>NW_016824250.1:2091964-2140733 GCF_001698545.2 Rhinopithecus bieti
GAGTAGCTGGGACTACAGGTGCCCGCCACCTCGCCCGGCTAGGTTTTTGTATTTTTAGTAGAGATGGGGTTTCACTGTGTTAGCCAGCATGGTCTTGATTTCCTGACCTCGTGATCCGCCCCTCTCGGCCTCCCAAAGTGCTGGGATTACAGGCTTGAGCCACCGCGCCGGGCCTAATGTGGTAGTTTTCTGTGTGACTTAAAAACAATAGAAATTGGCCGGGTGTGGTGGTTCATGCCTGTAATTCTAGCATTTTGAGAGGCTGAGGTGGGTGGATTACCTGAAGTCAGGAGTTTAAGACCAGCCTGGCCAACATGGTGAAACCTCGTCTCTACTAAAAATACAAAAAATTAGCCGGGTGCAGTGGTGCGTACCTGTAATCACAGCTACTGGGGAGGCTGAGGCAAGAGAATCACTTGAATCCAGGAGGCAGAGGTTGAGGTGAGTGGAGATCACGCTACTGCACTCCAGCCTAGGCAACAGAGAGAGATTTCATCTCAAAAACAAAAAATAGAAATTTATTGACCCATGATCTGTTTGACTAAATAAAACACCAGGTAACTATTTCACCTGCCAACATTATTATTTCCTACAATACAGGTAATTCATGTTTTTGTTTTCCCATGTATTTTCTGAACCTTCCTTGCCCTACTCCATATGGAGATCAGGCACATGGGGTGGCTGGTTGGGGGTATGAGGGAATATATCCAACAAACTGTTTTTCCTAGGCTTCTGGGCTAATTGAATTTAGTTTAGATATCCTTTTATTATTTCCTGACTTCCATTTTCCATTAAGATCTCAGTTGTCAGTTATACATCTTTTTCATTAAATGTTATACATCACTTTTCCCCTTCAGCTTCTTTTAATATCATCACTTGGTCTTTGATTTTCAGCTATTTGATTATAATACACCTAGATATTTCTAGATATTTTTTCTTTGTATTTTTCCTACTTGAATTCACTGGCAGTATCTTTCAGCTGACATGGGAAGTCATTCACCATCATTTTTTCCAGTTTTTTGTTTTGTTTTTTCTAACTCTGCATTCTCCTCTGAGAACCACCCTCCCTGCCACCTTTTTTTTTTTTTTTTTTACCATGTTCTGCATATCTCTTATGCTTTGTGTGTTTTATGTGTCTACTCTTTTTTCTCCCTCTGTTTTAGTTTGTATATTTTTCTAAAACTGTATTTCTGAGTTCAATACATGTTCTAGGCAATGTATGGTCTACTATTTATCACATTCATGAGACCCACTTAACTCTTCTTTATATAAAATATATACACATTCTATTAATTTTCTCTATCTACTTAATCCCCATTGTTTTCCCTTTTCTCTTTTTCTACCATTTATAAATATCCATGGTTTGAAGTCCTTATAGAACAGCTACAATAATTATATCATCTCTGGGCCTGCTCTGTTTATAGACTACTGTATCTCTTTATTACATACAATTCATTCCTGTTTAGTCATATGACTGGTGATTTTATATCTTATCTCACCTATTGGTTACGAGACATTATAGAGACACTGGATTACATTGCCTTCTCCATCTCCTAGGTATATTTGTAGGGCATGGATCTTAACCCTAGGATCTTTTTCTTCATTTTACAGCTTGGTTTTCCTTTAACCAGAAGCCCTAGGTTTCACTAAAATAGCTTATTTTTTTGCTGAGCTTGAATTCCAGTATCTTTGTAGAGTTTTGCATCCACTAGAAGGAAAGTAACTAGAAAAGAGGGATATGACATATTTATTGCTTATCAAACATCATCCAAACTAGTGAGCCAAATATACAGTATTTTATAGAGTTTTGTGGCTCCTTCTTCATAATGATTTTCTCTTTGACTCCTGAAACTCAAGTCAGAAAGGGAGCAATGAATACAATTTCACTTTTTTTCTAGCCAGTGATTGTATTCATTCGTTTTCACACTACTGATAAAGACATACCTGAGATGGGGAAGAAAAAGAGGTTTAATTGTACTTACAGTTCCACATGGCTGGGGCAGTACGGTATGAGGTGAAAGTCACTTCTTACATGGCAGTGGCAAGAAAAAAATGAGGAAGAAGCAAAAGCGGAAATGCTTGATAAGCCCATCAGATCTCATGACATTTATTAACTATCATGAAAATAACACGAGAAATAACAGCCCCCATGATTCAATTACCACCTCCTGGGTCCCTCCAACAAAATGTGGGAATTCTGGGAGGTACAATTCAAGCTGAGATTTGGGTGGGCGGACAGCCAAACCATAACATTCTGCCCCTGGCCTCTCTCAATCTCATGACCTTTCATTTCAAAACCAATCATGCCTTTTCAACAGTTCACCAAAGTCTTAACTCATTTCAGCATTAACCCAAAAGTTCACAGTCCAAAGTCTCATCTGACACAAGGCAAGTCCCTTCTGCCTATGAGCCTCTAAATTCAAAAGCAAGCTAGTTACGTCCTAGATAAAATGAGGGTACAGGTATTGGGTAAATACAGTGATTTTAAATGGGAGAAATTGGTCAAAACAAAGGGGTTACAGGGCCAATGCAAGTCCAAAATTCAGCAGGGTAGTCAAATTTTAAAGCTCCAAAAAGATCTCCTTTGACTTCCTGTCTCACATCCGGGTCACATTGATACAAGAGGTGGGTTCCCATGGTTTTGGGCAGCTCCACCTCTATGATTTGGAGGGTACAGCCTACCTCCAAACTGCTTTCATAGGTTGGTATTGAATATCTGCAGCTTTTCCAGGTTCACAGTGTAAGCTGTCAGTGGATCTACCATTCTGGGGTAGGCCTTTTTCTCACAGCTCCACTAGATAGTGTCCTAGTAGGGACTCTGTATGGGGGCTCTGACCCCACATTTCCGTTCTGCACTGCCCTAGGAGAGGTTTTAGATGAGGGCACCACCCTTGTAGCAAACTTTTGCCTGGGCATCCAGGCATTTACATAAATCTTCAGAAATCTAGGTGGAGGTTCCCAAACCTCAGTTCTTGACTTCTATGCACCTGCAGGTTCACCACCACATGGAAGATACCTGGGTTTAGGGCTTCCACCCTCTGAAGCTGCAGCCCAAGCTGTCTGTTGGCCCCTTTCAGCCATGGCTGGAGCAGCTGGGACAAAGAACATAAAGTCCCTAGGCTGCACACAGCATGGAGACCCTGGACCTGGCCCATGAAGCCCCTTGTCCTTCTGGGTCTCTGGGCTTGTGATGGTAGGGGCTGCCATGAAGGTCTCTGACAGGGCCTGGAGACATTTTCCCCATGGTCTTGGGGATTAACATTAGGTTCCTTGATGCTTATGCAAATTTCTGCATCCAGCTTTAATTTATCCCCAGAAAATGGGTTTTTCTTTTTGATCACAGAGTCAGGCTGCAAATTTTCCAAACTTGTATGAATGCCTTTAACAGAAACCAAGTCACCTTTTGATTGTTTTGCTGCTTAATTTCTCCTGACAGATACCCTAAATCACTTCTCTCAAGTTCAAAGTTCCACAAATCTCTATGACAGGGGCAAAATGCTGTCTGTCTCTGTGCTAAAACATAACACGAGTCACCTTCACTCCAGTTCTCAAGAAGTTCCTCATCTCCATCTGAGACCACCTCAGCCTGGACCTTATTGTTCATATCACTATCAATGGTTTAGGCAAACCTATTCCAAAAGTCCCAACAAAGTTCCAAATTCTCCCACATTTTCTGGTCTTCTTCTGAGCCTTTGAAACTGTTCCAACCTTTCCCTGTTACCCAGGTCCTAAATAGCTTCCACATTTTCAGGTATCTTTTCAGCAATCCCCCACTCCTGGTACCCATTCACTGTGTTAGTCCATTTTCACACTGCTGATAAAGATATACCTGAGACTGGGAAGGAAAAAAGGCTTAATTGGACATATGGTTCCACATGACTGGGTAGGCCTCAGAATCAAGGCAGGAGGCAACAGGCACTTCTTACATGGTGGTGGCAAGAAAAAATGAGGAAGAAGCATAAGCAGAAACCCCTGATAAATCTATCAGATTTCATGAGACTTACTATCATGAGAATAGGATGGGAAAGACCTCCATGATTCAATTACCTCCCCCTGGGTCCCTCCCACATGTGGAAATTCTGGGAGATACAATTCAAGTTGAAATTTGGGTGGGAACACAGTCAAACCATATCAGTGATATTGCCACTTTCTGTTTAAATTCTATTTACCTGCACTGTGATTTTGGAAGTGCTCCTAGAGAGAAAGCCAGAGTGCAAGCCTGATGGTTCATTTTATGTGCTTCTCTTCTCTCAAGAACTCTCAACTGCATTGCTAATTTCCCAATGTCTGTTTGAAGTGTTTATATAAGCTTTCTATTGTTGTTGCTGTTATTATTATTATCATTATTATTACTTACTTAGTTACTAAGTGGATAGAATACGTAAAATAGCATCTGCATGGACGGTGCTGGGGCCTGCTTTTCTTGTAATTCCAAAATTTCATGGCACAGATGCTTCCTTGAAGAGAAGTTGAATATTGTCTAAGTGTAATGCAGTCAAATCTGTGCATGGAATAAAAGTGAAATTTGTTAACTAGGAGGAAAGAATATGGAATAGGTATTTATTGCTTATGAAACATCACCCATATTTTCTAATTTCTTGCTGATATACTTTGGTTGTGTCCCCACCCAAATCTCACCTTGAATTGTAATAATCCTCACATGTCAAAGGCTGGACCATGTGGAGATAATTAAATGATGGGGGCAGTTTTCCCCATACTGTTCTTGTGGTAGTGACTAAGCCTCACGAGATCTGCTGGTTTTATGAATGGGAGTGCCTCTGCACAAGCTCTCTTGCCTGTTACCAGGTAAGATGTGAATTTGCTCCTCATTCACCTTCTGCCATGATTTTGAGGCCTCCCCAGCCACGTGGAGCTGTTAGTCAATTAAACCTCTTTCCTTTATAAGTTACCCAATCTTGGGTATGTTTTTAATAGCAGTGTGAGAACAGACTAATATACTTGCTTTGGGATTTGTGCCAATCTGGCAAAGAGATATGAGCAGAAATAATATAATAAAAGATATGAGCAGAAATAATATAATAAAAGTCTCTGTAAAATTCTCATAAGAACTCTTCTCTTTGAAGCTCTTGATATGGCAAGAAAACTCTTGAGTCACTAGTTAGAAGTAATCAACCAAGCAGCATTGGACAACATCTGAATAAAAACCATTCTTTTTTTTTTAAATTGAGATATAATTCACCATTTAAAAGTATACAATTCAGTGATTTTTTTTTTAGAAACACGTTAACAACTTGTATATCTAGATGGACGGTGTACAAAAGAGTGGTTTGTCATATATTTTTACTTTTCTTTGGATTTGTAATTTTTTTATTATACTGTTAAGTTCTGGAATACATGTGCAGAATGTGCAGGTTTCTTATATAGGTATACACATTCCATGGTGGTTTGCTGCACTCATCAACCTGTCAACTACATTCGGTATTTCTCCTAATGCTATGCCTCCCCCAAGTCCCCACCCCCCAACAAGCCCCAGTGTGTGATGTTCCCCTCCCTGTGTCCATGTATTCCAATTATTCAACTCCCACTTATAAGTGAGAACACGTGGTGTTTGGTTTTCTGATCCTGTGTTAGTCTGGTAAGAATAATGGTTTCCAGCTTCATTCGTGTCCCTGCAAAGGACATGAATTCATCCCTTTTTTATGACTGCACAGTAATCCATGGTATATATGTGCCACGTCTTCTTTACCCAGTCTACCATTGATGGGCATTTGGGTTGGTGCCAAGTCTTTGCTATTGTCAATAGTGCTGCAATAAACATATGTGTGTATGTGTCATTATAGTAGAATGATTTATAATCCTTTGGGTATATACCCAGTAATGGAATTGTTGGGTCAAATGGTATTACTGGTTCTAGATCCTTGAGGAATCGCCACACTGTCTTCCACAATGGTTGAACTAATTTTCACTCCACCAACAGTGTAAAAACATCATTTCTCCACATTCTCTCTAGCATCTGTTGTTTCCTGAATTTTTAATGATCGGCATTCTAACTGGTGTGAGATGGTATCTCATTGTGATTTCTATTTACATTTTTCTAATGACCAGTGATGATGAGCTTTTTTTCATATGTGTGTTGGTCGCATAAATGTCTTCTTTTGAGAAGTGTCTGTTCATATCTTTCACCTACTTTTTGATGGGGTTGTTTGAAAAACCATTCTTTTATTGTGTTTTATCACTGAGATTTCAGGATTTATTTTAGAAACACAGCACATTCACAAAAGTACCATAATTAGTGCAGAAACTCTGGATAAATTCTAGATATAGTTATTTCAATTATTAAGCATATTTTACCACTAGATTCAGAAAGCTCTGACTAAAAGAGAAAAGAGTAATGATTGTTTGTTTTCTTTTTTAATAAAAGAAATGGTAACCCAAAAAATACTGCTTTTTTGGAGTAGCAGTGCATTTGAGTCTTCCTGAGTTTCCCAAGAAAACAGACACTGGGAATAATATATTAAGAAAGAAATAAGTTAATAAGTAAAACATCAAAATTATTTTAAACAAAAGCAGGTAAAGAAGTAGCAATAAAATTTCAAAATTCCATTGATCTGTGCCAAACTACCAACATAAACAACACCTTTGTATATAATTAAGTCTGCAAGAAACTAGAAAGAAGATAAAATAATTTCTGGCAGCTCTGATGTTGGTATACCCAGAAACTGCTAAAAATGATTCATTCAGAAAGCAAGAGAAGACACTATGGAGTATAAGTCAGATGTAACAATCTGAGGAAAATAGCTAAACAACAGCAGAGGAGGCTTTGCTCTCTCCACTTCAAGGGGAGTTTGAGGGGACTCGAGAGTGTTAGTGCTGAGATTGTCTGGGTGTCATGGAAGTTTAAAATCAACCAGCCAAAGTAGGTTTCTTCAAGGGCAAAGTCCATGCTAAAGAGAAACTGTTGGGAATAGAACACAAATTCAGCAAGAAAAAAATTCTAACCAGAGAGAAACATAGCAAGAGACAGAAAATATTGATTTCAGTGAAGAAGAGGGAAATCAAGAAGGTTCTCAGCACTTGAACTAACTTGTTAATACTTCACTATAGAAAGCTCTGGAGTCATAAAGCTATGAAAGTTATCCTGGCACATTCCCATGTTGGGTAATTTAATTTGAAAAATACTTAAAAAAATCCATCTCGTGTAAATATTTATAATACAATAGGATGTGGATGAATTCCATACAAACTCAATCCAGGTAAAAATAAAATTATGAGCAAAATAAACTATTTTCAAACAGCAAAGACATACCAAAATAACATGACCTTCCCACTTAACATTTTTTGGCAGGAAGACTAGCTTAATATTTCAAAATAAGCAATGAAATTAATTTATGAAAAAAGAATAAATAAGAACTAGAAAAAAAATTTTTAATTATGTCAATAAGGAACTTCTGAACTCTGAGAGAGTTCAGAAATGATTTAGAAATAAATTTCAAAAGTTAAGACAAAACTAAATAGATAATGAAAGTTAATACATATTCTAAATAATACGGTAAAGGAAATAGTAGAAAATAGAAAAATTGAAATTAAAATCAAGCAAAAATAAAGAAACACATAAATGAGGAAGGAACTGAAAGAAAAAAAAGATAGGGAAAATAGTTCTAATATATGGATTAAAAGAAAAAATGAAAACAAAAGCGAGAGCAAAGAATAAATATGAAAAACTGCAATTTAATAAAACTTTTCTGAAATAAAATAAGAATTAAATCTTCCTATTGAAAAGGAATACCATGCCTCTGAAAAACTTTTCCCAGGCATCCAAAACCAACACATATTGCGGTAAAATGATTTGACTTAAGCTTCAAATGATTTCACAAGTGAATTACTTTAAAGAACTTTAAAGATAATCCTAGTACAACTTCAACAATTTTAAAGCATAAAGGGAAAAAAAAGTTAAAAAATTCTTGTAATGAGGTGAATATAACATTGATTATAAAACCTGATAAAAATCGCACAAAAGAGGAAACTATAAAACATCTTTTCATGTGAATATTAATAAAAAATTTCAATTTGTAAATGTAATATAATTGTAATATAAACACCATTTTTGGGCTAGAAAAGTTTATTACAAAGTTCATGTGAATGGAAAAACAAGCAAAAAATAGGGTGATTATAATAATTGTGAAAAGGGTATGCTAGCCATGTCCTATGTGAAATGTATTATGTATCTCTATAATTAAGACAGTAAGATATTACACCATGAATGGGCCAGAATAGCACATCTGGAAATGGACACATTTGCAAATATAAATTTAGTATATCATAAAGGTTGCATCAGAAATCGGTGAATAAAAAATGTACTTTATAATAAGTGGTATTGGGATAATGGCATAGTTATATGAAGAAAACAAAATTATCTTCTTACTGTATGTACAAATATTAGAAGAAAATATGTATGGATTCATCTATAAATCTAAAAGTAGGTAAAATAGTCTTACCTGTGACTCACAATATAGAAGCAATAAAAGTTAATTTTAGTTAGGTAACTTGTCAAAAATATCTATGACAAATAAATATTATGATCAACAATGACAAATGACAAAATAGTGAAACACATTTGCAACAAAAATGTTTAAAGTCCATCAAGAATCATTAAATAAGACTTTACAATGCAGGAATTTTGTAATACAGACAATTTAGATACATCCTAAGGACAAAAAGAAATGCAAGGTGTTGCTTTAGCAGCACATATACAAAAATTGGAATGATACAGAGATTAGCATGATGCCTGACCAAGGAGGACATGCAAATTATGAAATGTTTTATATTTTTCTGTACACTTAAAATGATTAAAATGGTAAATTTTATGTAGTATATATTTTGCCATAATTAAATATATATAAATATTAAAATTTTTAAAATAATTTGGAAAGCAAAAAAGTGTTAGACAAGAACATCTTCAAATGTTTTCAGTAATCATAATTTCAGGAATAATAATGGTATTGGTTTCATTATGTTTATATTGATACTAAAAAAGTAAAATTTCTAACTTATTATATCAGTCACAGTAATAACAATGAGAATAAAAACAGACATGATCTTCCATTGATGTGACACAGCTGAAAGCTTACAACTCCTCCTATGAAGTGTTCTTACTAAATAGGAGGACATAAATTATTAGATCAACACTCTAGTTTTTCACAGGAAATAAAGAGGTCTGCAGACCATCTTAAGTGTCACAATAAGCAAAATCAATAAGCAAAATCTTAAACATGCCAAATTATACAGAGTCAATGCCATGAGTTTCTTTATTGAATAAATTGTAAAAAATAAAATAAAATAAAATAAAACTATACCAATTTACTGCAATGTGTATACTCTCCTGATTCAAACAAACTGACTCTAATTTAAAAATACTATGAGATATTGGAGGAATTGTGGATACTGTGTTTCTCATAACACTAAAAGAATCATAGCCATCTACCTTAGGAATAACAAAAATATTGAAGTGACTATTTTTAAAGTTTCTTAGAGATACATACTGAAGGATCTATAAATGCAATAATAGGTTATCTACATTGGACTAAAGAAATACCTAGGGTTGGGTATGGGATGAAGAGTAGATATAGACTTAGAGCAAAATATATTCACTGTGTTGAAACTGAATATTGGATTCATAAAGATTCATTGTGTTATTTTTCTCTCTGTTATATACTAATACATTTTCGTAAGAATTTTTTAAGTAGTACCAACAATAATTTCAAAGACCAAATAGTATTCAATGAGAGAAAATGTTTGTTACAAGTTATTTACAAGGATATGATTGAGGAGAAACAACGAAAAAGAACTGAAGCTTATGCATGCTTCATTTATCTTCTTTTACACCCTTTTTGCTTCACATTGTTTCAACCCACTGTCACATGTACCCTGGCTTTCCTATTTTCAAATGAATATAACTAGACATACAGAAATTTGTCAACCAAAAGTTTTTGTCAAATTCTTTTGTGATGAAATACATATATTTGGCCTTTTTTTTTTTCCTTATGTAATAAACTAATCTTAAGGATTAGACATCAAATGCCAGCTATTTTTTCTAAGTCTATTTGCTATTTACTTTCTACCAGAGGGAAATGTGACCTCGTTGCATGTTCCATATAACACAACAGTACCCTAGTGATTAGTGCATCAGGTCAGATGGGAGAAAAACACATGGCTCTGCACTTATAACCACCTACTCAGTCGTAACCCAGTTACCAGGGAATCTAAAGGGAAAGAAAAGAAAATGTTAATTGATTAACCACAGTGGACAATAAAGTGAAAATATTAAACAATATCCTATATTTATATTCTTGATACAGAGGTAACAGCCTCCTGAAAATATTTATCTTTTAAGCTCTATTGAGCTATAGTAAACATACAAATGTTTTTATTCATTTTAAGTGTGTGGCCCAGTGTTTTTGAGGAAAGTCGACCTATTACCACAGTCAAAGTTTAGAACACACCTATCACTTCAAAAAGTCCCCTATGCCCCTTCCAGCCAATCCCTGATCCAACTTCTGCAGTTAGGCATGCCCAGTGATCTACCAGTATGCAAACTATAGTTCTGCCTTTTTGTAGAATTTTATATAAGTTTCATACAAAACCCTAATGTATGTGCTCTGTAGTGACTAACTTCTTTTACACAGCTCCTGACAATGTAATACTGGGAAACTTTGCAGTATAATTCAAGAAGAACTCCTTGATGTAATAGGGATACCACTGAAAAGTAGGGCAGAAGGCCTGAATTCGATCTCTGCAACCCCAGTCTGTACGAACATATATTTCTTAACTTTCCTGCTTTGTCAACAGTCAGATGAGAATAGTACGATTCTGGTCTCCTCAAGGGTGCTGGGTGGGTCTAACTAGAGAGGTGCACAAAGTGCTTTCTATGGTGAACACATTACATGGATGAATTCTGGAAAGATAATCAGAGATAAGAGAAATAGGCATTTTTAAAGATGCTATTAATCTAAATAAATGCACATAAACATATAATTTTAAAATTCTATTTCTTTAACTGTGGAGATGAGAATAAGAAGAAGGGAGGTTATGAATGGATGGTAAAAGGTTAAATATAAAAGAAAAAAATGGAATTAGAATTATAAGAAGAAAGAACAACATTAAGCCTAACTAAATAAAAAAGCAAGCAATCAGCTTAAGAAGTAAACTATTTTATTTTCATTTTTATCATTATCATCAAAACTTATCAAGAATTTATTCTACATAGAATATATTACTTGACAAAGTTACAAATATACAATACATAAAGCATATTATCTATGCAGCCATAAAAAAGAATGAGATGATGTCCTTTGCAGGAACATGGATGGAGCTGGAGGCCATTATCCTTAGCCAACTAATGCAGAAACAGAAATCCAAATATTGCATGTTCTCACTGACAAGTAGGAGCTAAATGAGGAGAACACATGGACACAAAGAGGAGAACAACAGACACTGAGGCCTACCTGAGGGTAACGGGTGGGAAGAGGGAGAGGATCAGAAAAAAAGTAACTATTGAGTACTAGGTTTAGTACCTGGGTGACAAAACAATCTGTATAGCAAACACTTGTGACTTGAGTATACCTATAGAACAAACCAACACACCTATCCCTGAACCTAATATAAAAGTTTTTTTAAAAAACAGAGTATGTGAATATCGACATTTCTAATATCAAAGTAAAGCATATATATATATATACACGCACACACACAAACACACACACACACACACACACATATATATATATATATATATATGCTATTAGTTTTACCTGATGTCAAGGTAGGAGACAATGTAAGTTACCTCTCTGTGTCTACCTCCTTATAACCATGATGGATGTCCATTCCTGGTCCAGTTTTTTCAGCATAAAGTTCTCCTATCCCTCTCTATAACCTAAAGAAAAGCAATTGTAGAGTCAGAGGCTTAAAGATTTCTGAGACCAAAGAGGAAGCTTAGAGGGAAGGGCTCCAGTATGGGATAAAAGAAAGCTTATGATTCTTGAGCAGGCATAAAGGATGATGACATGTGGAAATGGGAAATATGGGCCATACGAGAAGAAATGTTATATGGACAGTCAAGTTTTGACAGTTGGAAAAAAATACACACACACACACACACACACCAAGTTAAATGCCTGGACAATCTCACCAGTTTTCACGTGGATGGAGCTGAAGGCCATTATCCTTAGCAAACTAATGCAGAAACAGAAATCCAAATATTGCATGTTCTCACTGGTAAGTAGGAGCTAAATGAGGAGAACACATGGACACAAAGAGGAGAATAACAGACACTGAGGCCTACTTGAGGGTAAAGGGTGGGAAGAGGGAGAGGATCAGAAAAAGTGTCAGAGCCCAGTAAAATGTCTGAGATCTCTTCATTAATGATGATGTGAGGAGAAAGAATTTGACCCACTGAACTGATGTAGCTAATTAAAAATATAACTAATTCCCCTCCATTCAGTCACTATGTCCAAGAAAATGTACAAAATGTACAAAAAGTAAAATTTAAATTAGTGTAATAAATGTAGAAGTATGTAACATATTGAACAATAGTTTTATTAGTAATAAAAGTGAATCATTGATAGTTAGAACATTTGAACATACCAGGCAGAAGTTAATTTACATTAAAAAAATAAAAATTTAAATTTTAGAATTAGAAAATAAAATATCAGAAAATATTATGTAATGTGCTCAATATTAGTAGTAAGAGGATCAAAGCCAGATTTTATAATTCTAAGAAAACAATTTACAGCTCCTAAGATGATTGCCGTATCTTTACATATTTGTTCAGTAAAATGTATTGAGTGCCTATATGTATCAAGTTCTGTTCTAGCTGCTAGAGATAAAGCTGAAAGCAAAACAAAGCAGTGAACAAAAATAAAGTCCCTCCTTTTGTGGAGTATATATACTAAAGGAAGATTGCAAGATAGTATATAAGTGATAGTGGCAGGAGACAGACAAATTCCTAGGCAGACAAGGGCAGGTCCCCAGTGAAACCCGACCTTCAAACCAAAGACAATTTAAAACCTGAAAACAGAGCTGCCAGTTCTGGATAGAGTCCATGATCAGAATGAGAACTTTTATTCCTGTTTGCCTACTCTTTCCCAATTGGTTCTTTCTGAATGATGCTTTTTAACTAATTGAACGTTGCGTTTTCCAAGGCTATCCACAGTCCATGCCTCTTCATTCCAAACCTATAAAAACCTCTGGACTCAGCCACACAGACGACTACCCGCTTTCAGTCCCCTGTCACACAGACGACTACCCACTTTGGGTCCCTTCTTGTTGTCAAGAGCTTTTCTGTAACTCAATATTCTTCTCTGCCTTGCTCACTCTTCGATGTCTGCATACTTCATTCTTCTTGGAGGGCCTTAACACTCTCCAGGCCAGCTTGCCGAGTTGTGGGCAGCATGAATGAAAAGAGCTGTGGCACGCTCCTATTCGCTGGACTAGGGAGTGAAGAGCTGTGACCATTTTGGGGGCCCGGACCTTGGGACTCCCTGAGCCAGAGCTTTAATATGCCCCTGTTCACCAAGCCGTGGGCTGCAGGAACAAACGAGTTATATAACACACCCCTCCCATTCGCAAAGCTGCAAGTGACAGGAATGAGAGAGAAAACTGTGGTATTCAGACCTCGAGACTCCCCAAGCAGAAGTTGTGACACCTTCTTGGGGGCTCCGTGGTTGCTGGTTTCTCTAGGTTTACAGGTGCCACCATGTTCTTCTCATCCTGGCACTAGTACCCAAGGCGGAAGGTGGTCGCAGTACACCCAGATCAGCCACGGGCTGAATGCAGATCTGCGGTGGGTGCCGGATCCAGGCTGGTGGCAAGACTTGCGCCCAGCCTGCTGGACTGAATGGACAGAGCGAGACCAGGTGGCTCCAGGAAAGCCCAGCCAGTGCTTCCACCAGCTGTGGAGACTTCCAGCTGTTGAAACAGCACGGAAAGGATCCTGTGTCAGAAGCATGTATTTAAAACATGTAGTGTTATATAAATTAACTTCTGCCTGATAATGTTCAAATGTTCCAACTATTAATGATTCACTTTAATTACTACTACAACTACTCTTCAATATGTTACATACATATTTTATTATAAACATAAAATAAATATATATAGTACAATGTCATATAATGCTATAAGAGAATTAGAAAGGGTTAGAAGACAGGAAAAAATAGTGAAACATACTTTTAGACAGCATGTCTAGGGAAGATTTCTCTGGAGAGTTAACGTTTAAGGTTTATTTTAAATGAGATTTTAGATAGGGATAAGTGGGTATGGAAACTCCAAAGCGGAAATATGTGAAGCATGAGATATTAATGGCCAAGAGGTCAGTGTAGCTAGAGAAGGAAAAGCCAGGGGAAAATCATTAGATTTGTTCAAGAAGTCTAGACATTTTATGTAAACATATGTATTTATTATATTATGTCTAGACTTCAATAAATCTAATCATTTATATATAAATATATATAAACATATAAATATATAAAATGTGTCATTATTGTTTAGAGAGCCTCTCAATGCTTATTCCACATCTGCACAATTTCAATTTATGTTTTTTGACCCTGGTCACATTTCTGTGATACCTTCCTAACCTTCCTAAATAGCAAGCATACCCCTCTATTTTTTATTTCAACTGAAAGATATATTGATAAATTGATGGATAAACAAATGGCTGTATCAGTTAGCTGTTCTCATAGAAAAGGGTATTCTGTCATGCCTGTAATCCCAGCACTTTGGGAGGCCAAGGTGGGTGGAACACGAGGTCAGGAGATCAAGACCATCTTGCCTAACACGGTGAAACCCCGTCTCAACTAAAAATACAAAAAAATTAGCCAGGCGCGGTGGCGGGCACCTGTAGTCCCAGCTACTCTGGAAGCTGAGGCAGGAGAATGACGTGAACCCGGGAGGCAGAGCTTGCAGTGAGCCGAGATCACCCCACTGCACTCTAGCCTGGGCCAGAGTGCAAGACTCTGTCTCAAAAAAAAAAAAGAAAAGAAAAGAAAAGAAAAGAAAAGAAAAGAAAAGGGTATTCTGTAACTTAGTGGTTTATGCCAATAAGCTTAATGACAGAATTTTTTTCTAAATATTGAAAGACACAAATAACCAATGCTTACTCGGGAAGGAATAGTCCAAATATTCCTACATCTATGAAGACATTGCATTAATAGTTAAAACTTTCAACTAGAAAAACTGATTCAAATGGCTTTACCAATTAATTCTACACAATATTAAAGGGAAAAATACCAATCCTACAAAAAACTTATGAAAAATAGAAGACAGAGTACCTTCTAACTCTTTTAATTTGGCCGGCATTACAGTGATACCAAAACTAGACAGTGATATTATAAGAAAAGAAAATTACAGACCAATTTCACTCATAAATATAGAAATAAAAATCCTTTAAAAAGACTGGCAAATTAATCCAGCATATTTAAATTGGTAATATAAGTAAGTGAGGTTTATTTTGGAAATGCAAGATTAATATAACCTTCAAGTATCAATCAATATAATTCACTTATACAAAAAGTTTTAGTTCATTTATTAAATATTTTAAGAGGAAGGGTCTCATTCTGTCACTCAGGTGAGATTGCAGTGGTGCAAGCATAGTACAATGCAGCCTCAAATTCCTGGGCTCAAGCAATCCTCTTACCTCAGCCTCAAATTCCTGGGCTCAAGCAATCCTCTCCCCTCAGCCTCCTGAGCACCTGTGACTACAGGCATACATTATCATACCAGGCTAATTTTTAAACACTTTTTTATAGACAAGTTCTTTCTATATTGCCCAGGTTGGTATCAATCTCCTGGCCTCAAGCGATTCTCCTATCTCAGCCTTCCCAGTGGCTAGGATCATGTGTGAGCCACTATGCCCAGCTACACCAATGTTTTAAAAAAGAAAAGAAAAGAACTTTGTCTTTTCATCTAATACATGCCTGAAAAACATTTGACAAAATTCAATATACATTTATGACAAAATCTCTCCTCAAGCTATGAACGAAAGTTAAAATTTTCAATCTTATAAAGGATATTGATTAAGAACTACAGGTAACATCATATTCTATTGTTAAACACTAATTTGTTTTTTCTTATGAGTAGAGTCAAAAGAAAAATGTCCACTTTCACAACTCATCCTACAGCATACATGCCAATGCTATAAGACAAGGAAGAAAACATACGTGATAAAGAAATAAAACTGTCTTTACTTAGAGGCAATGACTGTTTACACAGAAAGTTCCAAATAATTTACCAAAATTAATGAGTTTTACAGGTTACAGAAAATAAGGTTAACCTATAAAATTGTTATCTTTAAATATACTAGCAATAAACAATTGGATATTGAAATGTTAAAAATATTATTTGCAATTGCACTAAAACATTAATTAATTAGGAGTAAATCTAAATAACATGGACATGGTTTGTTTAATAAAACATACATTTTGAGAACTATTAAAGAAGATATAAGTAAATGGAGAATTATATCATATTCATTGAGTAGAAGACTCAAAATTGTCAAGACATACATTCTTCTAAAATTGATCCGCAGATTGTGCACAATTTAAAAGAATCCTGTATGGCCTTTGAAGAAGCCTACAAGCTGATTTTAACTTTATATGAAAAGCAAAAGGCCTAATGTCTCCAAAATCATTTTAAAATGAAAAACAAAGTTAGGAGACTCAGTACCCGATTTTAAGATGTTCTATGAAGCCACAGTCATCAAGATAGTATGGCACTGGTAATACAAGTGTCACATGTAAGTTGAACAGAATAAAACACACAGAAATAAGCCAACCTGTATATGAACAAATCACATCTGATAAAGTTGGCAATGTGTTTCAACAGAGAAAGTATAATTACCCAACAAATAGTTCTGAAACACATATCCCATGTGCATGGAAAACAGTAGTCTTAAAGTAAAACCTAAAATTGAAAACTTCTGTCTAGAAGAAAACATAACAGAAAAATCTCTGTGATCTGAGATAAGGCAGTCATTTTTTAGATAAGACTCAAAAGGTCTTTGCTTCTTAAAGAATAATGTTTAAAAATAGAAGGCAAACCATAGCTTCAGGGCAAATATTTGCAAAACACACTTAATAAAATAATGGTAACCAAAATAATAATGAAATATAAAAAAAGACTAATAAGAAAAATTAAAAATGGGTAAAAATAATTTACTACATAAGAGATATGGATTTAAAACAAGCCCGAGTAACAATGCTCACTATCATTAGTCACCAGGAAAATGCAAATTAAAACCACAGTGAGACATCACAACATACCTCATCAAATGTCCAACAAACAAACAAAAACATGACAATAGTAAATGCTTATAAGCAGGCAAAGCAACTGGAACTTGAATATATAGCTGTTGGGAATGTGACATGGTATAGCCAATCTAGAAAACAGTTTGGTAGTTTTTTGTAAAGCTATGTATATATTAATATATAACATGCAAAATAAATTAAGTTATGTTCACACAGGAGCCTGTATACTAATGTTTAGTCATAACCACCAAATCTGGGGGACATTCTAAATGTCCACTAACTACTTAATGAACAAAGAAATAATTGAATAATTGTATATCCATATAATAGAATACTACTCAGAATAAAAAGGAATGAGTTATTATTTACACTATGACATGGATAAAACACAAAAGCAATATCCTAAGAGAACTTAGACTCAAAAGACTACATTCTGTATGATTCCATTTATGAAACATTTTAGGAAAGGCTAAATTATAGAGACATAAGTCAAATCAATAGCTGCCAGAATCTAAAGCAGTGATGATGTTTGGGGATTTGATTACAAATGAACACAAGGAAATCCTTCAGCATGATGGAAATAGTCTATACAATCGTTGTGGTAGTGGTTAGGTTATTATATAGACTTGTCAAGTGCATGGTCCTCCACACCCAAAATGGGTAGGTTTTATTCTTCATACATGATACTTCAATAAATTTGAAATATTACAAAATTTAGCAAATTGCTTGAAGAAAATAGTCATTAATTATTAGTCATATTCCTACATGTTATTGAAATGGGAGTTCCATTGACCCCTTTGTGGGACTGGAGAAGGAGTTGGCTCATTTACTTAGCCCACAGCAGTCAAACTCTCATGGGACGGGTGGCATGTAGATGAGTGGGTACAGGGTCTGGGTTGAGTACTTCTGGGCACTAGCAGGAGTAGCATTTTATGCAGGCCTGTGGCAGTGTCTAGGGAGTACCCGTGACCCCCAGAGCCCCAGAAGGTGTGTGCTACAGTGTGTTCTTTTAGCTTTGCTGTTCACAGACAGCTTAAGTGTTTAACAGCTCAGTGGAGGGTCAGGGTGACAGCCTTTTGCGCCTGCCCTCTTGATATCTGAGTTCTTGTCTGGCATCCAGGGAGAACCAGGTTGCATGAACAAATTGAAGGGTGGTGAATCTGGAGGATTTTATTCAGTGGTGGAAGTGACTCCAAGTGGGAAGGGGAGCTGGAAAGGGGTGGAGTGGGAAGGTGGTGTTCCACCTGGAGTTTGACTGTCCCAAGCTGACCTCTTCTCTGAAGTTCCACCTTCAACCTGTCCCTCTGAAATCAAGTTGCTTCTCTCCGACATTCAGTTGCTTCTCTTCTCTCCTTCTCTGCCACTCTGCCCATGGAGCCTGGGGTTTTTATGCGAACAGAAGGCAGGTGGGGCAGACAAAAAGCAACATTGGAGCGGGAAAACGGGAACGCATGTCCTCACTTTGGGCCACTGGTCCAGGCTTAAGAGTGGGGCTGCGCCAGAGAATCCTACCCTTTTCTGCCTACTATTTCCCAGCCTCCTGTCTGTATCATTATCTAGAACTTTCTTTAGAGATTGGCTGCACTAGGTTAATCTTGGGTAGCCTTATGTGTCCAAGGTCAGCATGTGTATATATATGGGGGCAGGCAGAGCTAACTGGTCTATGTGACCTTGCCTGAGATGGCTCTTTTACATATGTTTTCTCATTCATACCAATATGTTTCACTTGATAATCTCAGGGTTTCCAGAGAGAGTAGAAAAGTCTTGGGTCTAGCTTTTGATCTTACACAGCATCAATCCTGCTTGATTTTATAGGACATAGTAAATTACAAGGATGAGCACCAATTCAACAGGAAGAGATATACTGTCTTGTTGTAGGAAATGAAATTATTTTGAAGTCTACATAATGAGTGAATAAATATGTCATCACCCTGTATCCTATCACCTAAACTTCTAATGTTTCCTGCCATTTTCTTCATACACTATAATAATATGTATATATTCTTCATATATATAATATATATTTACACAAAACATACACATATGTATATACACACAATCAATCTTGACAAGTTATAATTCCAAGGCTAGAGAATAAACTCTAAAACTTGGGTTATGTAGTAAACTTAGTCCGTGTTGACAACTAACTTGTGTAATTAGTCCAAATTAGGAGCTTTTACTTACATTTTCTGAGGTATTGCAAAAAGAAAAAGGTGTTTTGTACAAAATGCTTTAGATCTGAGTAAATTATTTCAGCATCAAAATAAATTTTAAGAAAAAGTTGTTTTATGAAAGTTAGTGAGCCTGAAAATACATGGAGTAGCATTTATACTAAGTGAAAAAAATCATAAAATCACCTTTGCCATAAGCAATTTGTGTGACCATAGATATTTCTAAAATATAAAGTTATTTTTTGATTAGATAACATGTAACAGGTAAAATAAAATCACATGCTTATATAGTGCTCACTGTAGGCTAAAAAATATCCTAAGTAATTTACATATGTTATATATTTTAATTCTTATAACACTGTTATTGGTAGGTCTAACACCTCTATTTTACATATAAGAAAATAGTGGCACAGAGATGTTAATATCTCTTCAAGGTAACTTATATTATGAGATAGAGCCAGGATTTGAACTCAAGCAATCTAGCTCCAGAGTAAAAGCCTGTTTTGGCAGAGACTGAGATGAAGCTTTACTTGGGAATATTGTCCAGGGAACAAAATTGTGCTAAGGTACTGAGGCTAGAATTCTACCAGTATTTTGGTAGGTCACTGGCTTTGATAGGATAAAAAAATCAGGTATTCCTTCCTTTAGGGAAAGGCATTTTATTCATTGTCCTGTCTCCCAGCTCTCATCAGTCAAGGGTAGTCTGAAGGATGTTAAAGCCCTTACACTTCTGGATGGCTCACGAATGTATCTCAGTCGTTTTATTTAGGCATCACAAATATTAGAGGTACATGAAATGGTCCCTAACAAGACAAGATGAGGTTGCATTTAAGTCAGACTAAAACCTATGTTCATCTACTTAGCTTTTCTAGACAGCAGGGCCTTGAAATGAGGCATAGACGGAAACAAGGTTCTAAATTGCCTTTAAATTTAGAACATAAAAATGTGATCTAAAATAATGGCTATCTTGTCAATATATTTTCATGAGATTCATTTAAAATAAGAGCTACGAGATGTGTTGAATGCATAAATCATATTGATTATTAAATGTAAATAAAAGTATGTAGTTATTTTCTCCTAGTCTTTTCTGAATCTCTTATTCAATATGCAAATGACTTGGGACTAAAACTAATCATGAAATATATTACTTTCCTTATGAGAACTATAAATCAAAGAGGGCAGACTGCTCCTTATCAAAAAAAAAAAAAAAAAAAAGGGGAATGGGGGGGGGATATACTGCCTTTAGGCTAAGTGGTTCAGACTCCAGAAATGTAGTACGCCGTATGTTATCTCTAGTTGGAGATAAGAGATATTTTAATATCCAAAGCCTTATTGTTGTTTATTATTTTCTAAAATGCAAATAGATTAAGGTTATTATTAAATAAAATAAAATTGACTGTATCCTCCTCTTCTACATAGAAGGAGGACATTTTGTGGAGAAGGTGTAGAGATTAATTAGACATATAAAGGGTTACGCTCTCTTCCAGCGTATAGACATACATTATATGATAGAAATACATTCTATCAAAGGAAAGAGGCTAGGTTTTCTGTCCTTCAGAGTGTACTAAGTGTTTGGAGGAGCAGATCTGAACAGACCTGAACAATAGCTAAGATAGACAACCTTCTTCAATAACTCAAGCTGTTTCCACAATGGATTCAAAGTGCATTCAACTTCAGGCACATTAAACATCCCTGGAAGCAACAGCCTGTTTTAAAGAAGGCAGGAATTTTTTAATTGTGGTTTGGCTTTCCCTCAAATTAAGTTAGTGAATCCTAGAAAATGAGAATAAAATACCAGGCTTTCTTTCCAGGTCAAAGTGAAGCTATTAGAAAATAGTGGCTATGCTTTAAAATGTTCTCTTTCTGCTTGATTGATACTGCCTGGAAAATAATTGCTTGAAGAAGAGGAAAACATTTAAAAGATAATCAAACTATTCATGAAAACTCCTTTTGTTTTAAAAGGACAAATAACAATATAAGAGAATGGCTTCATTAAATTTATCAATCAACAAGCTAAAAGCCCAGCTGTGGTCCTTGCACTGCATGCCAAAAGGCATTCAAAAGTATCAAATGACATTATGTTTTCAGTATTAGTGTAAGCTGAATTTAGTCCTAGCTACATTCATTTGAGATAGTGTTCCCATGTATCCTTACATACCTTTTTCTTTCTCTCTAATTATCTTTCCAGGTTTTTTTTTTAGAGGGGAATATATTTCTGATAAATATTAATTTTCAACAATAAAATATCATGTGTGCATTTGTATTTTCAAATTTAATATTAAGAAACTCACTAAAAAAGAAAAAAAGTTTTCAAAATTTGCTGTGTTTTCCTCAAATTAAGCTTCAGTTAAAACCATCGCTCCATTTGTGAGTATGTTATTAACAATAAATGAAATTGATAGAAATGCCCTGTTCTGTCATGAGCCTTCTGCTTAGGGTTGTTAGCTTTCCAATACATTTGTATTTAGAAACAATTTTTAAATATTGTGCTTCAAATAGCACAAATGTGCTATAAGACTTTAGCAATAAATGGTGAGTTTAAATGTTGGAAACAATGCGTATCTTTAACTGTCATGAAGGAATTATGGGGATATCATAATTACATGATTGCTTATAACACTTTTAAGGACATCTGAAGATCTAATATTTATTTTCCAAACATTTTTGTAGTGAAAATATTTAACCCTTTAAAAAGTGGAGAGTAGTATAATTAACCCTTATAAAGCCATCACCCAAGCTCAAAATTAACCAACTTGTGGTGAATTGTTTAAAATCTATACTCTACTAACTTCTACTTCTGTAATATTTTGAAATAAAATTGATACATATTATATCATTCATAATTATTATAATCCATAAAATAATTTTAAATGTCATCTCTTTCATAGACTTTGAGAATCCCAACAGAATTCATAGAATTTTCCAGGCTAACTATTTAATGAATATAAATATCTGGGATAATTTCTGGTATATAGTAAAAGATTAAAATATTTTTAAATTGAGTAATGTTATCAATGAGTATCTTTAATATGTTAATAATATAGAATTATATTATGTACATAATCAAAACATTATAGTTGGACAAGTTGCTTTGACAAAGAAGAGATATATTACATTTATATTATAACTTCTGCTCAAGATGTCAGACAAAACCCATATAAGACATCATTCTTGATTCTCACACACAGAAGTGGTGTATTAAATATATTGAACAAAAGTATTTTAGGATTTAAGCACCTATGTTGGGAGTAATTGGATGTAGTCAGTGCTATCCTCAGTGAAATACTCTAATTTTCTTTCTTTTTTTCTTTTTTGCATAAATCAGAAAGTATGGACAAAATAATCTAGAAAAGGAGACAAACAAAATGAGTTAACAATCTCAAGTCTGACTGGCAAAAAAATGTTACTTAACAAAAATGAGAAAACCAAGTATTATACATGAAGATGTACTGGGACCCACATGAACTGATAGGGACAATAGGGAGAGAAGTTCTAGGCAGAAAAGGGCAGGGTCCCTGGTGAGGGCCCCTATCCTCAAGTCTGGAACTGTAGCCCAAAGTAAAAACTTTACATCCCTGTTTTCCCACTCGAATGTTGCCTTTTCCAAAATCACCCCGACCCACTCCATCCCCTATCCCGTACCCACAGAAACCCCAGGCTCCACTGGCAGACAGCAGAGAAGAAGAGAAGAAAAGCAGCATCTGGACATTGGAGAGAAGCAGCTTGACTTCAGAGAGATAGCTTGATGGCGGGACTTTGGAGAAGATCCTGGCCAGAGATGGCTGGACTTCAGGGGAAGAACACCTTCCTGCTCCATCCTCTTTCCAGCTCCTCTTCCCACCAAGCGCCACTTCCATCTGCAAAAAAATCCCCTGCATTTACTATCCTTCATTTCGTTTGTGCAACTTGATTTTTCCTGTATGCTGGACAAGAGCTCGAGATACAGAAGGCTGTCACACTGACCCTCTGCCCTCACTAAAAGGCAGGGGTCCACTGAACTGTTAAACACTTAAGCTGTCTGCGGACAGCAAAGCTAGAACAACACTGTCTGTAATACTCCTTTTGGTGTTTTGGGGAATCATATGTACTCCCATAGATGCTGCCACGGGGCCTGCATGAAGTTTTGCTCCTGCTGCCACCCAGAATCACTTGCCCCGGCTCCTGCACCCACTCAGCCGCGTTCGCCCTCCTGAGAGGAGTAGAGTGCAGTGGGTCCGAGCTAGTGAAGCCAGCTGAAGCAACCGGCTAACTCCAGTTCCTGCATTTCAGTTTCCGCCTGCAAAGCAGGCAGGAAAATTGTCCTGTTTCAAAACTAAACATACAGATATTAAACCCAGGCTGAGAGAACTCGATGTGACTGGCTAAAAAAACAAACACAAAAACAAAAAAACTATTATTTAAAGATAATTGCTTAATCTAGATCAAAGGTATATCTGAGATTTTCATGGATGAAAACTCCCACTGATTTGATATCCATAGGCAAATATTTTTAAAACACGTGACACAATTCACCTATGTGTGGTAACATAAACTATGAGAAAACAGCTGAAAATGCAAAGATTATGAAGACTTTATTCTTAAAACATGTGAAATAAAAAAAAAGAAAAGAAAAGAAATTGAACTACATGAGCTGATACTCACGTAGTTGGTGTTGGAACATCAGTTGTGAACTATCAGTTGTGAACAATAATCTTGTGTAGCGTTTGGGGAAAGCTCCACTGGAAAAATCTCAACACACTTCTTTAGGTTTACAAAGAAAGTCCATGACATCTACAGGGAAGAATTATATGCCATTTGAAAACCAATTCCTGAATTTCTATTAGGCTCTGATAAAGATGGAATTCATAAGCATTAGATACTAGTTGCCCATGTATCCAGAACTGCTCATTATGACCTCAGCACTTTTAGAACCTCAAAGACTTAGTGCTAGGGGATTAAAAAATAATGCTTTGTATGCTGGAAGGGATAAATCTGGGACTGAGTACAAGCAAAACAAGAAGACCAAAGGAAGTTAGCTGAGCAGGTATTGCAGATATTCATGTCATCCACCAAAGTTGTACCAGTGGCCCTTTCTCTGTGACACATCCATCCATTGGAAACTTTGTACAACTAGCTGAAGGAAGAGAAACAGCCTATTTTATGGTATGTGGTTGTAGAGCAGAAGCAACTTAGAAAAACAGTAGAGAGGGAACATTGTCCCAGAGGGCAGAGCTTCTGGCAGGGTATTTGGTTGTTCACTTTGTGTGAAAAGAAATATAGCCTCAAATTAGAATATATACGGACCAATTGACAGAAGTAAATGGCCTGGCCAGTTGTTGAGAGGACTGGAAAAGAAGCATTCGGAAAATCTGGGACAAGGAGGGTTACAGTAGGAGGATGTGCATGGTCATACTTGAGTTGGTATGAAACGTGAAGATTTTTGTATTACAGGTAAATTTCTACCAAAACATGTCCACTATGGTAGAGTCCCACACATCTCACACACACACACACACACACACACACACACACACACACACAAATAAGTGTGCTTAGTTGATGTTAGCCAGACTTTGTCATTGGCAACCCCAGTGTGGAACGATAGTCACATAAATGAAGAGGCTACAGTAGCAGAGATGGAGGCTATGCATGGGCGTGATAGCAAGGACTCCCTTTTAGCAATCCTGACCCAGTTGATTCCACTTCTACGTAATAAACCTAGCAGCAACAAAAAACAAATGACATTAATTTGTTCTGCTCCTCAAGCAGACCAACTGAATACTTCTCAAGTTGACTACATTGGATTCCTTTCAGCTGGGAGGGTCTAATGGTTTGTTTCCACAGGAATAGATATATAGTTAAGGGGTATGTTTGTATTTTATGCCTGTAAGATCTCAATCAGCACTAGTGTCTGAGGGCTCACAAAGTATTACGTCTGCCAAAAGGGATACTTTATGACCTTATAACAGACCAGAGGACACATTTTACAGTAAAGGATGTTTGAGAGTGGGTGTTGGGAAAAACCAGTGTTCTAATAGAGTCCTTATTTATTCAACAAAAACCAAAGAGTCCATTTGTTGGGTAAATAGGGCTCTATTAGAGCATTGGAACAGCCAGTTAAACGCAGAACTGAAACAGCAGCTCAGTGGCATTATCTTGCCAGGATTGGGCATCATCAAGACATAGTGTAAACATTGAATTAACATTTTTTATACAAAATGGTGCCCTCTATCAGAAGATTACATAGGTTCAAGAACCAAAGAGTGGAAATACGAATATTGCTGCTTACCATCACTTCCAGTGGTCCATTTTGAGAATTTGTACGTCCTCTTTCCACATTTCTGTAATCAGCAGGGATAAAAGTTCTGTTTTTTAAAGGGGGCATACTGTCTCTTGGTAATACAGGAAGGGTCATATTGAATCCTATGGGGCAATTAGCAACTAGACATTTGGCACTTCTATGTCCACAAACCAATAGGCAAGAACCACAGTCAACATCATGGCAGAGTTATATCCTCTGATACATATAGCACATATAGCATCTATTTTCATTGTGTCTTTAGATGAACAGAAGTTTGTGTGTGTGTATGTGTGTGTGTGTGTGTTTCCTTATGTGTCAATAATAAAATTGCAAACAACCCAATTTAAAAATACAAGCAAAAACCTGAACAACCCAATTAAAAAACAAACTTGAATAGATACTTTACAAATGAAGATTTGGAAATGGCGAATAAACCCAAAAAACTAGTCAGTATTATTCAATCACAAACTAATGTAGATTAAGTAAAACTGCATTCTTACTGAAATAGATACAATTTTAAAAACTGAGGATACAAACTGCTGGATTGAATAAGAAAAAGCTTGAACTTTCATACATTGCTGGTGTGGTTGTAAAAAGGTACAATTACTTTGGAAGTAAGTTTTAATTTTTCTGACAAGTTAAACATATACCTAACCTAGAATCCACAACTCCAATTCTAGGAATTAATCCAAGAGGAAAAAAAATGTACATATATAAAACTTGAACAATAATATTTGTAACAGCTTTACTCATAATAGTTAGAAACTAAGAACAATCAAAATGTTCATCTACACCAAATGACCAAAAAATTCAAAGAAATAATTCTCAGCAATATAAAGGAATAAACTACCAATACATGCAAAATGAATGAATCTCAAAAACATAATGCTGATTGGAAGAAACCAGACAGAAAAGAGGATGTATTATATTTTTCAGTTAGGATGATGTTCTAAAACAAGCAAGACTATGGATGGTAAATCAAACCAGAACGGTGGTTACCTGGAGATGAGCATGAATTGACTGGGAAGTGACCTAAGGGATCTTGCTGATGAAAATGTTCTATACTTAGACAGATGTTTGGATTATATTAGTGTATGCAATTGTGAATACTCATGGAACTTTACTCTTAACATATGTACCTTTCGCTTTAGGTAAATTACACATATTTTATTAAAAAATGTTGTCACTGAGTATTATTTGCTAGACTATGTTAAGTACAGTAAAACTATAAATTTCTGAAAAGAGAGATAGAAATTGTTTAATAGATTCATCCTCCTCCACAAAGCATATTAGAATATTGACTTTTTAAAAGTAAACTCTTAAAAGAATAATAATTATTTCACAAATAAACGTGGAAGCAACAATTCGCTTTAACAAGATTGAAATGTTTTTTTTTTTTATTATTATACTTTAAGTTCTAGGGTACCTGTGCATAACGTGCAGGTTTGTTACATATGTATACTTGTGCCATGTTGGTGTGCTGCACCCATCAACTCATCAGCATCCATCAATTCATCATTTACATCATGTATAACTCCCAATGCAATCCCTTCCCCTCCCCTCCCCATGATAGGCCCCCGTCAGCAAAAGCCAAAATTGACAAATGGGATCTAATTAAACTAAAGAGCTTCTGCACAGCAAAAGAAACTACCATCAGAGTGAACAGACAACCTACAGAATGGGAGAAAATTTTGCAATCTACTCATCTGACAAAGGGCTAATATCCAGAATCTACAAAGAACTCAAACAAATATACAAGAAATGTTTTTATTGAGTACAGATAAGTAATCATCTTGCCAAAATGCAAAGTTTCATATTTCTTTTTCAATGTCCCGGGAGGCACTCCTCATTTTAATTGTTTAATTGAGGTCATAAGGAAAATAACATCTTTCAATGTAATTTGCAGGGGTGTTCCAATAAAAAACACAAGCTCTCTCAGCATCAGTAAATTTAAAGGCTAAAATTTCTGATTTCTTATCAATAGCTTATGTACCAACAATGCTGCCTCCACCACCATTTAAAATGAATTTAGGCCGACAACTGTGAGCATGAGAAAACAGTCAGTATGATTTCATTCATCTCTCTATTTTTAACGAAGTATTGAGGAACTCCAAAGACCATTTTTATTCCGTTGATATTTATTAATTCTCTGAAAATCTGTTTCTCCTACCTCCTTTAAGTTGCTATTTTGACAAATGATTTTCATTTTCTCCTCTCTTCAGAGATCTGTTCACACTCTTTATTTATGGTGCTTAGGAAAATGAGGAAATTTTGTATTGCAAAAGAAATACTGTCTTGAAATATTCCACTGGAGTGGAAACTGTTAAGATACTAATACATCTACTATATGTTAAAATGCAAACAATAAAGAATAGAAAATTTCAGAATAATATCTCCATCACTCTATTCCTACCATTTATCCTATCTGTCAGTGCTGACTACTAATAGTGCATCTTTCTAAATGGCATATGATAGACACTTTAGATATATTGAGGGACTGACAAAACATTTAACAAGAATATTTGACTAAGCCATTATTCTTAGAAAAGTAGACATGGCATTGTCCATATGAAAGTTTAATGGACTTTAAAAAAACCTCATGCTGAAGTAATGAAAAAATAGCACTGTGTGTACCAAAAGATACAAGTTAAAAATCTGGATGATTTCTTTTAAATAGCACAGAGGACACAATTCCATTATTCTGCACTCAGTTATTTTGCTTTTTAAATACAGATGATAAATCAACATGGCAACAGAAAACAAAATGTCTAATTTAATAGCCAGAAAAGATAGCTCAACCACAGCCTGAAGTAGCCTCTAAAAGTTTACACTACAATTTTGTGAAGAGTCAAACCTTCATGTCTATGTAATTAAAACAAGACTGTCTATAATTCAGTCCTTTGTGTTATACTGCATTTTAAAAAGGTTATTTGAAATTATTATGAAAATATATTCAGCAAATAAAAAATGCTCCTAAAATGTGTTTTAGTAAATACATAGAAAATTATATGAATATAATTTGCTATGCAAATAAATCATTGTGTAAAAAACATAGAAAATTTTTAGAAAGATCATATTCTATGTGCGTCATGATTTCATGAATGTTAGCTTGCCCACTCTGGTGAAACCTTCATGTAGGAAAGTGTATAAACTCATAAGTTGCACATCATCTACTCAACATTAATTTGATCAAATGACTATAATAGAGAACTAAGAGAAAAAATATGGCACTAATGGTAGCCATAAAAATGACTGGTTTCCAATCCTGTGGAATTTATGGGCATGTTTTCCATGTGATGTGAAAGTGAGGGCATGAACCCTAAGTGTATACATAACTAGAATATAGGAGCTCAATCAAAAGTACACAGTCTTTCAGGAAGATGCCTCATTTGTCCACTCACAAGAAAAGCTTATCTGGAATTAAGCACTTACATTGTGACAGTATTAGGCAATGGAGTTGGTTAAACATTATATTTTACTTTATTTTAGTAAGTAAAACTTTTAAATTCAAGATAAATATAAATTAGGTAAGATACTTCAGTAGTATAAAAGGGAGAGTAATTAAATGAGTCTGAGAGGAATGAGAAAAAATAAAACTTCAGATGTTAGTGATATCTACCATACTACATTATTTCTAAGAGAGTATACATAGACTATCATTAAGTCCGTCAACTGGTCAAACACTAAACTTAGCAGTTATTATGCAAATATATACTTGTCAGTCAGAAAAGTGCACAAAATAACATTATAAAGCAATCTAGTAGTGATTAACAAGCATAGGAAGAGAGAACCAGAAAAAGTTTTAAAAATGTATTAATAGTAGTATATAAAAAATAACTAAAACTGAAGCCTCATACTGCTTCTGCTATAATCATATAGCAGAATAACAATGTAGAATACATTATTATATGGCAAGTGAGTTAAACTTAGCTAAAACCTTACTGTTGTAAGTCCTCACTAAAAATCATTGATAGGTTCTTAGAAACAGCAACTTTAAGCAAAATAAAGTACAGGGAAACCAGTTTCACCACAGTCTAAGTGATATAAACAAGAGTTAAGTTTCTACAGCACAATTCTGGTCACAGAAACATCACCAATATTCTAAATAAAGACTCAAAACATTTTAATGTAAAACACTGAAGTAAATGTGAACTATACATATGTTTAAGAAAGATTAATAAAAACAAGTAAGATAATTATTTACCCAATATTTTGGGAATCAATGAGAAACTTCACACTTGTTTTAACTGGGACCTGTTAGACATGTGTATGGCTTATACACAATCTAATGGACACGGTCTTGGGATGTTTGAGGAAACCAGGGTACCCAGAGTAAACTCATGCAGACATGAGGAAAACATGCAAACTCCATACAGACAGTAGTCTCAGCCAGTAATTGACTTTTCTCATCAATGTATAACCTAAAGACAATGAAACAAAGTTATTCGAAGACCTGCTGTATCTATACCTATAAATAAATACCTTGAGTCATATCATCTTTGGATTTTCTTTTGCTCTAAATCTTTTGATCTACAATCAACATATTTAGAAACAGACAGAATGGCCCATGCTAGAGATGTTTGGTTAAGAAAATCACCTTTTGGTGTAATTTTGTGAGAAATTTTGAGGAAAATTAGAAAAAGGAGCACATTGTTTAGCCTTGAAAAGAGCAATGGAGAGCCATATTTATTACAGAAAAAAATTCTAAATTGGTTGATTTGGATGGAACACCCAGAAAATGGATGAAGCAAATGTGATTATTGTTGCTGAATTTTAGAATACAAAGTATAAAAAGATGAAAATAAGAGTAATTAGAGGGGAAAAACATAGAAATAAAAGCTCTAATTGAGATGAAATTAAAACATCACAAGCTTCTGTGAAGTTATCTCCCAAAATGTTGTAGCCTAACATTTGGAACATGATTCACTACAACTAACATCTCAGAAAATATATCTAGCCACTTGATATTCACACCAAAGTAGTAGAAAAGCAAGCCAACTTTAAGTTTTAATATGTTTAGGTTTTGAATATTTTTCTCTTCCAAGCAATAAAACAATCACTAGAGAGAGTGTAGCAATTTTAAAGCTTCTCAGCAGAGGTCATGTCATTTTTAATTTATTCTATTGTCATCACAAACGTGTTATGCATTTAACTACCTTATATTAAAGATGACATTTACACATTGCAATCTTACAATATATTGCCTCTACCTTCATCCCCCAAAATGGTAAATCTGAGTCAATAAAATGGCTTCTTTCAAGGAAGAGCATCCTTCTTTGGAGATTAAGAGATATATGCATATTTGATTATGAAAAGGAGGCCTCTGGGAGAAAACTTGAAAGAACTGAGACTGGATGAACTATTCTTCATCAGGAATTTGAAAATAAGGGGCAAACTGACAAAGGAGGGAGTCTAGAAACATGGGAGAACAGGAATCCAAATAAAAAACAGACCAAATTCCCTCAGGATCACAGGGTCAAAAGATGCTTTTTAGAGAGATATCTACTCCTCTTTTCATGTTGCCTGCTTTTTTGCACTACCCCAATTAATTCAAATAATTCCAAAAAACAGAAGTGTCATAAATGTAGTAGCTAAGAGTAAGAAAGGCAGTCCAAAGGTAGGAGGCAATAAACATACAGGGAAACTGACATTCGGTTAAAAAGTGACAACTGAACCAGCAATGATTAAGCAGAAGTTCCCCAAGCTTCTCTAGAAAGAGGAAGAAGGTTTCAGTTTACCTTTGACGACAAATTGGGTGTGTGTCACTTGTCCATTGCTGTGTTGCAACTCACTACAAATTTAGAAGCTTAAAACAACACAGATGTATTAATATTTCATGATTTCTGTGTCAGTAATCTGGCATAGCATGGTTGCTCTGATTATGGTTTCACAAGTTTGAAATCAAAGTGCCAGCCAGGCTGCTATCTCATCTGAGACTTCATTATCTTTAAAGCTCATTCAGGTCATGGCAGAATTCAGTTCCTTGAGGTTATAGGACTAATGTCAGTATTTTCTTGTATGGCTATTGACTCTAGGCCATTCTCAACTCCTAAAGCCTGGCTCTTGTCGCTTTGAATCACTGATTTTCTCTCTGACTTCTAGACTCAGATTTAAAAGCCTCATGTGATTAAGTCAGCTCACCTAGATAATCTTCTTTTCTTGAAACCGACTGTGCCATATAACATAATCTAATCATCAAAGTGAAATCTCATTATATTCACTGGTCTTGTCCAGTTTAAAAGAAAAGGAATCATACAGGGCATGAACACCAGGGGTGGGACATTTTTAGTACATCTTCAAATTTTCTTACCACAGGTGTTCAATCCATTTTTTACTTTAGTTTTACATGTCTGGATGACTCCCCGGAAATTGCAACACTTGGGACTACCCAGGGATTGAGACCTCTATTATGTATAAGTAATTTATTCAATTTTTCTAATACAATCTTTCCATAATGGTTGAAATATTTTGGCTTCTGTTTCTTATTATATTAATATATAACTCAAACTTGAAATGTATTTTAAAGAAAAATCTTCAATATGTATTATGGTTTTCCAAGCACAGAATTTTGAAAAACAAGTTTGTCTGTGACTTTTAACATAATTTTAAGTTTCCCTAGAAAAGATAGATATGAAAGAATAAATATCCTCAATTTTGTAAGAAGCAAGCGACTGAAACTGGACACCAAACTTACGGGTAAGACAATTGGAGTGTGGAAAACCCTTGATCTTAGAAGATTGGTTTTGTAAGGAATCACGAACTTTTTTTTTTTCATACAGGGTCAGGTAGTAAATATTTCAGGCTTGAAAAGGCCAAGGAGGGGTAAAATCAAGGGTATAAGTAAAGCTTAAATGACAAAAGTTCCACAATAAATTTTTTAAATTGATGAAATTCAGGAAAATTTCAGAACACTAAAATTTAAATTTTACATAAGTCTTCATGTGCCACAAATTTTTTTTGTCTCTTTTAAAACAATTTAAAGAGGTAAAAAAATTGTAGTACATTAGTTATATAAAAACAGACAGTAGCCCAAACTTAGTTTGTGGGCCTATATATATTCCTTATCTCTGTAGTTTTACTGAATGCTGCTCTAGAGTTCTTTTTTTTTTTTTTATTTTTTTTATTATACTTTAAGTTCTAGGGTACATGTGCATAACGTGCAGATTTGTTACATATGTATATTTGTGCCATGTTGGTGTGCTGCACCCATCAACTCGTCAGCACCCATCAATTCATCATTTATACACTTTTGGCCCCATTAATAGCGAAATCCTTATTTTTTTTTCTCACTCTTTTAAGGACTCTCTCTTTCTCTGTATATACATATATATGTGTGTACACATACAAATATACATACATATATATATACCCAATTATAGTCAGATTTTTCTTGTTTCTATTAACTACTATTTGAACTTATAAATTCTCCCACTTATTTCCACAGTCATTACCTCATTTAATTTCATGTAACTAGATTTAGACAAAAGAAACCATTATAATGTAGATAGAATACATCCCCAATGATTTTTTTGTTGTTGTTGTTCCAAAGGGACTTGGTTCTATCATCTCTTACAATTAAATGTATTATACTGTGTATCAGTAATAATAGTCTCTAAAATTTATGATGTTCTTAATTTGTATGTTTTCCGTAACTAACACATAAAGATTTATAAAGAGAAAAATGGTATTTTGTTGATGTAATGTTTGAAATCCAGTTCTTGGAATTTTAACAGTAGTATTCTGTGTTCTGCAAAGCCAGAAGTTAGGTGACTGGAATTTACACATTGTGAATTTTGGACTATTAGAGAGAATATGTGCTAAAAGTCCTTGATAGTCTAGGTAGCCCATAATCTAAAATCATTTTTTTGCTCTAAAAATTTTTTACAAAATGATTTATTCAAAAATTGATGGCTATTGTACTGAAAGGGTACTTTTAAGTTCATTTTCAATAATGTTTTAAAAGATTAAATTATGGTCTGCATACCTGGAACCCATGTGGGTTGTTAAATACCTTTCTTGGAAAGTAAAGATCAATGTTTGATGGAACCTTCTAACATTAAAACCAGATGAAAAACAGGCTTTTATTCTATACTTTTTCCAAAGCAGTATTTATGATTGCTTTTTTGACAAACTAGTATTTCATAAATACTTCAAAATAGCGTTTTATAGGTTTCCAGCAAGCTTCTTGAGAAAATGTTTTAAACTTTTGACCCAGCAAAGGTTTCTAGACTGAAAACACCTCACCATCTTTTCTCACTTACTGTTGGGGTAGTGATAGGCAAGGTGGCTACCAGGGGAGAACTCAGTTTTTTTAAAATTAAACTAAAGAGATTCCTGACAGATAAGGAACTATATAATCAAAGAAAAAGACAGCTGTTATCTGCTCAGCCTTGGGGAAGAACTAAAGGACTTCTAAGAAACTGAATCCCAAAAAATGAGACAGTTCACAAACGTCTTTGAACTTGACAACAGAGAGGAGCATTTCTCTTAATTTCAGTATTGAAAGGGGAAGTGTGAAGGTGGTAAGTCAATGTCTAGGAAATAATAGAATGAACAATTCTGACTCTCAGAGTAATCGTTTCAGAGTACGACACACAGAATCTCTTCAAGCTAAAAAACAAACAAAACTATATTTATTTAAACTATTATAAAAGTGTTGTGTTTTCTTTTCATGGTTGAAAAATGCAAGTTGTCATTAACCTGTGGTTCTTTTAAAACAGTGTTCCATATTTATTTAAATGATATAAAGGCTCATATCCTCATTTCTAGTAGAAGACTAAAATATTTAGCTTTAGCATTTTATTTATTTCATTGTAGAAAGTTTTTAAGATTTGTAATTGTTGTTATTCACAACATCATTTGGTATGCTGAATAGATTATTTAGATTGCAGATTCACAAATTACAGTATGAAGGCCAAATCCAGTTGTACATTGTTTTTGTAAAGTTTTATTGAAACACAGTCGTGCCCATTCTTTTACCATTGCCTTCATATGCTTTCCCCCTACAACTACAGAGTTAAGCAGTTGTTTCAGAGACTACATTGCCCGCAAAAGTCTAAAATATGTATTATCTGGACATTTACAGGAAAAGATTGCTGACCCTTGAATATTTTAGATAATCAAAGCTGTTTCCAAATAAATATGTCTAGCAGTTCAAGTGTTGATAATTTGAAAAACATATAGTAAATAAAAAAATAAATAAAACTTTTAAGTTTATCATGTGATGCTCAAAGATTGCCTAACCAAAGAGAACATTTTGTAGCGCCTCATAATATTAACAAACTGCTGTCTTAGGTACAATAAGCAGCTGATTTATTGAAAGTGACTTGTGCAGTCAATATCTGGAATGAAACAGCCAGTTTCATCTTGTCCAATTTTTACATTACTCTTCATTTTCCCTGAGAACTACATAGCTGAAACACTTTTAGTAAAGCACTTCCTTGTAAAATGATCAGTTGTATCTGTCATCAGGAAGAAATGCATTTTCCTGCTTTATTACAGCCATCTGCATCCTTCATTTTCTTTTAATTCAGTCACTGGAGCCCTAATGATCGCAGCCATTTCAGGAGATGCCATCAATTACAGCCAGGAGCTCATTCAGAAGTGAAAGATGAGTTCCATTCTCTGTTACTTAGAGGTCAGTGATCATTCCCCAACCTCTTCGTAGTGAACAAATAGTACAGTAACTTTCACAGGCTCCCTTCATTTTTCTCAAGTCTGCTTCTTTATGACTTTTTGTAGACCTTGGTTATAATAACTTCGTATGTTTGATGCTGGCAGCCCTAAGACAAGCCTGACCCAATCATTTTCCTTGCATCCACCATGATAAATTCAATCATATATAAATCTGGCTTTCAGGAAGGATGTTTTGAAGAACAAGTATTGTTAAGGTGGCATGTAAAAAATTCCGAAGCAAACATAGTTTGTAAAATTTATATTCAAAGGTTTCCAAAGTAGTAATTGTTTTTCATCAATTAACTTTATGTTGCTTTCTATAAAATAATCATCTTGAAGGATTTAGTACAATTATATAATATTCAGATACTGATTTTACATACCCTAACTAAAATACTTTTAATAATTAGGAATACAAATAAATTGTCAATATTCTGTTTGGTGGCAACAGGATTTATATGACTAATACAAAAACCAGCAAACAGATGTTTGTAGCGGTTTTACATATAGTCACTTAAAACTAGAAACAACCAAGATGCCTTTCAATGGGTAAATGAATAAACAAACTGTGATATATTCATATAGCAGAATATTATTCAACAATTTTGAAGAAAATGAGCTAGCAAGCCATAAAAAGACATGAAAGAATCTTAAAGGCATATTACATAGTGAAAGAGTCATTTAAAAGGCTACATTCTGTATCATACCAATTACATGATATTCTGAAAAATGAAAACTAAGAAGACAGTTAAATGATCACTAGTTGCCAAGGAATCGAGGGAGAGAAAGACTATTAAGTAGATGAAGCAGGGGTATTTCAAGGTGGTAAAATTATCCTGTGTGACACTGTATTAGGGAGTAAATGACACTATTCCTATTGCCAAAACCCATAGAACTATATAGTATATAGAGTTAATCTTAATGTACCCAAATCAGGAAAATTTAATCACTTAGTAAGTTGGAGAATCCCAGATTGGAATGGAAAATTTGACAAAATATAAATATACAATAAATGCATAAAATTACCTTACTGAAGAGGGTTGGGAAAATGGTGCTTACCTATATAACTTTGGAAATAAATAGACTCTATAAAAATAAAGATAAAATAAATTGTACTTAAGAAATTGTTACCCTTAGGGGACCATGATAATAATTCTCATACTTCTATATGGGTATACTAGTTAAGAAAAATTAAGTAAATGGATGGTGGATAGTGGGACCAAGTTTCACGTATATATATATATGTATATATATATGTATGTATATGTAGTTCTGTGAGTGTGCATGTGTGTGTGTGTGTGTGTGTGTGTGTGTGTGTGTATATATATGTTTTTTTTCTTACTCTTTCAGCTGAAAGGGCCTTAAAGCAGTAATAGCTAAGAAAATTAAGATGATTCACAAGAGAAACACACAAAGCAAAAACTTAAGGAAGAGTCAAGTAACTCATCCTAGGCAGAAATCTTTAAACAGCGATTTAAAAATGAGATAAATGGGCCAGGCGCAGTGAGTGACACCTGTAATCTCAGCACTTTGAGAAGCCTAGGTGGGTGGATTGCTTGAGGCTAGGAGTTCGAGACCAGCCTGGCCAAAATGATGAAATCCTGTCTCTACTAAGAATACAAAAATTAGCCAGGCGTGGTGGCACATGCTTGTAATAACTGCTACTCTGGGAGGCAGAGGTTGCATTGAGCCAAGATTGCACCACAGCACTCCAGCCTGAGTGACAGAATGAGAGTCCGTCTCAGAAAAAAAAAAGGGGGGGATACATGAAGTGAAAATTGAGACATCGATACGGTACACTCTCTTTTTGTTTTGGATTCTAATGAGGAATTCACTGTAATTCTTACACTTCATCCTATATAGATAAAGTATTTTTTTCATCCTGTATAGATAAAGTGTTTTTATCTCTGATTTCCTTCAAGACTTTCTCTTTGTCTTTCATTTTCTACATTACGGATATTTTGATATTTGTCCTGTTTCATGTTCTCTGGACCCCCTGGATCTCTGGTTTGATGTCATTAATTTTAATAAAAATTCTAGGCCATTATTACTTCAAATATTCATTTTGTCTCTCTTTTCCTAATATTCCTACGTGCATATGTTACACTTTTTGTAATTGTTCCCACAGTCCTTGAATATTTTGTTTCATCTTTCTAAATGTTTTCTGTTTGAATTTCAGTTTTGAAAGTATCTGTTGCGGCCGGGCGCGGTGGCTCAAGCCTGTAATCCCAGCACTTTGGGAGGCCGAGACGGGCGGATCACAAGGTCAGGAGATCGAGACCCTCCTGGCTAACACGGTGAAACCCCGTCTCTACTAAAAAAATACAGAAAATTAGCCGGGTGAGGTGGTGGGCGCCTGTAGTCCCAGCTACTCGGGAGGCTGAGGCAGGAGAATGGCGTAAACCCGGGAGGCGGAGCTTGCAGTGAGCTGAGATCTGGCCACTGCACTCCAGCCTGGGCGACAGAACGAAACTCCGTCTCAAAAAAAAAAAAAGAAAGTATCTGTTGACATATCTTCAAGCTAATTGATATGTCCTTGGCCATGTCCAATTTACAGATGAGCTAATTAAATGCATTGTTAATTTCTCCTACAGTATTCTTTATTTTGAGCATTTCCTTTTGTCTCTTAGGGTTTCCATCTCTTTGCTTACATTACCCATCTGTTCTGGCATGTGGTTCATTTTTTTTTTCATTAGAGCCCTTAGGATATTAATCATAATTGTTTTAAATAGATATGCTGACTACTCTAAAATCTCTGCCGTTTTTGAATCTGACTCTGACATTTGTCCTTTCTCTTAAAACTGTGGTTTTGCATTTTAGTATGCTTTTGATTTTGTTGTTGTTGTTTTATTGAAAGTAGGATATGATGTACTAGGTAAAAGGAACTGAGGTATAAAGGCCATTAGTGTGAGGTTTTATGTTTTGCTGGCTAGGAGTTAGTCTGTTTGCCATTTGCCATAGCTACAGGTATCAGAGGCTAAAATTTCCTCTGATATCCTTGTTTTTGTTTCCCTTTTTTTTCTTTGAGTTTCCAAAGAAATTTCTTAAGTAACTTGAGACTTCCAATTTTTTTATTTGTAATCTTCTATTATTATATAGAAGCCTATTGATATGGTTGTAAGGTGTGGGGTGAGGGGAAGTATACTACAGTTCTGTGATGAGATCTCAGTCTTTCAGTAAGACTGTGTATTCACGAGTGCCCAGCTATTTGGTTGTATTTTGTTTTGTTTTCTCCATAGGTGGGATAGGAAGACTAGAGATGGATGAAGATGGGTATCTTCCTTCACATGGATGCCTAGGATGGACTGGGGTTGAGTATTTTCCTTTCCCCAAGTCGCTTAGGCTTGGGAAAACCCCACTCAATTTGTGTTTAGTAAAATCCTTTCCCTTGAGTGCAGGCTTTATTAAGGAAAAGAGAAGCTCTGAGTTTATTCCAAAATGGCTGCTTTTTCCCTCCTAGTGCCAGAGAGATGGTATTGGGGCTTTCTTTTCTTTTCTTTTTTTGAGGCAGAGTCTGGCTCTGTCCTCCAGACTGGAGTGCAGTGGTGTGATCTCGGCTCACTGCAAGCTCCTGAGTTCACATCATTCTCCTGTCTCAGCCTCCCAAGTAGCTGGGACTACAGGCGCCCACCACCACGTCCAGCTAATTTTTTTTTTTTTTTTTTTTTTGGTATTTTTAGTAGAGATGGGGTTTCACCGTGTTAGCCAAGATGGTCCCCATATCCTGACCTCGTGATCTGCCTGCCTTGGCCTCCCAACGTGCTGACATTATAGGCGTGAGCCAACAAGCCTGGCTGGTATTGAGGCTTTTTATCTGCTCTTCACTGAGTCAACCTGGTAGAGCTCTTGGAGGCAAAGCAGACACAAATGTGGTTATCTTCTTAAAATGAGGCCCCACCAAAATTTTAAGACTCATTTTGTGTTGTAAACACAAAAGCATCTGAGACAGGTCTCAATCAATTTAGAAAGTTTGTTTTTGTCAAGTGACACAGCCTCAGTATGTCCTAACAACACGTGCCCAAGGTGGTTGGGGTGCAGCTTGGTTTTACACATTTTAGGGAGATATGCAACATCAATCAAAACATGTAAGATGTACCTTGCATGTATGGTACATATTTCTGGTTTGGTACAGAAAGGCAGGCCAACTGGAAGCAGGGGCTTTCATGTCACAGGTAGATTTAAATATTTTATGATTAGCAATTGCTTGAAAGCGTTATTATCAATAGAAAGAAATGTCTGGATTACAATAAGGGATTATAGAGATCAAGCAAGGTTTTATCATGCAGATGAAGTCTCCAGTTAGCAGGCTTCACAGAGAATAGACGGTAAATGTTTCTTATCAGACTCAAAGAGCCTGTTCTATCAGTAATTCCAAAAGGGAGGAGGTTATAATCAGGCATGTCCAGCTACCGCTTCCCATCATGGCCTGAACTCATTTTTCAGGTTAACTTTGGAATGCCCTTGGCTGAGAGGAGCACTTGAGAATTTATTTTTGGTTTACAGCGTATGTGGAACCTTCAGCAATTCATTAATTACAGTCTTTTCTGTTTCTTTTTTCTTTCTTTTATCCTATCCTGGTCTGGCTCTGACTGTGGTTTCTCTTTCTGGACGTTTGCTCTAATGAAATGTGATTCTCTATATCTACCTATCTGTCCCCCCACTTTTGGTGGGGATGGACAACAGTTTGCTCTGTGACCTCAATTCTCTGATGAATCTAAGCAGAGTTGCTTATTTTCAGTTTGTTCTCCTTTTTTTATTTGTTTTTGCATCTAGGACATGATTGATGACTTCCAAGTTTCTTACATGTTGGATCATAAGTTCACTTTAGTGAATTCATCATGAGGAAATAATGAAGTATAGTCCTATATAAGCAAAATATTGTTAATCACAGTATTAAAAATTATAAAATGTAGATTAAACACACTGTAGAATTTAAAGTGATAATGCATATTTATGTTTTGAAATGAGAAGTGAGAAACTGCAGATATAAACAAGTGAGAAATGGAAATTACAAAAGTGTACAGTCCCATTTTTCTAAATGTTATGGAAAAAGGTGCACATATTAATACCAAAACTTTAACAGAAGTCATCACTTGTTAGGACAATAATAAGTTATATTTTTATCTTAATTTCCTTATATCTGTAGCAAATACAGATTATCTGAGTAAAATAAAATAGCCAAATTTATTTTAATAACAGATTTGTTTACAAGGAAAGCTATATATTTAAACTTAATTACAGACTGCTTTTCATATATGACAAATTGAGCTAGGCAATAGTGAAAGGAAACAAATAAGAGTGTACATATCCTCATGGATCCCCTATCTTCTGAAAAATGGAGGTACACTGAATTTTAATGAAATAATGAGCAAGAGAGAAAAATTCTGTCTCTTTTATGCATATTTCATAGGCATCTATCATACTAAGGCATTTTTTATCTGCTTCAGAAAGTTAACTCACAGAAGTGATGTAGTCTATGGGCTTTGAGCAGATTTTTGTTAGATTTTTCTGTGTAGAGAGAAAAAAAAATGTATGTGAGTATATGTGTATGGTTGTCTTGTTTGTTATTATGCTGTTACTTGTTTGCTGTCATTTTCCTAACATGCTGATGAAAAAATGAAGGTAAGTCCTTGTATTATCAATCACAGAAGGCTGACTACATCCTGTTGTGTGATTCAATCTGTTACATTGCTGATTCAGAAATACTTAAAGACTTTAACATACTTATGGCAAAAAATAATCCATAGGTTAATGGAGGCATATTTTCATTTTGATATGGTAAAATTTATAAATAATATAATTATTTTTGTTAGTTTTGGTTTAACTCATTTTCTTCATATTCTTCTGCCCTCTCCAACAATTTTAAACTTTATAAAAGCCCTAAATAAATAAATCACAGCTTCTCTCTAAACTCCACTGCAGTTTACATACATTTACATAAATTCTTACTGATAAATTGAGGAAATAGCTCTAGAATAGCAAATATCATATCCCAGCAGTAGAACAGCTGACCTTTATTTAGATTAAATTTTCCCGATGTACAGAAAGGATTATCATACTTTTAACACAATTAAGTTGAATTTTTTTTATGTTTAGCTACAGATATGTAAAAATAGTATTCATTTTAGAAGAGGAAAAAAATAACTCTGGCTATATCAATTTGTCCTCCATGGATTTTCCTCTGTTCATTATTAGCGGTAATTTTTCACAATCTTTAAAATTAATAATTTATTTCTTATTATTAGTTAATAATTTACTGTAAAATTTTATATGAGCTATAGAAATGTATAGGAATAATAAGAACTATACAAAATAGTGACTGTGTTTTAGCATTGGGTTTAAAAAAAAAGCAACAAATTTTATTTTTGGTTCAGACAACGAGTCCCCAGATATTCTGCTACTTCCAGACTGATTGCTAGTAAAGAAATAAATTGGGTTAGAACTCCAGCTGACTAAGTACTATATTCAGCACTTCCAGAATACAGACTACATCCATAATAAATGACTTTAATTTAAATGTGATTTCTAACAAAAATCATTTTACTATTCTGACCGTATATATAGCAGTTCCTTAGGATAACAATTATTTCTAATAATTTAAAACTTTGAACCTACTGGCATGAACTTTATTTCCAGCACAGTACAGTATGAAACATTTAAATTGGGCAAAGTCAGAGGTATATTATAAGATTCTCTCTCTCTCTCTGTCTCTTTTCTGTCTCTCTCTCTCTCCCCCGCCCCACACACACACTCCCTCCCTCCCCTCCATTCTCCTCCTTTCTCTTTTTTCTTCTGTCTCTCCATTTCACAAGTTTTGAATGATTAGTGTGAATGTTGGGAAACCAAGATAGATATTTTGGGATGTAAGTGTAAATTCTCACTGACTCTTTCAAAAATACTTGTCAACTAGAGGCTCCAAAATATAAAGGGAATTAACTGATGCATCCCGCCCTCTGGGAGAAAATGGTTCAAAGGGGAACATAATGGTGCCTATAATAAAGTTTTACATGAGATAGACAATTATTTCAGCTCCAAGGAGAGTATATATTTTTTAAAAGGGGGGATTCAGAGATGTAAGAAAATTTGTTTAGCTGATGAGATTAGAGAAACATATATTGAACATATGATGGTTAAATTAGTTTTCTAAGGTTATTGAAGAAAGAATTTCTTGAGAGTGATTGTAGTCTGAATATGGAAACATGACTAGGACTTTAATGCATATATAGGAAATATAATTCAATTTGTGTGTGCATGTTTACACAAAATAATGGGTCAATAAAATTAGAAAATAGCTCATACTCTAATTAAGTACATCAGCTATATAACCATTACAAAGTATGTTTCAGCAAAAAAATCCAAATAAATATTTCTAGTTTCTTGTTGTTTTTGATGTTAACTGCTTTCTTGCCACCTTGAGTAATTCTATACATACTATCATCCCAAATCCTTGTAAACACAAGATGATTATAGAAACTAAATTGTGTACCATTTCTGTATGAAAAGAAAAACATGAAAAAAATTTGATAACCAAAATGGATTTATATCATTTCTATCTATCTAATTATTTAAATGTTTAAATAACTATAGATGCACAGGAAATATAGCCTATAATTATTTAAAATTTAAAGTTATAAAAATTCCCAATAAATATCTATTTGAGGACTGGGTCCTCAACCTACACATTTCTACCTAAGAGATCTATGGATTCCAAATCCTCATCACCTTAAAAGTGGCTCTAGAGAGCACTATACTGTCATGCGCGTCCGTGTGAAGAGACCACCAAACAGGCTTTGTGTGAGCAATAAAGCTTTTTAATCACCTGGGTGCAGGCGGGCTGAGTCCTGAGTCCGAAAAGAGAGTCAGCCAAGGGAGATAAGGGTGGGGCCGTTTTATAGGATTTGGGTAGGTAAAGGAAAATTACAGGCAAAGGGGGGTTGTTCTCTGGCGGGCAGGAGTGGGGTCACAAGGTGCTCAGTGGGGAGATTTTGAGCCAGGATGAGCCGGGAAAAGGAATTTCACAAGATAATATCATCGCTTAAGGCAAGGACCAGCCATGTTCACTTCTTTTGTAGTGGAATGTCATCGGTTAAAGAGGGGCAGGGCATTTGCACTTCTTTTGTGATTCTTCAGTTACTTCAGGCCATCTGGGCGTATAGGTGCAAGTCACAGGGGATGCGATGGCTTGGCTTAGGCTCAGAGGCCTGACAATACCATTTTATGGCATCATTAGAATCCACTTTAATTTGTCTGCTGGCTGTACAGTTTTTATTTATTTATTTATTTATTTATTTATTTATTTATTTATTTGTTGCTACATAGCAGAAGTCTACGAGTAGCAATCTGGATGGAAAAATAGGCTATGGAAATTTCCCTGAGGTTGCATATCCAAACCAATCTTGAATTTTTAATGTAAAATATGTTTATTTGGAGTAGCCTAGGGAATTGATGGAGTTTAATAGGGAACAAAAACCTATTCAGGTTAGCACTTGCAAATACCATTGTCCACTCATTCAACTCATATATAGTGAATGCTAACTGTGATCCAGGGACTATGATAGTACACTATCATATGAAGACATAGTAACATAAAAAAAGATAAAGTCTACTATGTCCTCAGGAAACATTGGATATCTGAGGAAGAGAGAACATTCAATAAGAATAAATAGCACTTTTAAATGAAGATAATATGATGGAACAAAAAATGCAATATTGGAACACAGATATAAAAGTATATTATGAACCCCGGAAGTGGATATGCCTGCCTAACACTATCATTCCCTTTTCAACTACATCAAAATTATGTATACCTAGGGTTGGAAAGTTACTTGAGGATCAAAAGAATTACTAGTTGAAAGGAGAGAACTTTATATCATCTGAACATTAAATAATAATCTCCAAGCTCTCAGCTGGAAATTCCTTACAGTTCCAGAGTACATACTGCTGACTGCAATCACAACTGCATCCTAGAAAGTACTTCTTTGCTATCTTCACTATATACACAGGAAAATTCGCAGTTAAAAAATATCTGAGGTGGTCGTCTATATAAATAAATCTGACAAAGTGTGTGAAATTATAAAATAGCTCTACCATAAGTGTTAATTAGGTCAGTATATTCACATATGTGGAGACATGACAACATAGCTGTAGGTCTCCTGGTTAAATTGATGCAGTGAAAGTATATACTTAAAACTAAGGGTGACATTGAATCAAAATATTCATTGTAATGAGTTGGTTGAGGGGGCTATTACACATTTTGTGTTTTAACAGGACAATAGATTATGTTGGATGTAGATGAAGTTTGGGCAGAATCAGGGATCAATGACTCCATTTAAATTGTTACACCAAAACACAGGCATATGCCTGCTTTTAGATTTGAAGAGGGAATCCTCTCTGGAAAATGTAGAAACTACTTACAAAAGGTTGGAGGACCAACACTTCTAGGAAGCAGGAGGTGGGTGTTGTAATTCAAATTATATGCTAATTCTCATTGATCAGCCTATTTAAATGGTAATGAAGCATAGATAGTGCTTCTGGTCCCTGTGTTTGAAACTCTGTGTAGAGCATGTCTGTAAGCAAGAAAAAATACTGCTCCTTGCTTGAAAAGTTGTGGTTGCTTTAGGGGCATGTGATTGTAAAAGATATTTAACTTCCAGCCCTCTGACCTGTGGAGAGGGAGATCCTATCGAGAATTTTTAAGACTACAGGTACATCCAACTTCTACCATCCTTCCAAATTGTCACCGTTAGCTGACCAGGGCTGTATTCTTCTGTAAACGAGAAAGAAGAACAGACACAGCTATAACTGCCACCTTTGTGGTGGAGATGGATGACCACATCACACATCATTTTTAGCAGAGTGCAGAGGAAGTCTGATTGCTTTTCCTGTTCCGCAAAATCTTAACTACAGAATATGGATGCAAAGTATTGATTCAGGAAACAAAGCAAAATTAAGATGCAGTCATTCAGATAATGAAATGTTGTATAAAAGGAGGTTATGGCCCAATAGGGAAGGAAGGATGTAAATATGTTTAATACATGGTAGCAAGCAATGCCTTTCAACAACAATGTAAGAAAGGATGACAGGGAACATCACAGAAGCAAGAAATTGCTCGAGGCTGGATGATAGAGAGCACTTATCTGAAATGCTAGTATGTGAAATAGGTGTTGAAAACTGTACAGAATGTGAGAATTGAGAAATAGTGAGCTGGAGAAGGAGTGGACGACATTTGATATCTAACAGAGTAGGAATCAGCTTATGAAAGCCTCTTGGAAGCTATGGTCCCAAGAAATAAATATGGCCTGTTGCCCAGGGTGACCTTGAAATAGTTGGGAGAGTAATTAAAATATTTTTTATCAAATAACTGTTTGATTTTAGAGTTAATGATGACTAGGTAAATTGTAAAATGAGTGTGTGTGTGCCTCAATTTTTTCTCATTTGTTTATAATTTTATAATTATTATCCAATTCATACTTAGTACTAATGTTTGTTTCATTCATAGGAAATAACTAAGTTTTTTGTTATTTTTTAAATGTTTACTGTCAGGCAATGTATTAAGCACTTAACCTACATTTAACACATACACGGTCCAGTAAGCTGTCACAATAAAACACAGATTTTGCTAACCCTGGAAAAAAGCCAATGTCATGTTACCGATCATTTTGAATAAAATAATTTGAATGATTTTCTGGAAGATGATCTGGAGCCAACTTGATTGTTAGAAGTGATGAACCGAAAGTTCTGGGAGGTTAGATTACAATCGGGACAGCTACTGGGCTTGTTCTCACCCCCAAATCCTCAAATCAGATATTTAAAGTCACAAGATCCTTTAACCAGTCTAATTACTATGCTAATAGTATTAGCAATTTCTTCCCTTCTTGTAACTATGTTAATTTAATCTAGTACCTTCCCCCCCCGCCCACAAAATTCTCTGTCAAATATAAAAATTTGAAATGTCTTTTATAGAAGTATATTTCCCTAGTGGCAAATTTAAATGAAACTTTGGACAACATGCTCACAAACATTTTGTCTTGAGAAGTTGCTTTATCATACTTAAAGAAAATCACATGTGTCTTTACGTGGTTAGTTTCTTCACAAAATACACAAAATGTATTCTCATTAAGTACAACACAGTCCTTTAATAGTCTCTTGTGGCCATTATTGTCAATCTTTATATTTCTCTTATATCACAAGTACTCCAAAATCTTCTCAACAATTTAAATAAAGAAATAATGACCCTCCCACTGGACTACAGCTTGTAAGGCTCTCCATTATTTCACCTGTCAGTTCTCTGGCTCAGCACTTTTTAATGTGCATCAATTTAGTTATTCTTGCTTCTTCCAATCCTCCTACTTGACAATGTCCCAGACTCCTCACAATAATGAAGAGCACAAGAGTTGATTAACAAATTAGAACTCTTTTTCCTCCTTCTCCTTGAATACTCACATAACAAATAGTTTTAGTTTTCTAGCATATGTCTGGCTAGATATTTTTCATCTTCTGCCAAGAGAAACATAAAGTATAATTTTCAAAATAGTAACATTGTTACTCTCATGCAAATATAAAATGAATGTGTGTCTAAGGTTTTATTCAAGTAATTAAACAAAAGGAAAACTAGTAAAATATATTTAAAACACACACGCACATAAGTTCAAAGAATATTTAAGGAACTGGGCATCTATGAGCAATCTAGCATAAAATTGTTGGGTTAGAAACCTGTTTAATGTCCTACCCTTGGGGTTATCTCTCCCATCAAAATTAATTACTTGCATCTTTTCCAGACAAAAATCTGCAAGTTAAACTCTACTCCTACAGAGTTGTGGAATAGTCCAGTCAATATAAAATAAATCAAAGTTTCAAACTCAGAATCACAATAAAAGAACACCCAGGAATTCCTTCTGCTCATTTCCAACATTCAGATAATTTTTTTTTTTAAACTTAAGTTCTTCCCATTTACAGACATTTCCTACTTTTTCTCACCCTTCTCTTGAGTACAGGGTTTCCTCTCTGGCACTATGAAGTTGCTGTCATGGTAAGTTTAGGTATGTCTATCAAAATATTTCCTAGGACACCAGAGTTGTGATAGCTAAGAATTGACTCAGAGTCTTGAGATGCCTGTGCCAGCATTGTCTCAATTGCTCTCCATTCTAGTTTCTGCCCATTGAAATAGGAGAAAATAATATATTCCTCAGCTTTTAAAAAAAAAAATTTCCACATTTTGGACCAATACTTAACATTCTGATTTATATATACTGAAATTATTATAGGATCACATTTTACCCCCTGTGATTCTGAGAAACACAAGTACTGTATATCTGTTCACCATAATCATATTTGTAAAAAATATACGTATCATACTAAAAGCAAATTATGGGACAAACTCCAGCCTCAGAAAACAGTTATATTAAATTTATTGTATTTTGATGGTAAAGTGAGGGGAGGTAATGGAGGTGAACAAATCTATGACTGTGGGTGGAAAACCTGTTAATCCTCTCTCACTAGAATCTTGCTCATTGAGCTCTTACATGTTGGATTTTTATACCTCAAATATACTCTAGCATCTCTGCCTGAGCTGAATTATTTATTGTTACTTCCTGAGTAGAGCCACGAGGCTTCATTTTTTTCTTCCCAGTTCTGATTAGCTACAGAAAAGAATTAAAATTCAAGGGCACTCATGGTTCCTGATGAATTATAATAATGTTGGATAAGTTGTTGCAAAAGATTCCTCCAGATACATGTCCAGGCATTTCTTATTCCCTGAGCTGAGCTATTTTGCTTCATATTAGATAGTTTAAGTGTATTATCCATTAGCAATTGTATGCACTTACTGAATCTTTATAACAACAGTTTAATGTCTTTCCTAATATTATCAATTTTCTAAAGATACAGAACCTGAGGGGCAAAGAAGTTAAATAGATTGACCCTACATCACTATGAGAGAACTAAGATTAAAATTTGGATTTTCTTGTCACAGGTGAATTGAAGAAAATTTGAGTTACTTTAGTACCCCACTGTCTTATATCATAAAGGATTTTAAATATTTCAAAATATATCATAAACTTGATTTTAAAGTAAGGTAAAATTATTGGTTAATTGGTTAATATCGGTGAGATATATAATATGAACAAATCACAACTACAAACTTTATTTCCTAAGCTACTAAATATGATACTATATCTGCCAATTTTTACTCCTTTTATTTTTTTATTTTGTTTATTTATTTTTTAAATTATACTTTAAGTTCTAGGGTACATGTGCATAACATGCAGGTTTGTTACATATGTATACTTGTGCCATGTTGGTGTGCTGCACCCATCAACTCGTCAGCACCCATCAATTCGTCATTTATATCAGGTATAACTCCCAATGCAATCCCTCCCCCCTCCCCT
>NW_016824250.1:2145691-2167700 GCF_001698545.2 Rhinopithecus bieti
CGGGCTCCCGCTACTTCCCCTGTTGGTCTTCAGCTGTGCGCTGTCCCCAGAGGTGGAGACTACAGAGACAGGCAGGCTTCCTTGAGCTGCTGTGAGCTCCACCCAGTTCGAGCTTCCCAGCGGCTTTGTTTACCTACTTAAGCCTCAGCAATGTTGGGCGCCCCTCCCGCAGCCTCGCTGCTGCCTTGTAGTTAGATCACAGACTGCTGTGTTAGCAATGAGGGAGGCTCCGTGGGCATGGGACCCTCCCGGCCAGGTGTGGGATATATTCTCCTGATGTGCCCATTTGCTTAAAGCGCAGTATTGGGGTGGGAGTCACCTGATTTTCCAGGTGTTGTGTGTCTCAGTTCCCCTTGCTAGGAAAAGGGATTCCCTTCCACCTTGCACTTCCCAGGTGAGGCGATGCCTCGCACTGCTTCAGCTCTCGCTGGTCAGCCTGCAGCAGCTGACCAGCACTGATTGTCCGGCACTCCCTAGTGAGATGACCCCAGTACCTCAGTTGAAAATACAGAAATCACCAGTCTTCTGTGTCACTCACGCTGGGAGTTGGAGACTGGAGCTGTTCCTATTCGGCCATCTTGCTCCGCCCCCTCTGCCAATTTTTAAAACTAAGGAAAAACAAAATGTTTATTATAAATACACAAATACTGAAGATACTGATTTTATCTTTATATTTAAAAGGTAACTTTGTTTTAATTTGTATGTTTCAGTATTTTGCTAGCATTTTGCAACATGCTTCATGTTTGTGGTAAAAAACTACTAAATTATGCACACAAAAAATGTCAGTTAAATACATTTAAATGTCTTTTTTTCTAGGAAAATAAGTTTGAATATTTATTTGGTAGTTTGTTAACTATTGCTCCAGATCAGAAATGTTGTTTTGTTCTTGTTTTGATTGATTTGGTTTTGATTTAGCATTTCCAACTTTGGGTCTGCTTTCAAATTTATGAAAAAATAATTATGTGATGTTATATAAATATTATTACAGCTCATGATAGGACAGGCTTGTGGAGTCAATAGCACTTCATATTTGTGAAATACTTTAAAAGATCACCTCTGCTTTGAAGAAAATGAGGGACTGAATTAAATGATCTTGAAAGTTTCTTCTAGTTCTGAGATACAATGCTAACCAATTGACCATTATATATTGGGTATGATTTATAGGAAGTTGCCCTTAATATTTTTGACCTATAGCATATGGTTGCCTGTAGTTGAATAACCTATAATTACATATTACAGGTTATTATATTATTATTAATAATATATTGAATATACAGTTGAATGACCTATCATAATATACATATATAATATATATGTTTCTATATGTATGTCCATATGTCCTACATATATATGTTTCTATGTATCTGTCCGTATGTCTATATATATATGTTTCTATATATATGTCCATTGTCCAGAGTTAGTATATTCTAGTACACTTTCTTTTAATCTCTCTATTTCTTTGGTGACAGTAACATAAACTGTTGATGGACATATGGACAGATACATAGAAACATACATATATATGCACACATATGTATGTGGGAACATACATATATACATATGTCCATATGTCCATATTTACAGAAATTGGTTTTTGTGCAGATGGCATGTCCAAATGTATACTCATGTATATTTCTTTTTTGTATCTGCCTCTAATGTTGTACTTAGTTTGTATATATGTATATGTGTGTATATATGTATGTGTGTATATATGTATGTGTGTATATATGTATGTGTGTATATATATGTTTCTATATATATGTCCATATGTCCATATATACAGAAAGTTGTTTTTGTGCAAATAGGCATGTCCACACACATACCCATGTATATTTATTTTTTGTATATGCCTCTAATGTTGTACTTAGTTTGTATAATGTTAAACAAGAAAAAATTGCTATTTTAGAAAAAATTTTAGGGAATAAACATTTAAGACAGTTTAGGTGTCCACCTGAATTTTTCATGGCAGTGCTTAAAACTTTGAACTCAAAATTATTCAATGTTAATTTATAGCTGTAGTGACTACCTACATAAACATATATGTGTACATATACATATGTGTGTACATATACATATGTGTGTATGTGCATGTAAGTTTTTTAGTTGTTTTCTGCTGTGTGTTAGTATGGAGTTAACCAGAAATGGTTTTATAGGAATAATGGACTATGTCTGTACTATCAGAGGCCTGTTGTAGTAGTCTGTTTTCACACTGCTGATAAAGACATACCTGAAACTGTGAAGAAAAAGTGGTTTAATGGACTTACAGTTCCACATGGCTGGGGAGGCCTCACAATCATGGCAGAAGTCAAGGAGGAGCAAGTCACGTCTTACATGGATAGCAGGAAGCAAAGAGAGAGAACTTGTGCAGGGGAACTCCTCTTTATAAAACCATCAGATCTCATAAGACTTATTCACTATCAGGAGAACAGCATAGGAAAGACCTGCCACCATGAATCAATTACTTCCCATCTGGTCCCTCCTACAACATGTGGGAATTACAATTCAAGATGAGATTTGGGTGCGGACATAGAGCCAAACCATATCATTCTGCCCCTGGCCCCTCCAAATATCATGTCCTCACATTTCAAAACCAATCATACCTTTCCAACAGTCCCCCAAAGTCTTAACTCATTTCAGCATTAACCCAAAAGTCCACAGTCCAAAGTCTCAAACTAGAAAAGGCAAGTCCATTCCACCTATGAGTCTATAAAAATCAAAAGCAAGCTAGTTATTTCCTAGATACAATGGGGGTGCAGGTATTGAGTAAACACTGCAATTTTAAATGGGAGAAACTGGCCAAAACAAAGGGGTTACAGGGCCCATGCAAGTCCAAAATCTAGCTGGGCAGGTAAATTTTAAAGCTCCAAAATGATCTCCTTTGACTCCAGGTCTCACATCCAAGTCACACTGATGCAAAATGTGAGTTCCCTTAGGTCCCTCCCACAATATGTGGGAATTCTGGGAGATACAATTCAAGTTGAAATTTGGGTGGAGATACAGACAAACTATATTGGGCTTCATCTTCAACAACGCCTTTTCTTAAAACAAGTTTTCCATATATAAATTACCAGTTTATTTAGGGCAATATCCCTATACACTTTTCGCAATGCATCAGTGATTTTACCATTCTTTCATCCCAACTTCACCATAAATTTTTATGTTATCCTTGCTTCAATTCCAGCAGAATCAATGTTGCTTTGATAGGAGTACTTTTTAAATTGATGACTAAGCATCATCTTAGTGCCTTGACTAGATCTTGTTCAGACTTGTTATAACAATTTAGTATGAGCTTAATCTGGTGCAAGAAAATTTTGAAATCCATGCATAGTTTTTTTTCATAATATGCATTTTCATGAGCTTTTGACGACCCCATGCATATTTAAATAGCATATTAAAAAAATTAATATAAAATGTTATAGGATGACATGTGAATACCTGATGTTGTCTTGCAATTGTGCTTTTAGACAAATCCAAATTAAATATTTGAAGTGGTTGAAGAAAATTTCACTTTTTTTCACTATATATCATAGATATTACATACAGGAGTGTTGCCCAGAATGCAATCACGTGGGCTTTAAACAATGGTTACAAATTTTTTGCTGCTTTTCCCATGGAATATCCCCACACCTTTGATCTGGGTGAGCTTGTGGCTGTCTCAATCAATAAATTACAATGGAAGCATGCCATGAACATTTTCAAGTTTCCTTTCAAAAGGCCATGCAATCTCTGTTTTGTTTCCTTGAATACTTGCTCTTACCTTCCTGAGCCACCATCTAAGAAGGTTAATTTCTTCTGATAGCCATGCTGAAGAAGGCTACTATGGGCACTGAAGTTAATAACATCAGCTCAGACCAGTCTGCCAGCCATCCCTGCCAAAGCATCAAACATGTGAGTGAAGCCATCTTGAACTTTCCAGACTAACCTACCTACCGGCTGAATACCACTGCATAACTTCTGTGTACACCACGTGGAGCAGAAGAATTACCCACCCAAGCGCCGCCAGAATTCCTATCCCACAAATAAGGGGACTATATGAAGCAGGTTGTATTTTAAGTCATTATCTTTTGAAGCAATTTGTTATATAGCTATAAACTGATAGAATACATTTCAAACATAGTAGTAGAAGTCCCGCTTTTCAGAGTCAAATATCCAGAGTACATAGTATCTATAAAATGGTTATGAGCAAATCCAAAAGCAGGATTAATTAATTATTGATGATAAATTATAGAAACCACAATATTTACTAGTATTTATTGAATGCTTAATTTCACCAAGCATGTGCTATAAAGTATTTATGAAAAACTGACATAGGGGTCACATTACCTAGTCTATGTGTATTGCATGTGACAGCAAGCTCAAGGCATAATATCAAATACAAGAAATCTAGGTCAAGGAGCTTATGGAAGATATGGTATGGGAGTGTAATAGAAGTTCTGTTTGGGGATTTTAGCAATGATTAATGATGACATGCACTCTATATGACATTATCATGTTATTAGCTAGAAAACCATTGTGAAATATTCTTTTCTGATTAAATAGCCACACAACTGATATTTCTGAAAGTTGTGTTTGAATACAAAATGTAACTATTCTATAGACAAATATATTTCCACCATTACACAGAGAAATAAACATAAAAACCTTTTAAGAATCAATGTCCAAGGCATTTTTTTCTAAGAAATATGACAAAGATTTCTACAAAAGGCTTTCTGAATGTTTTTGAGTTTATATGGGAAAACCAATATCATTTAGATTAAAAATATTTTACTAACTCACTTAGTTGAGACAGAATATCTTGCAATAAGTAAGTAAGGAAAGTTACTTAAGCTTTGATTACTTTCAGTGTGTTTAATACCGCTTATATATGGATAAATTATTAATCCACTTGGGCAGTACTAAATACTCTGCTCTTCATTTCAAAAGATCAACTACTACATTATTCAAAGATAAATGAGACTCTTGAGGATCTTGCAGACTAGTTAGGAAGAAAGACAGGGATTTTAAAAAGTTACAAAATCTAGTAAAATAATAAGTGCATGAAGATAATACACAGGTTGCAGAGTAACAGATGATTAAATTTGACTCAGGTTGGCAAAAAAGGTGATTATGGATAGTTTGTATTAAATTTCTATTGCTACCATAACAAATTATCACAAATTTAGTGTTTTAAAACAATACAGATTTATACAGGTGAGAATTTAGGTTGGCCTGGTAGATTTCTTGGCTCTTGATTTAATGAGGAAAATAAGATGGTGGCAGATGGGGCTCTTATTAGGAGCCTCTTGGAAGAATTTACTTCTACATTCATTCAGATTGTTGGCAGAATTCAGTTCTTTGAGGTTATAGGACTGAGGTCCCCATTTCTCCTGGAGGTATCTCTCTGATCCTTACACTGAACCCTCTGCTTTATAAGGTTCATGTGATTAGTTTGGGCACACACAGATAACCAAGAATAATATCTCTATTTCAAAGTTCATAATCATAATCACATTTTGCCAGGTAAGGTAACATATTTATAAGACTATACACACACACACATACACACACATATATATGTACAAGATTAATGTATAGACATGTTTGGGAAGACATTCTATCTGGCACAGTTCATGAACCTAATAAATGCATTTTAGAATGAAAGATCAGTGTAGATTTAGAATCAGAAAATGAGGATATCTAGTTTGAGAGTAAATTATCTAAACTAATATATAATCCAAAAATAATTTATAATATTGGAAACAAATCTTCTGAGAAAATAATTTTCAGGCAGATGAAGAAATGTCATACACTTTCTTGTGTGAAAAAATATGACAGTAACATTAATATACACAGATGATGTTAGCTTGAGCCTAACCCAACTTTACCCAATGGAATAGCTTCATACACAGGTTCTTTTTGTAGCCTACTAATAAAGATAAACAAATGATAACAAAGAGAAAACAACTTTAACAAGAATATTTTTCCCACCTCTCCAATTACTGCCCAGTGTTTGCACCATGCAGAATATAGTGTCACATTTGCAATACTGGAAGAGCAGCAACTCTTGAGAGGACAGACTCTGAAGTCAATAACTCATAGATGTTTAAGATATTATACTGTTAAAGTGGCTTTATTTACAGAAGTTAATGGTTGGTAGGGACCTTTGAATTATCTATGCATGCTCAGATTTTCATTCTCAACAAATTTTCTTCTCTCCACTGATGATACTAAGCAATATTTAAGCCATATAAAAGGTATAGATTGTGTATGTGTATGTGTATATTGAAAGGGACAGATGGACAATCACAGTCATGGTTATAGGTATGGGTATGGGAAAAGACTTATTTGCCATCTGAGAGGAACTCTGAAACTGGCTTCTTGGGAAACGGACAATTGTGTCCATCTACTTTTACCATGTGAATACCTAATGAATAAAATTACTTTATAGAATTTTTGAATGTGTTTATTAAAACGCTAGTCCAGGAAGACGATAACTAGCTAAAGAGCGGGTTTTGAGAGTATCAAAATGTCATGCTTGTGGTAAGAACTTAGTTCAACTCCTCGAAGAAGCAGATGCCAAAACAGGTTTAGAAGTGCAAGAGACTTAGTTGCAATTTAAGAGGAAATGCTCATGAAAGAAAAGGGGAAAGAAACTTGAGTGGGAGGGAGATCTGTCAGAGCATGATGAAATACTGACACCTGTGAAAGAGAAAGAAAAAGTAGGAAGAGTCTCAGTTTGTAGCATAGCTTTAAGAAAGTTTTGATAAGGTTGATGGGAGTCCTTGAGCCAAAATTGCTGTTCAAGGAATCCTTGAGCAGCTACTCCTGTTAGAGGAGTTCTGTAGAAATTGGCCTTCCTTGCTACCACCCTATGCTCAGCCATTGGCTGGGAGCAGCCAGTGAAAGCCATAGTCTCAGCATGAATGTAGTGAAAAATGAAGAGCACAGAAGTCCTTCACTTATATTTCCCACAGCAGGAGAGCTGAGTAGAATCTTAAGTGTCAGGCATAGTCCACCCCTTGTGCCATCATATGGTTTGGTTGTGTCCCCACCCAAATTTCATCTTGAATTGTAATTCCCATAAATCCCTTGTTTTGTGGGAGGAACCGGGTGGGAGGTAATTGAATCATGGGGGCAGGTTTTCCCATGCTGTTCTCATGACAATGAATAAGTCTCATGAGATCTGATGGTTTTGTAAAGGACAGATCCCCTGCAAATGTTTGCTTGCCTGCCACCACATGAGATGTGCCTTTGCTCCTCTTTTGCCTTCTGCCATGACTGTGAGGCCTCCCCAGCCATATAGAACTGTGAGTTCATTAAACCTCTTTTTCTTTATAAATTACCCAGTCTTGTGTATTTCTTCATAGCAGTATGAAAATGTACTAATATGTACCATAAAATCGCTTCCAAATTCAGCTTTGGGGAGCACATCCTCCTTGGTTCTTTCAGTCCTCACTTACTGAGGGGAAAATACAGATGGTAAGTGGAGTAAGCTACAGCCCTCTGCTATGTGATAGCTAATGGCAAGCATCATAACCTGAGATCAATTTCAGTAATAGGACCAGTTTCCTCCTCTGGGCCATATAACAGATGAGTGAGACAGCATTCGGAAGTACAGAATATGTTGCCTTCAAACCCCTAAGAGCGTTACCATATAAGGTGCTTCCTTCTTTGTAATAAAGGATGAAAGATGAGTCAATTTTCCTTTTCTCTTGTGGGATTTTTGACACATCCTGAACACTGGACTCTTTCACTAAAGTGAATGTTCCTGAATCTTTGATGGTTTATTTCCTATATTATGTAACACTTATATCTTACTAAGGCTACCAGTGAACTAACTAAATATCCAATATGAAGAATTCATTGAATATTTGATGGAATCCCCAGGCTGTTCTGTTCAGACTATAACAGAAGTTATAGAAGAGGGTAAAAAGAATTAATGTACCTCTGAAACAAAACTTCAGATAAACATTCTTTACCTTCTCATATGAACATAAACTTTTAAAAATCTTGTCTTATTATCAGAAGGTAAAAGAATCCAATGTCCATGTCAATAACTATATACCATTGTATATGCCATGTACCTGAAACCTAATTAAATTATTGTAGTAATGGTGCCTCTGTCAGCAAAACATCCATAAGTATAGCAGCCACATGGTTAAGTCTGTAGTAGTCTATAATCATTCTCTAGATCTATGCAGTTTTTTTGTAGGGGAAGACTAGTAAATTAATGGAGATATAATAAAGATGACCTCCCCTGTAACCTTTAGATCTTTAGTGGTAGTAATAACCTGCAGCATCCTTCTGGGGATGTGATATTGGTTTTGACTCAATCTTAGCTGGAGGGAGGATGGCGTTTCAAGAGGTGGCAAGTTGTCCTTCTTCATAGTCATATCTCTCATTCTGCAAGCCAAAGATTCACTGTGAGTATTACTCCAACTGCATAGTAAATTTCAATTTGTATTTTGGTACCTGGAAAACAACTACTGGGTGGATCCATGGACAGAGTGGGTCATTGTGGGTTAGATTTTAGTCAGTGCTCCATTTATTTCCTATTATACTTAAGCCTCCAATCTTACATAGGGTCAGTGATGACACATTAGGACTTCAGTTGTCAATGTCAAGTTACACTCAGGCTCTGTCCAACTGTCTTCAAATATATGAGTATTTCCCATTCTTTAGTGGACAACATTATGACTAGGGAAATAATCACAGCTGTTAATGTTCTGTAGTGTTGCATGGTGCTTATTCCTATGAACCTGACCACCTCTTCAGTCAATGGCTTCCAAATCTAAAACTTGGCACAGGTCTGAGAACTCAGCAAGTAATCATGACTTCTTTTGAAAAATTATAGATTCAGAATGTGTCTATTCATATCTGTTACCTGGATATATTGCATAATGGTTTGGGCTTCTCGTGTCACCCAAATAGTGACCATTGTACCAAATAACTAATTTTTCAACTCTCATCTCCCTCCTACCCTCCCCAGTTTTGGAGTCCCCAAAGTCTATCATTTCCATATTTGTGTCCATGTGTACCCATTGTTTAGCTCTCACTTGTAAATGAGAACATACGATTTTTGATTTTCTGTTTTTAAGTTATTTCACTTAGGATAATGGCATCCAGTTCTACTGCATATTACTCAAAAGACATGTTTTCATTCTTTTTTATAGTTGCATAATATTCCATGGTGTATATATGCCACATTGTTTTTCCAGTCATCAATCACTGAATGCTTAAGTAGAGTAATGGCTTTTTATCGAGGTTGACTGTACCAAACCTCTGTGTCTTGATTCTTGTTTTCTTCTGTTTTGTTTTGTTTTGTTTTGGAAGGGGAGTTGTAGATGTCAAGCAGCCTCCTTGTTGTCTGCCCATCTATTTTGCTTTTAGGGGCTTCTCGCTCTTTTAATCATCCCAGCTCCCTGTAAGTCAAGCTCCCTTGGCTGCCTATGTGTCCTTGCTGGACATTAGAGTAATTGCTCTCCCTGCTTTCTGGTGTTCAAATCTTACAACTGGCCTCTAATATTTTGGGGTGTCATCATCTCATGGGTGTTACAAAGCTCAAATCTGAGAAAACCTTGTCTACCATCAACCCTGACCTACAGAAGAGAGCCATCCCCAAACTTTTTAGTGATCCTGTCCCTGTCTTATTGGCACATCCTGATGACCTTGATCTCTAGTTCTTCCTGTGGAACATAACCATATGGTAGGTCTTCTGGCCTCACATAATAAAACCATTCCACATTCCCATGTGCTTCAGCCTCTTCATTCCTTTCACTATTTTCTTCCAGAGCAATTCAGGAATTTCCATTTTGCTTAGTATTAGGCATCACTTTCTCCAAGTTTCTAAGAATAACACTTACAGAGAGTTTTCCTCATTTCCTAGGTTCTTTGCCAAGGTATGAAGAGCAAAGTTGGTGAGTGAACCCCACGTCAATGAATTCTTGCTTTTCTGATCTTACATTCTATCACTTTGATCTAATACTCTCAAAATGCAATCACAGTTGTACATGCATTGTCCTGTCAATAAATGCTACGTTATTACTGCAGTTCCTTAGGTGTGTTGTTTCTTTCTTTTCTTTTCAGGCCCAGAACACACTTAACGTAGATCATGGTAAGATTTAACTCCAGTTTTCAACCTAGCAGCAAGGAGAAATGGGACTGTTTAGTATTTTAAAGTTTTATAGTCTTTTTCTTTCTTTCTTTCTTTCTTTCTTTCTTTCTTTCTTTCTTTCTTTCTTTCTTTCTTTCTTTCTTTCTCTCTCTCTCTCTCTCTCTTTCTTTCTTTCTTTCTTTCTTTTTTTTTTTTTTTGACAGAGTCTTGATATGTAACCCAGGATGGAGTGCAGTGGTCAATGATGCTATCACAGATTACTGCAACCTCTGTCTCCCAGGTTCAAGTGATCCTTCCACCTCAGTCTCCTGAGTAGCTGGTACTACAGCGTACATCACCACGCCCAGCAAAGTTTTATAGTTTTTAATAGTGATGGGGTTTCATCATGTTGCCCAGGTTAGTCTCCAACTCCTGGGCTTAAGTGATTCACCCACATAAACCTCCCCAGATGCTGGGATTACAGTTGCGAGCCACTCTACCCAGGCTGAGTCTTATAGTATAATAGAAGAGTGAAAGAACTAAAGTTGACTGCACAAAGGTGCACCCATTTCTCCAAGCTCTGCCAGTTCAAAGGTGTCTGTGAGTCATCATCTACATGAACACTTGTCTAGACATTCCCATCCCAAGCTTCCGAGTCCCAGATTTTTTTTAACCAGGGCCTTGACTTTAGCACACAAAAAATCTGTCTTGAAGGACTTTCAGATATCTCTGAAGCTATGCAAATATAATTATCAAATTTTCAATTTGCTGCTGTGTCTGCTCTTCTCCAGGAGATCTGGATATCTATTTAAACTACCAAAAGGACCCTCTGGTGCTCACATTTTGCTGTTAAATGCTTGTTTACATCCATCAGTTTGTCATTATTTCTCTGCAAGGCACCAACATAATATAGAAGTCCTTGTCTTTTTGATGCTGCCTCCTAAACTCTTATCATTCAAATGCCTGAATTATTGCATTTGAAAGGGTATTTTATTCCATTGGAACGTATTTTCATGTTTCAAGTGGTGAAATCAATAGCAATTAGGCTACCATCTTGTGCCAGAGACTCTCTATGCCTCACCTACCACTTAGGATGGCATTCGTTTTACCTGTGGGCTGGTGATTGAACTTGTCTCCAATTCCCACCTTGCTACCTATTTTTGGACCTGTTTCAGTATCAATCATGTTAGTTCAGATAAAAAGATGCTCGGAAGAGTTTATGCAAGAGATTTATCGAGGAAACACATATAAAAGAAAATGGGAAGTGCAGAGCCAGAGAAGGAATAAGACAGGTCTGACTTCTGGAAAAACAGCAGCAAAGAGGTAAGATTAGGAACAGTCTTAGACTGTAGCACATCTCTAAGAAAGACTAGCTCATATCAATAGAATGTCCTTGAACCAAAGTCAGCAGTCAGAGAAGACATATTTTGCAGGAATAGATCTGCCATTGTATCAATGCTTGGATCATCTCAAGAGAAGCGTGACCTTGGCAGAAACACTGGTAGATTCAGAGAACAGAAACAGGGCTATGAATCAACTATTTTTTCCACAGCAGAAAGTCTCTGTATTGTATTTTCATGACTTCCATAGAAAAATAAACATTTGTGCTGGGTTTTCAGAAGCTATAGCAGGTGGAATATGAAATGGGAAGCTGTCAAAGTGCAAATGCATGGACATGTGAAGCAGAGTTATGATTAGGAAGGATAAGTACAACAAGTATTACTGATGTGTAACTTTTGAGTGGGATTAGAAGTGAAGGAGATTCAATCAGAGGCTCAGCTAGAGACAAGATAATCGTGGAGAGTGGAAATACAACGTGAAATGAACACTTGAGCAATACTCATACCCAACACTTACTTCTGGAGCAAAATCTTTGTGAAACTTGGTTTTGCTAAGTGTATAAATAAGTATCTTTAATTAAGCTACCATAAATACTCAATAACCAGGGCTCTCACATTTGCTTGAATAGTTTTTGCATTGTTTGAGGTTGTCTAGCTGAGGAGGTGAAGGAAACTGAGATTGGTTCAAGCTGTATGATATGGTGCAAGGCTACACCTACCTGGAAGGAAGGATGCACAAAGATGCCATCCACTTAACAAAGCCCTATGCTTGCTCAGAGAGTGTCATTTTTATTATTTTGTCACTGGAAGCACAGCATTAGGCTAGTAATGAATTACTACCATCACTTATTAAAGTTCCTTCCATAGAATATACTTCAGTTTGGAATTCTTTGATATATATTCTTCCTTCTCCTCCTCCTCCTCCTCCTCCTCCTCCTCCTGCTCTTCCTCCTCCTCCTCAACACTAGGGCTTTAAAGTGTAGCACAAATTTCAGAGAGTCATGATCATGTAATATACAGATGAGTGACCATCAGAATGACTTCAGACAGACCTACATAGGATATGTGAGTTTCTGAGTTTAAACATGTGAAAATGTGTTATCTTGTGTCACAAGTTTAGCCATCACATCAATGTTTCTGGAATGTAACTCACTGAAGATAAGGTACCTGGTCTATAATTTAGTCATTTCAATGACAACATGAGATTTTCAGACCTTTCTGTTGCTATTACATTTATACAGACTATGTTTTCCACCTTTATAAAAATAATCATTGCTATAATATTCTATGACATAGTTGTTAAGTGTATTTAATGTGTTTTCCAAGATGATGGATAAATAATCAAGCTTTTTAAAAATTCTATACCTGTATTACTATTTTAAAATAAATATAAGCTACTCTTTATCACCACTGATGTTGTCTCAAGCCTAGAAGATAAAAGATTGGCTATAATGTATTACCTGACATCATAATATTATTTTCTGAAATGTTCCACCAAAGTGGATACAAATATTACACATCATATTATTTTGGTGTCTTTTTTGTGGCACTCCTGTCTGTGAAAAGCTCACATGTTCCCACTCTGCTATAATCTATCATGGCCATGAGACTTGGTTTTGTGTGTGTCAGTGCCAAGTAGAATATTATTTTTAAATGCCAAATCTAGGTTTAAAATATCCCCATCCTGTGATATAGTGATTGACAACACTCCAAATGGAAACTGCTTTATTAATGGATCCCAGAGTAAATCTGCTGTGAAATAAGGTCTCAGTTGGTATATAATGTGATGAAAAAATTAAAAAGAATTTAGCTTATACTCAAATTTAAATACTTAAAAAATATCTATTTTCAACACAGGCAAACAAAATATCCTGATTTGTCATGAAAATTGTCCAAAAACTATTGGTCAAGATTCCATCTTGATAGAGTTGCACCAATTCAGAGAAAGTATATATTGATTATAATAGATTTTGCCTCAAAGTAATGGAAAATGTATCTAACTCTAGCTCACACTACAACGCTTAACAGTTCTGTTGCAGTTATGGGCAACACATGGCTAGCTAGCAATTAATGGTTTGGAAAAAGAGTCTACATTTACTCTAGTAGTGTTTAAAATATTTGAGTGCACAAACCTTATCAGAACTATCACAGTTACATCTTATCACCCTCAAGCGAATGGCTAGTCTGAGGCATTGACTATGAAAGTTACCCTAATGTGATGGTTACAGAAGACCACTGACAGGATTTTCAGATTTCTTTTTATTGAACATGTTAGCCTATGTTGAAAAGCATGAGTGGAATATGCTGAGTAATACGTAGCTCAATGTCTCAAAAAATGCTGATTTAAACTTTAACCAGATTTAAGGGAAAAAATAGTGCCTATTTGTTTATTGCTTTTTCTGTTTCAACATTGTTAGTTGGTCGTTATAAGATATCCTAGAATGAAAACAAGTAAGTTCACAACCACTAACTTAATCCAGAGTGCAAATTAGCTAGGGTAAAGTTCCAGTGTTGCTCAGTAGAAAAGTTCTAGAAGAAAAATAAAAATACCCATATATCTAATAGAAGGTAAGCTGTATAAATAACATTTTACCATAGGGAAAGGCATTTGTAAAACCGTGCTTACTGCAAGAGCCTAGTGTATTTGTTGACAAATTAAATAGCTGACAAATAACTTTTGAATACAGAAAATTAATGTCCTTGAAGAAAGAATATTACTTCTTTTTCAGGGTGGATATCCTCCTCCACTGAATGCAAACTATTAAGTAATGAAAAGGACAGCACTCCAAGCAGTATAGATTTATAGGCCAACCTGGCAATCAAGGTTGAGTGACAGGAAAATGAATTGCTTCACATTTTAATTACAAAGGTATTAGCCCCATATAATGTTTCTTACAACAGAAGATCTATTAGGGGTTTTTCCATCTTACTGATTAGCCATATTATCTTCTAGATACTCTTCAGTACCATAAATTGAGGAAAGCACTCACATTTTGTGGCTACTGTAATTGTCAAAGTATAATTACCTGTGTTTTGTCAACTACGTATTTGAGATAGAGACGAAGCCACCTAAGTTAATCCACTTATAATAAAAATGTCTTCTGAGAGTATATTTGTGCTACCTTTTCTGAGGATAACTGTGGTTCAATATTGGTGATTTGGATTTTTAAATTTTTTTTAAATTTCATATGATATTTTAATAAAAGAAGCCAGCTTAGTTTTGAAAGTAAAATATTATTGTCCATGAGACTTCCTTTTTCCTTCTCTGTATTTTAAAATTCATCTATATATTCAGTTTACTACTGTTACTACTTTAAACATGGACTGTCCTCACCCCTATTATAGAAGAGATCTTAGAAACAGTGACCTTTAGTTGCATTTTTAAATGACCTATGTCTTTTCTAAAACTGAACTCTCATGTGAGTTCTTTCTGCAAATGGATGACAAGTTAAGTTTAGCAATTTAGTCATGAATTCAGACTTCAAATAATTGTTTCATAAATTTCATTATGCTGTGGCACCAAACCAATAAATACAGCCCATACAAGATGTTTTAAGTCACTTACTAAAGACTAGACTTTTCAACTCTATGGCCTTAAAATTGATGACCTCAATTCTCCACTTGCCTTGTAACCCTGATGGAGCTGATACAAGCATGATGCTCCTTGATAGTAGAAGTGTTATGCTTAAATTAAGTCCTGTGATGGTGCAGAACAAATCATATATTTAAGTGAAACTGTTTCTCGGGTGAATAAGATATCTTGACATGTCAATGGAATGTGAAACTCAATTTCACAAGATTTTTCTAGTGCCAAAAGAGATTTAAGTAGAGCTATCATTTTTAGTGTTAACAGAAAGAATAAGTCTTCCTCTATAGACCTCTGCATTCCTGGCTTCTAAAATTTAATTTTATCATTCCTTTTAAAGCCCATTATTCTTTAGGTCTTCATGAAAGCAAAATTATATTTCATCATTGATTTGTTTCCTGTTTCCACTTTTAGAAACTCTTTATTACTTCCAATCATTCCACTGTTCATCCCTCTCATCCCTGCTACCAAATTTAAAGGTTCTCTTAAACTCACCCACAGAGCAGTTTTCATAGACCGGAGTCATTAGAGGAAGAAAATGGAGATCTTAAGCATTTTTAACTTTATATTATCTAAGAAGGCTAATAAATAATTCTGCAATCAGCGAAACACAATGCTAGAAGCACACCCAGCTGAGTAAAATTGAGATCATTTTCCCTCAAAATAGCATCAAAATCCCAAGAGGACTCGAAAAATTGAGAAAAAAAGACAGAAATCAGTTTCTAAGAAGTTCTTAGTAGGTAATAAGAGTTATTCAGCAGTAAGAATTTTAAAATGAATTGAAATTTTTCTTTAATTATTCTAAAATCATTGTTTTATTTTGTCATTGTTGTTTATTTCCTAAAGAGTGATGATTTCATGAAGTATTATATGGTACTTCAAACTTTTAAGTACCTTTTATTCCCAATCTTCTGTGATAACTCTTAAGTGTCTTTAGCTAAGAACCATTCCTCCACTTACTACATCAGACATTGGTTCATTTGCCCAAATCAAACTTCAGATGTTATCTGTTTATTTTTAAACAAAATTGGAATTAACATACCTTCCCCAAAAGCGCTCACTAATGAAACTGCAAGTAATCAAATTAATATGTATATAAACTCTCAAATATTCTTTAAGTAGAAACGAACTAGTGCAATTTCAATGCACTAATGAGAGCAGAAAAATATTTCACAGTAGAGAAGAGTGGAGAGTGTATGTATATGATTTTTTAAACTGAATTCCCTTCATTAATTAGCATATATTAAGGAACCTCACATTATTTTAGAGCATTACCATTTGGGGCAACAAGTTCATGGGCTGATGTTACACCATGGCACACCACTGCATGTTATTTCTTCTTCATTTCTTTGATAACTAAAGTTTTTATAAATTCAAGATGTTTTAATTATAAGATATATATGCCAATAATGTAATAATAAAGGTTCAAGGGAAATAAACGTGGTGGAGCTGATCCTGGTGGTGGTAGTGCAATTATCAAGTAGAAGAGGTGGTGCTTTTTTATAGTTCAATTAAAGTTTGATCTCTCATTACCTTTAATTACATCTGCCTTTTCTAGTGTGTCTTTTCACCCCAGAAGCACTTTGAGAGAGAAAAAGAAATCACTGAATGATATTCCTCTGCAATTCCACGACTTCTCATTGTTGTTTTCACAGAGTATCACCCAAGCCAGCACTAGCTTTAGCTCAGCCATTGCAGAGAGGCCCATGCACAGATTAAATATCTTGTTCAGCTAGATATTCAAACTTCACTGCTATTTCTGATGTATGTTGAAAAAATAGAAGAAAACAGTCATATTTTGTTTTACTGTGCTTTGCTTTACTTCACCTCACAGATACAGTTTGTTTGTTTGTTTGTTTTTACAAATTGAAGCTTTGTGGCAACCCTGTGAACAGCAAGTCTATCAGTGCCATTTTTCCAATAGCATGTGCTTACTTTGTGTCTGTGTATGACATTTTGTTAATTTCTGCATCACTTCAAATTTTTGTATTATTATTATATTTGTTATGATTTGTGATCAGTGGTTTTTGATATTATTACAGTATTTGTTTTGAGGCACCACAAACCACATCCACACAAGACAGCAAATTTAGTCAATAATTATTTATATTCTGACTACTCCAGCTACAGGATGTTCACTGATCTCTCTTTCTCTTCTTAGGCCTCCCTATTTCCTGAGAGAACAATATTAAAATTAGCCCAATTAATAACCTATAATGTCCTTTAAGTTTTCAAGTGAAAGAGTCACATGTATCTCATCTTAAATAAAAATCCACTAATGATTAAGCTTAGTGAGAAGGACATGTTGAAAGCCAAGATAGTTCAAAAGCACGGCCTCTTGCACCATTTAGCCAAGTTGTGAATGCAAAGGGAAAGTTCTTGAAGAAAATTTAAAATGCTACCCCAGTGAACACATAAGTGATAAGAAAAATAAATAGCCTTATTGCTGATAGGGAGAAAGGTTGAGTGGTCTGGAGAGAAGATCAAACCAGCCACAAAATTCCCTTAAACTATAGCCTAATCTAAAGCAAATCCTGGTGAGAAAGCTACCGAAGAAAAGTTTGAAGCTAACAGAGATTGGCTCATGAGGTTTAAGGAATAAAGCCATCTCCAGAGCTTATAACTGCAAGGTGAAGCAGCAAGTGCTGATGTAGAAGCTCAGCAAGTTATCCAGAAAATCTGAGGCAATTGATGAAAGTGGCCACACTAAATAGATTTTCAGTGAAGATGAAACAGCCTTATATTTGAAGTATTGGAAAAAGATGCCATTTCAGACTTTCATATCTATAGAGAAGTCAATGGCTTGCTTCAAAGCTTCAAAAGACATATCGAACTTGTTGGGGCTAACGCAGTTGGTGACTTCAAGTTCAAACCAAAGCTCATTGACTATTCCACAAATCTTGGGGCCCTTAAGAATTATGCTAAATCAATTCTGTCTGTGCTCCATAAATAGAATAAGAAAGCCTGGATGACAGCACATCCATTTACAGCATGGTTTCCTGAATATTTTAAGCCCACTGTTGACATCTACTGCTCAGAAAAACAAAAAACAAAAAACAAAAAACAAAAAACAAATTCCTTTTTCAAAATATTACTGCTCATTGACAATGCACCTGGTCATCCAATTGCTCCGATGGGGATGTACAAGGAGATTAATCTTGTTTTCATGCCTGTTAACACCCATTCTCTAGCCCACAGTTAGAGGAACAATTTTGCCTTTCTAGTAGTATTGAAGAAACATGTTTTGTAAGGCTATGGTCGCCATGAATAGGGATTACCCTGGTGGATCTGGGCAAAATACATTGAAACCCTCTGGAAAAGATTCACTATTCTAAATGCCATTAAGAACATTCATGATTCATGAAAGGAGTTTGAAATATGTTGAGTCTAACCCTCAGGAATGACTTTGAAGGCTCTAAGGCTATAGTGGAGGAAGTAAGTGTGATGTGATAGAAATACTAAGAGTACAGCCGGGTGCGGTGGCTCACACCTGTAAACCCAGCACTTTCGGAGGCTGAGGAGGGGGGATCATGAGGTCAAGAGAGGGAGACCATCCTGGCCAACATGGTGAAACCCCGTCTCTACTAAAAATACAAAAATCAGCTGGACATGGTGGCGCTTGCCTGCAGTCCCAATTATTCTGGAGGCTGAGGCAAGACAATCTCTTGAACCCAGAAGGTGATTGCAGTAAGCCGAGATCGCGCCCCTGCACTCCAGCCTCGGAGACAGAGTGAAACTCTTTCTCAAAAAAAAAAAAAAAAAAAGGAAGAGTACAAACACTAGAAGTGGAGCCTGAAGCCTGATGATGTGACTCTGTTGCTACAATCTTGGGACTAAACTTGAACAAACGAGGAGTTGCATCTTATGGATGAGCAACGAGGGTAGTTTCTTGAGAAGAAATCTACTCTTGGTGAAGACATTATGAACAATGTTGAAATGACCATACAGGATTTAGAACGTTATATACACTTAGTTGAGAAGGGAGTGGCAGTGTTTGAGATGATAGACTTCAATTTTAAAAGAAGTTCTACGGTGGGTAAAATAGTATCAAATACAGCAATTTGGGAGGCCAAGGCGGGCGGATAACGAGGTCAGGAGATGGAGACCATCCTGGCTAACACGATGAAACCCCGTCTCTACTAAAAATACGAAAAATTAGCCGGGCACAATGGTGGGCGCCTGTAGTCCCAACTACTCAGGAAGCTGAGGCAGGAGAAAAGTGTCAACCCGGGAGGCAGATCTTGCAGTGAGACGAGATAGCGCCGCTGCACTCCAGCTTGGGTAACAGAGCAAGACTCCGTCTCAAAAAAAAAAAAAAAAAACTATGAAATTGTATTGCATGCTTCAGAGAAATTTCACGTGAAAGAAGAGCCAATCCATGCAGCAAACTTCATTGTTGTTTCATTTTTAAAAAATGCCACACTCCAGGAGAATGGCGTGAACCCGGGAGGTGGAGCTTGCAGTGAGCTGAGATCCGGCCACTGCACTCCAGCCTGGGTGACAGAGCCAGACTCCATCTCAAAAAAAAAAAAAAAAAAAAAGGCCACAGTCACCCCAGCCTTCAACAACAACCTCCCTACTCATTCAGCAGTCATCAACATCAAGGCAAGACCTTCAAATAGCAGAAAGATCACAGCTCATTAAAGGTTCTGATGATTGTTAACGCCTTTTAGCAATAAAATACTTTAACTTAAGGTATATACATTGGTATTTTAGACAAAATGCTACTGCATGTTTAACAGTCTATAATATAGTATAATCGTAACTTTTGTATGCACTGAGAAATGAAAAATTTTGTATGACTCAATTTACTATTATATTAACCAAACCACTGAAATAAATATCTCCAAGTTATGTATAATACCTCCATGTTATGCCTGCTTCGCTGATAGTTAGGTTGTCTGCATTGTTTATTGATTTCCTAGCCGCCTGATAACTTGCCCGCTGCCCCCTACAGGAGATCCAAAATCTATTTCACACATTTCTCCCCATGGAATCCTTGAAGGGCTATACTTGATTGAGTGTCATTGCTAATAGTGTAAGCCAAGGAACTTGCTCTGGGAATATGTGTTCTGTGAACACAGTATCATGTACTTGCGTTGTGCAGAGTTCCTGACTATTGTACAGTTTAGACAGAAAAATTGTAAAGGCTCATTTGTTTCTTTAATATTTTAAATTCCCTTTACAGTGAAATTCCATTGAATTGGAAGGCTCAGCCCAGGAAGAAAAACAGATTTCATCGTGACAATGAGTATTGGCTTTATGATGAGAAATGGTATAATCCAATTACTACTATCAGTTCACAGCTCATGGGGACTATAAACTCTTATGTCTCCTTCCAATTGTCTATTTGGTTTATATGCCTTTCCTTTTATATCATTCCCCAACAGATTATTATGTCATAATCCTTAGCTACATTTTGTGGATTATATTTATAACATCTACAAGGCCCAACTTCCAAGAATAATGTCATATGTCTTACAATGTATATTTATAAAGGTACAATGCTAAAAGCATATGCTAACATATCAGAGAAAACTATGCATACTCACATAAACTGTAAGGACTAGCTTGCACTTCTCTTTGTATTTCTCATGCCTCAATTATTTATGGCCTGTTCAGCACATCTTTATTTCTACCATCTGCTTAGTATCCCAGTTACAGAGTTGAAATCATTTTAATTAGACTTGTCATAGGTGATTCACTAGCTGCTTGAAAAGTTGAAAAGTAATACCTAGGCTATATTCTGCCAACTTTAACCCTCCATGACTGTTTATTTTTTTCTTGGCTCTTCAAAATAGAACATATTTCTCCATTAAAGATAAATGTGAGCCCGATTCCATTCTTGGCAATATACTACTATTCTGTTGTTGGGGTTGGATTACAATCATTATGTTATAAATTCTACAAGATGACTAATGCTAAATAGCTATTTCCTGCCAACAAGTTAAAATAGTGGATATTGTATAGTTGAACACAAACTAAAGCATGAAGGTTTTTCCTCAAAGGATGTGCAAATTCACCATGAACTGCATCCAAATGAAAATCACAGGAGAGTTATAATCTGTTCTAAATGTATGTATACTACTTCTTATTTAAACTAATTAACATGGCAATACTTTAAAGTAAAAGTAGATATTCATGTCAGATACATATGTATGAATTAACAATTATGTTAGTCAAATTTATATGGACCATAAAGAGTAAATGGTGTTAGAGCATTTAAATTGGATAATGCTGTCAGTTGCAACATGATGTGTAACAGACAGAAATATTTCAACCTCTAGTATTTCTTTCCTTTTTTTAATTGAGATGAAATTCACATAATGTAAAGCTGACCCCTTTAAAGTATACATTCAATGGCATTTAATTCATATAAAATGTTGTGGACCCATCGCTTCTTTCCAGCTTCCAAACAATTTTATCACCCACAAAGGAGACTCCATATACTTTAAAGCACAATATCCTACTTCTCTGTCATCAGTGCCTTGCAACTACTAATCTACTTTCTGTTTCTATAGATTTACCTATTTGGGCTATATCATAAAAATATTATGCTAGATTTAATGTTTTGTATCTGTCTTCTTTCACATAGCACAATGCTTTGATGGTTCATTCACATCCACGATGTAATATATATATTAGTAACTCATTCTTTTTTATAGCTGAATTATATTCTATTTTGTGACTATACCACATTTTGTTTATCCATTCATCTATCAGTGGATATTTGGATTACTTCCAGCGTTTGGCTATTGTGGATAGTGCTGCCATGAACATTTGTGGGCAAATAATTACTTGAATACCTATTTTTAATTACTTTGAGTCCTACATACCTAGAATTGAAATTGGTAGGTCATATTGAAATTCTATGTTTCTTTCTTTCTTTCTTTCTTTCTTTCTTTCTTTCTTTCTTTCTTTCTTTTTTTATTATACTTTAAGTTCTAGGGTACATGTGCATAACGTTCAGGTTTGTTACATATGTATACTTGTGCCATGTTGGTGTGCTGC
>NW_016824250.1:2171546-2180049 GCF_001698545.2 Rhinopithecus bieti
TTTTTTTTTTTTTTTTCTACCCAGAATCATCTCTCCTCCAGTTCAGTATCTCCTTAAAATCGTCTCACTCAGTCTGCCAAAGATCTTTCCCTGAAGTCGGCTCCACTCCTAACTACCTCTGCGTGTTTTTGTACTATAGTTTTATAACAGTGTCAGTGATTTTTAAAAAGGCCTCTGTTTTAGCATACTCATATGCACTTGCCTTTTTCTTTAAGAACTTAAAATATCTCTTTGAGGGAAGGCTGGTGTGCAAATGTCGAGTGCTGTCTTATGTAGTAATTTGAGATTAAATGAGAAGAAAAAAAAGAAACCTCTAGCAATATTGAACATCATTTAGAAAAAAATCATATTTAACTAGATCAAGCAATTTCAGCTTTCTTTCTTTTTTTTTGAGGGCTTTTCTCCTCATATTAAACTATTCTGATAAACTCTGGCAATGAGAAGAAAAGGAAGATGTTAAAAGCTACAGCCAATAGGAGCTCCTCATTTTGGAAATAATTTTTGCTTTCAAGAATCAATACCAAAAATGTTCTTGTGAAAACTCTATGATTTAGCTGTCACAAAAAACTGTTTTTTCTCCATTTTGTGTTCTGCAGATTTTTTTCAATGCTGTTCTGGTTGAAGGCTTGATAGTCTAATAAAGTTGTCATATACAATCTGAGTGTAGAACTACAGAAACACTGATTTTGTAGAAAAAGCATTCTGAGAACATAGACATTACTTAAATTAATATAGAGTACTGTAAGAAATTATGTCTTTTTATTAGACATTTAAATAATATCTATTTTGAAGTTCAAAGTTCGTATCTGTAAGAGTATCAGTATTTTCTTCAAGTTGTAATGACACTGAAATAAGTTATAGAACCTCAGTTTTCAGACTCATTAAATTGAGATATTAAAAAAAAACTTTTCACAAATGAATTTCAGTGTAATCTTGTGAAGCATCAATAGTCAGAGTAACACTACATGAGAATCTTCATTACTTTAAGAAAAATTTGCAGAACAAGTAAATAAGCCTTCAAAGTCTTTAGAGAATTGGATATCAATACTACCATGTGAAACAGAAATGAATAAAGGCTTAATCTAAATTACTTGTGGCAATATTATTGCTATTAGAACTTAGGGATATCCCTAGCCCCTTTTCCTATTGTGCAGCCTCACCTATTTTCTTCCAGCTAGACAATTCACACACATTCTTTTCTCTGCAGGACATATTTTTTAGCTGGACTCCTCATCTTGCATTCTGTTTAATGCTACTTCTTCCTCAGAGATGCCCTCGCTCAATCTCCAGATTAATTATTATTTGTCAATAGCTCTGTGCTCTGTAGACTGTTAAATCTATGAGGACTGAAAGAAAGTCAGCTTTAGAGTTCCATAGCTGGCACACAGTACATTTTCCATAGGTACATCCTGAGTGAATATTTAACAAATAACCAGCATATTGTTATTATCATCATTTTTCAGCTTCATTTTGTCCTTGGAATTATTTATGAATGGAAGTTTATAGATATAAATGCCAGAGTTTTTCAACTTTCTTTAAGAATAGGATCTTTTAGCATTTGGCAGCAGAAGTAGTCAGAAGTAGGTGTACCTTTCCCCTGATTAACTTACTATACATAACTTTTATTAGCACAGTAAAATCTGTTGTATTTTGAAAAACAACTCAAATATAGAATAATGAATAACAATATAATTGGATTAATGTTTGTGGAATAATTTGTTTTATTATCACTTAAAGGACACTTTCTAGATTTTCTGATCATTGTCATTTGGTTTATTATATTTTACCATATGACAAGCCTGCATATTTCCTTTCCCAACACACGCCTAATTTTCTCATTAGAATATGAGACCAGTCAAGTTTTGAGTCCATGACTATTTTGCTTACCAGAACCCACCATGAGCCTTAAACAAAGTAGAGGTTCAATCATTGTAGAAATGATAGTATACATTTCATGCAAAGCAGAGGAAATAGACTAAAAAAAAAAAAAAACTTTCTGGGAAAACTCTTCAACTTTCCAGAGGAATCCATTTAGAACAGTCATCAGGAAGACACACGTGCAAGAGGCAAGGCCAAGGATCTAGTAAAGTGATTGTATCATTGAAGAAATGGCATTAGGTTACTCTGCAACCTAAGGCAAAACTTAAAAGAGTTTGACTCATAAGGTTTCAGAAATCTTAGCATGGGCTCAATGTAGAGCAGACTACTCATTCATTCTATCATTCAGCAACTCTTTATCAACCATCTATCATTAGTCAGATGCAGTTCTAGTTGTGGGGTTACAACTGATTATTATTGCTGTTACAAATATAAATTGATTATATATTTAATGCACAAATTACTCAATACTACAAATGTAGTCAGAGCAACCCACATACCTTCCAAAAATTGTACTGTATCCATGTTGTTGTGGATTTCATTGCTCCTTTGGCCTGACCCTGCCCTGTTCTGTCAAAGAAGATAGGAGAACAATACCTTGTGGATTGAAGGCTTTATCTTATTTTGTTTCCTTTTCCCGGAGCCAAATACAAGCCTTGGCACACAAAAGCAGTTCGGTAAATGTGACGTTGTAAGCAACGAAATTTTCTAGTCTTGCTCAGTTAATCAATTATCTATGTAACCTAGAGGAAATCATGTTTCTCTGGGGTCTAAGTTTCTTTATCCAATAGATAGAATAGATGTCTACTTTATAGTTTTTTTTCTCTTTTTGAGGAATAAATAATTGTATAAATGGTTTGGTACAATTCCTGGAGCATAGTAATTATACAGAAACTATCCACTCATATTTTATTAGAAAGAATATTAACACTTTCATGATTACTAAGTTTCCATATCGAAGATTTATTTTAAAGATAAAATTAAATTGTGAATGTGATTTCTAAAACAAATTCTAAAAACCAATTGGTTATTCCGACTCAGGTGACTCATGAATCACACTTTGAAAACCCTGACTTTAAGACATGTTATCAAAACTCTGAGGGGTACCACTCAATTGAATTATTTCCATGGAGTTTAAAACACCACTGGGTAGTAAGTGAAGCAATTGAATGGATTCATTAATTCTGTCAGATGACTAGGGAATCATGTAGTGCCTGCCACCTATGATTGACACAGCAGCAAATACAATCCACCACAACGATGGCCCTGCAGTAGTTTTCTAACTAGAGTAGACTGTCTTATTTCAACTTTTGTAGAATAAAAAATTTAATCACACAGTTTATCAATACATTTTTATAATGTGAAGAAAAAAATATAGGTGGGCCAGATATAGCAGTTGGTACCTTTTATCATTCTTAAAGAGAGAAGAAATAACATTGGCTACATATTATGTATAAGTACTTTAGGCCCTTTATGTATAATTTTTTCAGGATGGAGGCTGATTCAGTTACAACTTAATAAAATATAAAAAATAGTAGTAACTACCTTTTATGCAGTATATAATGTGCCAAGAACACTATATATTATTTAAATTGTATTATATTATTTAATAATTTGTATATTATTATTTAGTATATAGTACTATTATCTATTTTGTACCAAAAATTAAAATTAAGAACCAGAAAAAATGCTAAAATCCCCAATATCAAATATTTGGTTACTAAATGGTAGATTGATATAAAAAATAAAAACAAGTATCAGCAACATTCAAATCTCAGATTTTTACTATAGCCCTGCATTGGCCCAAAGGAATAGCAGTGCTTAAATATATGTTACTAAAAGCCTGTTTATAAGTAACCATTGGGGATTTTTTTTCTGTTTAAAAAACATGATTTCTAAAATCTTGAGATATATTAAAACTGCAAAAGTGGCTATAAAATCAACATGCGCATTCTTGAATTTGTGAATTGACCGATTTGTCAGATTTATCATTTTTTTTTCCGTGTATTTCATTCAAACTTTCTAACAAGATGAAACTCATGAAAACAACATGACAGTTCTGACAGGCATCTGTTTACTTCTCAGTTTGTTTCCTTGTTCTGATTCACTGGTCTGAAGAATTCTGGATTTAAGTAGCAAAGGGGGGCAAATGTGAACAGCACACTAAACTTTTCATCTTATTAGAACTCTTATCATTGCATACTCTTGGTTGTATGTACAGGATGTAAATGAAATTATTCCAGAAACACTCCCTTTTAAAACTCATTATGGGGTAGAATGAATGTTACTGCATGTTGAACACACCCAAGGGTAGATGAGCAATCAATGAGTTATCATCAGCTCACAATATTACCTATTTCATTAGGTCAAAGAAACAAAATAGAGAAAAAAACAAAAGTAGCTGATAGGATAAAGAGATCAACATAAATTATTAAAAATCACACATAAATAAAAAATACCGAATTTTATCAATACACAGGGTCCTGACAGGTAAATTCATTTTTCTCTCATCACTACTTTACATATTCTCAGCAGAGTGATACACTTTGATTAAAAGAGTAAAAATAAAAATATTTTAATATTAAATATTTTTGACAGTTTTTAAGTGTAAAAATTACATCAATATCGATTGGTATCATGGAATTTTATACAAAAAGTTTGGTGGGATGCCCTGGAATTAGAGGTCACTCTCTATCTCTTGCATTTTTGTTACTAAGGAGATTCCATGTTGTGAAAGCTGATGCTTAGAAAGAGTAAAGATTCAATTATTCATACTCTGCTGTACTTATAGGATTTAAAACCTGGATAAATTCTTGGAAACTCCTCTTCTATTACCCTTTCAGGTATAGAGAAGGAAACTGACATCCTGAAGGTAAAATGACTTTTTGAATTAATTGGCACAATACTTCTAAAACGAGAGCCTTCTTGTTCCTATGCTAGCATTTTCCAAAGAGTGACCCGTAGAATTTTTGTTATACCAGATTCTTTAAGGAAATATAAAGATATGCCAATTCATGACTCTCATTTGAAGTAACCATTCACTATATATATATATATATCATATAAATTATTTTAATAGGTAAGATGTTCCCATGGAATAAATACAAAAACACTTAACAATAGACCTCGTGTGGTGGTTCACGCCTGTAATCCCAGCACTTTGGGAGGCCAAAGCAGGCAGATCACAAGGTCAGCAGTTTGAGATCAGCCTGGCAAACGTGATGAAACACTGTCTCTACTAAAAATACAAAAATTAGCTGGGTGTGGTGGTGGGCACCTGTTATTGCAGCTATTTGGGAGGCTGAGGCAGGAGAATTGTTTGAACCTGGAAGGTGGAGGTTGTGGTGAGCTGAGATGGTGCCACTGGACTCCAGCCTGGGCAACAGAGTGAGACTCTGTCTCAAAAAAGCAAAAAACAAAACAAAACAAAACAAAAAAGCAATAAAAATCTGTCTTCTACCCTAAACTTAATTTGCTTAGTTACCTAGATTCCCTTCCATGCTCAACCACAGATACTATTGTTGCTAATGTCTTAGGTATTTTCCTAGAGTACCTTTATATAAAAGCAAATATAAATATATATTTTGTTTTACCACTCATACACGAATAGTGGCTAGTGATTAAAATGTTCTGCACTCTTACTTTTTTCTCTAAACTATAACTTTTGAACTACATAATAACTGTAACTTTTGCTTTTTTTTGCAATGTCTGGTAGATTGTTCCCTACTAATACATAGAGAGCTTCCTTTTTGTTTTATACAGATATGTATGTAACTTTTGCTAGCATGCATGTACTGAGCATTTACATTACCTCTAATTTTTTGCTAATGCATATGATTGACCATAAAGACCATTGTACAGTTCATCATTAGGTACTTGCATGGCTATATCTAGAAAAAGTTCTAGAAGTAGGATATCTGGGTTAAACATAATCTATAGAGGTTGTAGTGATAATATATGAGAGTATCCTGTTTCTCCACAGGTACATAATTGACACATATTAGGATTTTCAAATCATGTTGTTTCTAAAAAAGAATATTTAGGCACCGTTTTAATAGGCCTATTTCTATTAGAATTGAGGTTAACTAGCTTGTCGTATGTTTAAGAACCATTTTTCTCTCTTTCACTGTGAACTTCCTAGTCAAAATTAAAACTTATTTTTCATTGTTACTAACCATCTAGTTATACGTTTGTAATTCTTATGTTTTAGAGAGAATAGCACTTTGTATTTGACAGAAATTGGGAGTATTTTCTTGTCCTCAGTTTATCATTATGCTTTGAATCTGTCTATAAATTTTTCTTAATGCAAACTTTTAAAAAATGTACTTTCTCTCTCTGTATATATATACACACAAGCACAAATATATATATGCTGCTGGACTTACAAAAATCATTAGAAAGGATTACCTGGTTAGATTAAATCTTTGACTAATTTTTAATTTACCTCATTGTACAATGTCAGATTTATATTAATCCTATTTTTTTGCTCCGATGTCTGTTCATTCATCAGAGTATGGTATGATAAATAACTTATATTTTCCTACTGAGCTGAGATGCCATGTTAGTAACTTACTACATTCTCATATGTGATTGGGTCTATTTATGATTTTTATTTTCTTCTATTGTCCTCCCTGAAAGCTTATGTCTCAACACCATACTTATCTAATTATTAGAAATTCATAATGTTTTATTGCATGAAACGATTAGGATGTATACATTATTTTTCAAAAATGTCTCTAATTTTCTTAGTTGTTTTTTCACATAAAATTTAGAATTAGTTTGTTTAGTAAAATAAATAAACAGCCAGCTAGTGTTTGGTATTTTCATGGGTATCATATTAAATTTATGAATTACCCAAAAAAAAGATCTATTTTAATATGCCTTTCTATTTGAGAATATGTTATGTCTTGCTTTTTTTCAAGACTTCTTTTGTTTTAGTGAGACTTCTTCATGTTGTACACACTCCTAAATATGTTATTAATATTTTAATAAAAGTTGGAAATTCCTTGCAGTATATTGTATGTGGAAATTATTAATTTACATACAGTAATTTTACATAAAAAAGACTTATAACATCATTTTATTTTTGGATTAATGTTTTAACTGATTCTCTTGGGACTTCCAGGCATACAGTTGTGTCATATTCACATGTAAATCCACGTCCTTTTTTTCTACAAAGTTTTTTTCTTTTAATTGAGTTGACTAGTATTAAATACAATATTTAATAACAGCAATGAGAGTAGGCATTTGTCATTCATTTTTTACATTAATAGAAATGTCTTTAATATTTTCCCATAAAACACGATGATGGGTTTGGGCCTGAGAATAATCTATTTTAAAAAGTAAAAGATTATATATATACTCATTTTTTTATTTTTTATCCAAAATTTTGCTGAATTTTTAGTTTCTATAGCAATCATGTATTTTTATAAATACTAATATTTTAGATTATATTAATATTGATACTGATATTAAAACATTTTTAAGTTCCTAAAAAAACTTATCTAATTATGAGGCTATCATTTTAATAAGCTATGTATTAATTTTACATTATAAATTTTCCTATACCAAAGATAAAAGTGCCCTATGATTTTTTTGGTAAAGTTATAGTCAGGTTTTTTAATCAAGATTATACTCATTTGTATAGGATTTGGGAAAATTTCTTCTTTAGGATAATTTTAAGCCTTCAGTTGACACAGAAACCTCAATTTATTATTATAGCACATCTATTTTGTTTTCTACTTAATAAAGATAACCTATAATTTAATTGGCAATCAGAATGGTTCCTCTTTTTTATTAACATCTGAGACAGTTTTGGACACCAGGAAATTATCTTTCCAAGTAGCATTATGAGAATATTAAAAGAACTTATCCCGTTTCAACACACATTTTAAGTTAATTCCTAAAGATGGGAATGGGAGAAATACATGCATCCACTTAATATTTACCATGGTAGATAAGAAAGGAAGAGGGTGTTTAATAATTCAATGATGACTTAAAATAAAATGACTCTAAACTCTGTAACTGAAAATGGAGTACATATTTCTGTTAAGTTGTTTAATTAATCAGTGAGCTCTAAAGTTAATTCCTCATTCAAATAATCAGTTTTTTTTTTTTTTCTTCAAGTTTTATGGCCCCTGCATTTTGAGAATGCAACTGCATATGAGAACCAAACTTCTTGGAAATTTTAATGGGCATGTCATAGGCAGCCTAGCTACTTTAACAGAGCATTTCAATCAGCCTTTCCCCACGGTTTGGCCAAATAATTAATATGTTTCCTGACAACACACTGAGAAAGAAAGCTGGTATAGAATCTTCCTAACAACAGACCAAGATGAGAGAAGGAGCCAATTATACTCCATTTCTCAACCTTCAGTCTTCTTGCATATGGGAAAAAGGTGCGTCCTCAATTTCAAATATGTTTGAAGATTTAACTGTCACTCATGTTTAGAAATTTTAATTTTTGGATTTACACTTTGTTTTACTCTGGAATGATCAGAAAAGTTTGAAACTGCACAATTACAATTCACAAAAAGGGGAAAAACAGTTTTAATTAGTAAATTTAACCAGAAGTTGAGCTTCATGATATTTAAAAGGATAGTGAGTTTTATGATTACTCCTCATA
>NW_016824251.1:0-11625 GCF_001698545.2 Rhinopithecus bieti
AGGCAGAGTTTCACTCTTGTTGCCCAGGCTGGTGTGCAATGGTAAGATCTCAGCTCACTGCAGCCTCTGCCTCACGGGTTCAAACAATTCTGCTGCCTCAGCCTCCGAAGTAGCTGGGATTACAGGTGCCCGCCTCCATGCCGAGCTAATTTTTTGTACTTTTAGTAGAGATGGGATTTCGCCATGTTGGTCAGGCTGGTCTCGAACTCCTGGTCTCAGGTGATCTGCCCACCTCAGCCTATCAAAGTGTTGGGATTACAGGCGTAAGCCACTGCGCCCAGCCAAAATTAAACTTTTCAATTTTGCTCAACCATCACCTCTTTGTATTCTCCTTTATTATAGAACTCTTCTTATTTTGTTGTCTCATTTGTTTATATGTGCATCTTTCCCCATTTTTTCTCAGCCTTTTATCATTGACAAGGTGATGAAGCTTATGTTTATTCATACTTGGGTCCATTGTTTTTACACTGCCTAACAGATCATAGATATTCAATGAATGTTAGCTGAATGAATGAGAACTTGACTGTTAATTGTAAAATAGTGATTCCCTAGTTTGTTAATAGGCAAAGAGAATAGAATTCAGGGAAAATTTTATACAACCCAAAGAACTGTGGATATGCTAAACTTAAATAGCAAAGTATATAATTGCATACTAAATTGAGTCTCATACTAGATTTTATTATTTAAAAAGTAATAACAGTATCAGAAGTTTAAAGAAGCAGTAAAATGTGTACCTTAAGATGAACTTTAGAGTCCAAAAGACCCAAGTTCTATTACTGGCTGTTCTGATGATTATTACTGCATAATTAATTGCCCCAATAATTAGTGATATGAAACAGCAAGGGCAGGGCATGGTGGCTCATGCCTGTAATCCAAGCACTTTGGGAGGCTGAGGCGAGAGGACCACTTGAGTCTAGGAGCTCAAGACAAGCCTGGGGAACATAGCAAAACCCCGCCTCTACCGAAAATAAAAATATTAGCCAGGCCTGGTGGTGTGCACCTGTAATTCCAGCTACTTGGGAGGCTGAGGCATGAGAATCCATTGAACCCAGGAGACAGAGATCACGCCACTGCAATCCAGCCTGGGCAACAGCAAGATACCATCTCAAAAACAGCAACAACAACAAAACAACAAGGTTTTCTCACGTGGAGTGTCTCATGCAGTTTCAGTCAGACATGGAGCTGCAGGCATCTGAAGACTCAATTGTGCTGGACGTTTAAATGACTCACTCACATGGCTCATAGTTGATAGTGGACTGTAAACCAAAGTACCTACATGTGGCCTCTCTAGCATGAAGGTTTCAGGATGGTCAGATTTCTCACATGCCAGTTGGTTTCTACTAGAAAAGCATCACAAAAGAGCCAGTTGAAAGCTTTTTTTTTCTAACCTAGCCTCAGAAGTCATACAGTGTCATTTCCATTGGATTCTATTGGTTATAAGTCAGTCCCTAAGGCCAGCCCACATTTAAGGGAAAGGGACATAGACTGTCAATGGGAGAAATGTGAAAGTGTTTGTGGACGTGTTTTTTTTGTTTGTTGTTTGTTGTTGTTGTTTTTTTTTTTTTTNCCGCGCCAGGCCTGTGGACATGTTTTAAATTTATCACACTGGCTCTACCACATAGCATTTGAGTAGCCAGTGGAAAATTAGAGTTTTTCTATCTATAAAATGTGATCCTTGTGAAGATCAAATGGAATGATGTATGTAAAGCATTTAGCTCACAATAAGCTCTCAAATGTTGATATGGTTTGGCTGTGCCCCCACTCAAATCTCAACTTGAATTGTATCTCCCAGAATTCCCACGTGTTGTGGGAGGGACCCAGAGGGAGGTGATTGAATCATAGGGGTCTGTCTTTCCCATACTATTCTCGTAATAATGAGTAAGTCTCAAGAGATCTAATGGGTTCACCAGGGGTTTCTGCTTTTGCTTCTTCCTCATTTTCTCTTGCTGCCACCAGGTAAGAAGTGCCTTTCACCTCCCTCCATGATTCTGAGGCCTCCCTAGCCGTGTGGAACTGTAGTTCAATTAAACCTCTTTTTCTTTCCTGTCTTAGGTATGTCAATATCAGCAGCTTGGAAACAGACTAACACAAACGGTCTTTTCTTTCTTTCTTTCTTTCTTTTTTTAAGATGCGGTTTCCCTCTGTCACCAGGGCTAGAGTGCAGTGGCTCCATCTCTGCTCCCTGCAACCTCTGCCTCTCGGGTTCAAGCAATTCTCCTGCCTCAGCCTCCTGAGTAGCTGGGATTACTACTACGTGGGTGGCGCATGCCACTACGTCTGGCTAATTTTTTTTGTTTTTAGTAGAGATGGGATTTCAGCAAGTTGGTTAGGCTGGTCTCGAACTCCTGACCTCGTGATCTGCCCACCTTGGCCTCCCAAAGTGCTGGGATTACAGGCATGAGCCACCGACAAAAGGTCTTTTATTATTGGAAGAAAATATGTGGGGAAAACTGTTAAAACCAAGAAAATGACATCCATGAATTACATTACCCTGAATATTAGAGAAACAGCATTACTCTCTATTTTTCTATAAGAATTCCCCTTGTGGGACACCAGTGTTCCATGGGAGCATATTTTAAAAACACCACATTCTAACAATATTTGTATACATACAATCATTCTAAGTTCCGATCAGCTGATCGAAATTTGAATTTTTGAAACCCAACTTATTTGTTTATAACTGCAAAATAGTCTCCATATGTATGCATGTGTATCTATTTATTAGGCTAATAACATACCACATTGCCATTCTGTCAAAGGGATAAAAGAAAAAAAAGTTTACCGGGAAAAAAAAAAATCTGTTAGTCATTGAAAAATATGATTTTGTATTAGGTTAAACATTTCCAGGAGAGAGATTGATAGTTTATCTTCATTTAACACAAAAGCAAGAACTTTGAAGACTGTCAGACCCTATGCTGAAGTATCACATTGATTCAATAGCTAGAATCACAATTAATAAAGAATAGGAAAATCATTAACGTGGGTGATGCAATCATCCTGTAATCAGTCTTTTATAAATTCCCTGTGGGTAGGCTGGCCATGGTGGTTCACACCTGTAATCCCAGGACTTTGGGAGGCTGAGGCAGGTGGATCACCCGAGGTCAGGAGGTTGAGACCAGCCTGGCCAACACGGTGAAACACCGTCTCTACTAAAAATACAAAAAATTAGTCAGGTGTGGTGCTGGGCACCTGTAATCCCAGCTACTCAGGAGGCTAAAGCAGGAGAATCGCTTGAACCTGGGAGGTGGAGGTTGCAGTGAGCTGAGATCATGCCATTGCACTTCAGCCTGAGCAACAAGAGCAAAACTTTGTCTCAAAAAAAAAAAAAAAAAAAAAAAAATTCCCCTGTGGGTGATTAATTTCATGTAGTATTATTCACTGCCATAATTCCCTCCTTCTCCTTCCTCAGAACCAAGAAATATTTGAATTCAATACAAGGATTCTTGCTACAGACTTATATTAAAAGGTTTAATTAACAGAAAATCCTGCATAGCATATCTATCAAGTACAGAGATTGTTCTCCATAAAGATCTCAGGGATTCCTGAGCAACCTTGGTCTATAGAGTTCATTCACTTTAATCAGAATCACTGACACATTGTCTTCCTGAGAAGCTGTGAGAGACCTTGGTTTGCATTCACTTTTTTTTTTTATTATTTTACTTTGAGTTCTGGGATACAAGTGCAGAACATGTAGGTTTGTTACACACACATATATATGTGTGTGTGTGTGTACCATGGTTGTTTGCTGCACCTATCACCCCATCATCTAGATTTTAAGCCCCTCATGTATTAGTTATTTGTCCTAATGCTCTCCCTCCCCTCACCCCCCACCCCCTGACTGACCCTGGTGTGTGATGTTCCCCTCCCTGTGTCCATGTGCTCTCATTGTTCAACTCCGACTTATGAGTGAGAACATGTGGTGTTTGATTTTCTGTTTCTGTGTTAGTTTTCTGAAGATGCTGGTTTCCAGCTTCATCCATGTCCCCACAAAGGACATGATCTCATTCCTTTTTATGGCTGCATAATATAGTATTCTATGGTGTGTATGCACCACATTTTCTTTTTCCAGTCTATCATTGATGGGCATTTGGTTGGTTCCATGTCTTTGCTATTGTAAATAGTGGTGCAATAAACATAGGTGTGCATATGTCTTTATAGTAGAATGATTTATATTCCTTTGGGTATATACCCAGTAATGGGATTGCTGGGTCAAATGGTATTTCTAGTTCTAGATCCTTGAGGAATCACCACAGTATCTTCCACAATAGTTGAACTAATTTACATTCTCACCAACAGTGTAAAAGTGTTCCTATTTCTCCACATCCTCTCCAGCACCTATTGTTTCCTGACTTTTTAATGATCGCCATTATGCGAGATGGTATCTCATTGTGGTTTTGATTTGCATTTCTCTAATGATCAGTGATGTTGAGCTTTTTTTGTATATTTGTTGGCCACATAAATATTGCAGTCACTTTTATATTCAACTTTCTAGGACTTTTTGGAACTCTCCTTCATGTTATGAATTTTGAAAGTAAACAAGACTTTTTTTTTAGCCCTTAGCCTATGGAATCATCTTCTCTACTCTCTAGAAGTCCTTGCTTAATTTCTCTGAGTGTTATCTATTATTTATTCACTTATCACCTTCTGAGAAGCCATTGAACAAGAAAAACCTGGAGAGTCATGAGAACTCTCTGCTGTTTCTAAGGGGAAGAGAACTTAAACTCTTTGCTAGTGATCACCATCTTATTTCTATTATAATTTTGTTGGGCAGAATAATGTTTCCTCTCTACTGTATCTTTCCAGTGGACTTACTAGTACCACCTTTCTCATTCTTCCAATGCTTTTTTACAATATATCCCTGCATGACAGTCTCATTTTGGGAGATGTGTTAAACCATGCACAAATGGGAAGAAAAAACCTAGCCCCAATAGTAATAACCTGATGTTAGTGAAGAAAGAAAGTTATACAATCCAGTCAATGTTGAATATCAATGGGGCACAAATGAATTGACCAACAACCAATCTCTGTTCTCAGCTTTCCTGGGGAGATTTCTGTCTTTGCTGTTTTCATTGAATCCCCCTTTGTTTTCTTCCCTTTCGAGCAGCCATTTTGCTTCATTGGCCTAATCAGTTCTTAATATCTGGGTTCCATATCCCTGGATTCAATCAGCTGGAGACAGAAAACATATAAAAACAATTAAATACATACATAATGAAAATATGGACTGGGTGCGGTGGCTCACACCTATAATTCCAACATTTTGGGAGGCCAAGGTGAGTGGATCACCTGAGGTCAGGAGTTCAAGACCAGCCTGGCCAACATGGTGAAACCCCATCTCTACAAAAATACAAAAATTAGCTGGGTATGGTGGCAGGTGCCTGTAACCCCAGCTACTCTGGAGGTTGAGGCAGGAGAATCACTTGAACCTGGGAGGCAGAGGTTGAGTGAGCCAAGATTGTGCCTTTGCACTCCAGCCTAGGTGACAGAGCGAGACTCCGTCTCAAAAAAATAAAAATAAATAAATAAATGAATGAATAAATAAAGTAGGCCAGGTGCAGTGGCTCACCCCTGTAATCCCAGCACTTTGGAAGGCCGAGGCAGGCAGATCACAAAGTCAGGAGTTTGAGACCAGCCTGACCAACATAGTGAAACTCCATCTCTACTAAAAATACAAAAAAATTAGCCGGGCATGGCGGCGGGCACCTGTAATCCCAGCTACTGTGAGGCTGAGGCAAAGGGAATCTCTTGAACCTGGGAGGCGGAGGTTGCAGTTTGCTGAGATTGCACCACTGCACTCCAGTCCAGGTGACAGTGTGAGACTCCATCTCAAAAAAGTAAATAAAAATAAAATAAGAATGACAATAAACAATAAAAAATATGAATAACAGCCATTTTCATAGGATTTACATTGTATTAGATATTATAAATAATGAAGAGATAACAAAGCATATGGGAAGATGTACACAGGCAATATGCAAATACTATGCCATTTTCTATAAGAGACTTGAGCATCCTTAGATGTTGGTCTCCAAAAGGGTCCTGGAACCAACTGCCTGTGCATACCAAGGGATAACTGTATTTTTTGTTGAAAGAGAAGCCATTTAATGATTGTAGGGACAAAAAACTCCTTCCTTCCTGTCCCACCTTCTAACAAGGCACTTCTTTCAAGAGTACTTTTTCTCCATCAGATTTAGTTTTATTATTTGCGAATATTCCTACATATATATGTGTGGTGTGTGGATGCACATGTGTGTGTACACATCTGCATATATAGGTATATGTGGATTATAGGTATAATAGGGGTATTAGTTCAGTATATATAAGTCCTACACCATTTACTACTTTTTGATTTTTAACAATTTACCATGCTGTTCCTCATTTTTTTTAATCTGTAAAACAAGAATAATGATAGTACTTCCTTCAGTATGGGATTGCGAAAATTCAATAAAACTTGTTAGAAAGTGCCTGATACATGGAAATACTCAATGAATCTTAGCTTAGCTATTATCATTGCCTAAAATTTCTTCTTTTACAATGTTACGAGGGCACATACAACACAATCTTAGGTCTCAAAAGATCTCAATTCTAGATGCCAACACTATTTATGCTTACCTGTAATATGCACTCTCCATTCATGTTACAACACCCCGGTGGTTTATTTTTTATTTTATCCCAACCCCATAAGACCATTTATCTTGCTGCCTTCTTTCCATTCCACACCTTCCTTGAGTGTAGGAAATAAAGATCAATATTAGAAAAATATAAAAGAAGGTAAAGGCCTCTATAATTTCTCAAAGTTCGTGTTCAGTATATATTGATCCATAAGCCTAAAATAGATTTGAAAAGGATGAGGGACTTTGCCCCCTTTTCTGTGGTCCGTTGTAAAGTGACTAAGGTCAGGCAGAGAATGTGAGGAAGTAGAGGAACACTAAAGCTCTTTGATACAGATTAATTTGAAATTGACAGGCAACTACCATAAAAATTCATCTAGTCCTTAGAAAGTTGCACTGCCCATTTCCTTACCTGATTGGTACTCTACTTGAATAAGGATAAAACAAACAAGTTAAATAAAAATGATGTATTAACCATACCAGCAGCAAAATAAATCAGAGCAATCAGGAGAAAATGCATAAGGTTAAGACAATGTTCCAGTTAACATTTGTTCCATTCAATTTGGTTTGGTGTAGCTGGGGTTAGCTCTGTCTTTGTATTTTCAGTTCTTTTCAGATGAATTCTTTCTGTTAGAACTCATGTTCTTTCTATCATCTTTTGATTTTTTTCTTCTCCATATTAAAAGACTTCTGGAAAACCGAAAATATAAATGTCGTTTGTACAAATTGTTCTTGTCTTGGTATTAATGAAAATTAAACAGCTATGCCTGAGATATCAATGTCCAACTAATCTCAATACTAAAAACTCAGTCATTGTGCAGTTTTAATTAAATTGATAGCTATCTTTAGTTAACACAATTTCATTCCAGAAAAGACAAAAATGTCAAAAGTGGATATTAGACATTAAGAGAGCTTTTATTCTTAATATACTTAATACAGTATATATCAGTATGTAATTATCAAATATAGAAGGCTAATAATTTTTAAAAACCTTAGAACATAATGAATTCATTGTCAACGAAAACTCTCATGGAAATTTCTAAAGGCAAAGACTCAAAATATAATTGAATATTCTTTTTGAAATGAACAAAACTTCCATAATTATTCTATAGACTAGCGAGGTAAAATGTTTCCCTTGCCTTTCAAAAGTTTTTCTTACAGAAGTAAAGAACATGTAATCTATGGTTCTGAATCAAAACCTACAGACTTACTTACAGCCTTCCATTGCTTCTCTGGTTAAAACAAAGTCAAAAGTAGGAGCATCGCATGTTATTTAAAGTCAAATTTTGTGTCCCCGATTTCCTAAATCTATTTCTTGGATGTATAGCCAACAAGCTGCATGGCAAGCACATAGAAGAAACCCATTAAATATTTACATAAATGAATTGTTTTGCTTCAGTTCATTTTCTTTTTTTTTCCTTTTTCCTTTTTTTTTTTTTTTTTGAGACCAGAGTCTTGCTCTGTCGCCCAGGCTGGAGTGGCAGTGGCCGAATCTCCAGCTCACTGCAAGCTCCGCCTCCTGGGTTCCCGCCATTCTCCTGCCTCAGCCTCCCGAGTAGCTGGGACTACAGTGCCGCCACCTCGCCCAGCTAGTTTTTTGTATTTAGTAGAGACGGGTTTCACCGTGTTAACCAGGATGGTCTCGATCTCCTGACCTCCGTGATCCAACCCGTCTCGGCTCCCAAAGTGCTGGGATTACAGGCTTGAGCCACTGCGCCCGGCCTCCATTTTCTGAAAAAAAAAAAAAAAAAAAAAAAAAGAATGGATTCCTACTCTTTTTTCTTTTAAGATTGAATTTAGTGGGGGTTTGGCCAAGATGGCTGAATGGGAACAGCTCCGGTCTGCAGCTCCCAGTGAGATCGATGCAGAAAGCAGGTGATTTCTGTATTTCCAACTGAGGTACCCAGTTCATCTCATTGGGACTGGTTTGACAGTGGGTGCAGCCAGCCCACGGAGGGCGAGCTGAACTAGGGTGGGGTATCACCTCACCCAGGAAGCACAAGGGGTCAGGGGTTTCTTTCCCCTAGCCAAGGGAAGCCATGAGAAACTATACCCAGAGGAATGGTGAACTCTGGCCCAGATACTGCACTTTTCTCAGGGCCTTCACATTCGGCAGACCAGGCAATACCCTCCGGTGCCTGGCTCGGCCGGTCCCACCTCCATGGAGCCCAGCAAGATAGGATCCACTGGCTTGAAATTCTCGCTGACAGCACAGCAGCAGTGTGAGATCCACCTGGGACGCTGGAGCTTGGTGGGGTGAAGGGCATCCGCCATTACTGAGGCTTGAGTACGTGGTTTTATCCTCACAGTGTAAGCAAAGCCGCTGGGAACTTCAAACTGGGCAGAGCCCAGGGCAGCGCAGCAAGGCTGCTGTGACCAGACTGCCAGATTTCTCCTCTCTGGGCAGGGCATCTCTGAAAAACAGGTAGCAGCCCAATTCAGGAACTTATAGATAGAACCCCCATCTCGCTGGGACAGAGCACCTGGGGAAAGGGGCAGTTGTGGGCAGCTTCAGCAGACTAAACGTCCCTCCCTGACAGCTCTGAAGAGAGCAGCAGACTTCCCAGCACAGTGTTCGAGCTCTGCTAAGGGTCAGACTGCCTCCTCAAGTGGGTCCCTGGCCCCGATGTATCCTGACTGGGAGATACTTCCCAGTAGGGGCCAACAGACACCTCATACAGGAGAGCTCTGGCTGGCATCTGACAGGTGCCCCTCTGGGAGGAAGCTTCCAGAGGAAAGAACAGGCAGCAATCTTTGCTGTTCTGCAGCCTTTGCTGGTGATACCCAGGCAAACGGTCTTGAGTGGCCCTCCAGCAAACTCCAGCAGACCTGCGGCAGATGGGCCTATTAGAAGGAAAACTAACAAATAGAAAAAAAAAGTAGCTTGTCCACTCAGAGATCCCATCCAAAGGTTACCAACATCAAATACTAAAGGTAGATAAAACCATAAAGATGAGTAGAAACCGGCACAAAAAGGCTGAAAATTCCAAAAAGCACTACGCCTCTTCTCCTCCAAAGGATCACAACTCCTGGCAGCAAGGGAACAAAACTGGATGAAGAATGAGTTTGACAAATTGACAGAAGTAGATTTCAGAAGGTGGGTAATAACCAACTCCTCCAAGCTAAAGGAGCATGTTCTAACACAATGCAAGGAAGCTAAGAACCTTGAAAAAAGGTTAAACAAATTGCTAACTAAAATAACCAATTTAAAGAAGAACATAAATGACCTGATGGAGCTGAAAAACACAGCACGTGAACTTCGTGAAGCATACACAAGTAGCAATAGCCGAATCGATCAAGTGGAAGAAAGGATATCAGAGATTGAAGATCAACTTAATGAAATAAAAAGAGAAGAAAACATAAGAGAAAAAAAGAATAAAAAGGAACGAACAAAGCCTCCAAGAAATATGGGACTATGTGAAAGACCAAATCTACGTCTGATTGGTGTACTTGAAAGTGACGGGGAGAATGGAACCAAGTTGGAAAACACTCCTCAGGTGATTGTCCAGGAGAACTCCCCCAACCTAGCAAGACAGGCCAACATTCAAATTCAGGAAATACAGAGAACACCACAAAGATACTCCTCGAGAAGAGCAACCCCAAGACAAATAATGGTCAGATTCACCAAGGTTAAAATTAAGGAAAAAACGTTAAGGGCAGTCAGAGAGAAAGGTCGGGTTACCTACAAAGGGAAGCCCATCAGACTAACAGCAGACCACTCTGCAGAAACCCTACAAGCCAGAAGAGAATGGGGGCCAATATTCAACATTCTTAAAGAAAAGAAGTTTCAACCGAGACTGAGCTTCATAAGTGAGGGAGAAATAAAATCCTCTACAGACAAGCAAATACTAAGAGATTTTGTCACCACCAGACCTGCCTTACAAGAACTCCTGAAGGGAGCACTAATAATGGAAAGGAACATCTGGTACCAGCCACTGCAAAAACATACCAAATTGTAAAGACCATCGACACTATGAAGAAACTGCATCAAGTAACAGGCAAAATAACCAGCTAGCAACATAATGACAGGATCAAATTCACACATAACAATATTAACCTTAAATGTAAATGAGCTAAATGCCACAATTAAAAAACACAGACTGGCAAATTGGATAAAGAGCCAAGACCCATCAGTGGGCTAAATTCAGGAGACCCATCTCTCACGCAAAGACACACATAGGTTCAAAATAAAGGGATGGAGGAATATTTACCAAGCAATGGAAAGCAAAATAAAGCAGGAGTTGCAATCCTAATCTCTGATAAAATAGACTTTAAATGAGCAAAGATCAAAAGAGACAAAGAAGGGTATTACGTAATGGTAAGGGATCAATGCATCAAGAAGAGCTAACTATCCTAAATATATATGCACCTAATACAGGAGCACCCAGATTTATAAAGCAAGTCCTTAGATACCTACAAAGAGACTTAGACTCCCACACAATAACATTGGGAGACTTTAACACCCCACTGTCAACATTAAAGAGATCAACAAGACAGAAAATTAACAAGGATATTCGGGACTTGAGCTCAGCTCTGGACCAAGCAGACCCAAAAGACATCTACAGAACTCTCCACCCTAAATCAATAGAATATACATTCTTCTCAGCACCTCGTTGCACTTATTCTAAAATTGAAAGTAAAATTGGAGGTAAAATACTCCTCAGCAAATGCGTAAGAACGGAAATCATAACAAACAGTCTGTCAGACCACAGTGCAATCAAATTAGAACTCAAGATTAAGAAACTCCCTCAAAACCGCACAATTACATGAAAACTGGACAACCTGCTCCTGAATGACTGCTGGGTACATAATGAAATTAAAGCAGAAATAAAGATATTCTTTGAAACCAATGAGAACAAAGACACAACATACCAGAATCTCTGGGACACATTTAAAGCAGTGTGTAGAGGGAAATTTAAAGCACTAAAAGCACACAAGAGAAAGCAGGAAAGATCTAAAATGGACACCCGAACATCACAATTAAAAGATCTAGAGAAGCAAGAGCAAATACATT
>NW_016824251.1:12411-20600 GCF_001698545.2 Rhinopithecus bieti
AGCCAATATCATACTGAATGGGCAAAAACTGGAAGCATTCCCTTTGAAAACTGGCACAACACAGGGATGCCCTCTCTCACCACTCCTATTTAACATGATATTGGAAGTTCTGGTCAGGACAATCAGGCAAGAGAAAGAAATAAAGGGTATTCAAATAGGAAAATAGGAAGTCAAATTGTCTCTGTTTGCAGATGACATGATCGTATATTTAGAAAACCCCATCGTCTCAGCCCTAAATCTCCTTAAGCTGATAAGCAACTTCAGCAAAGTCTTACGATACAAAATCAATGTGCAAAAGTCACAGGCATTCCTATACACCAGTAATGAACAGAGAGCCAAATCATGAGTGAACTCCCATTCACAATTGCTACAAAGAGAATAAAATACCTAGCAATACAATTTACAAGGGATTTGAAGGACCTCTTCAAGGAGAAGTACAAACCACTGCTCAAGGAAATAAGAGAGGACACAAACAAATGGAAAAATACTCCATGTTCTTGATAGGAAGAATCAATATCATGAAAATGGCCATACTGCCCAAAGTAATTTATAGATTCAATGTTATCCCCATCAAGCTACCACTGACTTTCTTTACAGAAATGGAAAAAACTACTTTAAACTTCATTTGCAACCAGAAAAGAGCCTGCATAGCCAAAACAATCCTATGCAAAAAGAATAAAGCTGGAGGCATCACACTACCTGACTTCAAACTATACTGCAAGGCTACAGTAACCAAAACAGCATGGTACTGGTACCAAAACAGATATACAGACCAAGGAACAGAACAGAGCCCTCATAAATAACACCACACATCTACAACCATCTGATCTTTGACAAACCTGACAAAAACAAGCAATGGGAAAAGGATTCCCTATTTAATAAATGGTGTTTGGAAAACTGGCTAGCCGTATGCAGAAAACTGAAATGGGATCTTTTCCTTACAACTTATACAAAAATTAACTCAAGATGGATTAAAGACTTAAATGTAAGACCTAAAACCATAAAAATTCTAGAAGGAAACCTAGGCAATACCATTCAGGACATAGGCATGGGCAAAGACTTCATGTCTAAAACACCAAAAGGAATGGCAACAAAAGTCAAAATAGACAAATGGGATCTGATTATACTAAAGAGCTTCTGCACCATAAAAGAAACTCATCAAAGTGAACAGGCAACCTATAGAATGGGAGAAAATTTTTGCTATCTATCTATCTGACAAATGGCTAATATCCAGAATCTACATGGAACTTAAACAAATTTACAAGAAAAAAAAGAAAACAAAAAGTGGGCAAAGCATATGAACAGACACTTCTCAGAAGAAGACATTTATGCAGCCAACAAACATGAAAAAATGCTCATCATCACTGGTCATTAGAGAAATGCAGATCAAAACCACAATGAGATACTATTTTATACCAGTTAGAATGGTGACCATTAAAAAGTCAGGAAACAACAGATGCTGGAGAGGATGTGGAGAAATAGGAACACTTTTACACTGTTGGTGGGACTGTAAATTAGTTCAACCATTGTGGAAGACAGTGTGGCAATTCCTCAAGTATCTAGAACTAGAAATACCACTTGACCCAGCAATCCCATTACTGGGTATATACCCAAAGGATTAAAAATTATTCTACTATAAAGACACATGTGCACATATGTTTACTGCGGCACTATTAACAATAGCAAAGACTTGGAACCAACCCAAATGTCCATCACTGATAGACTGGATAAAGAAAATGTGGCACATATACACCATGTAATACTATGCAACCATAAAAAAGGATGAATTCATGTCCTTTGCAGGGACATGGATGAAGCTTGAAACCATCATTCTCAGCAAACTAACACAAGAACAGAAAACCAAACACCGCATGTTCTCACTCATAAGTGGGAGTTGAACAATGAGACCACATGGACACAGGGAGGGGAACATTGCACACCGGGGCCTGTTTGGGGGTAGGGGCCACAGGAGAGACAGTAGGTGATGTGTTGATGGGTGCAGCCAACCACTATGGCACGTGTATAACTATGTAACAAAATGGCACATTCTGCACATGTGTCCCAGAACTTAAAGTATAATAATATAAAAACAAAAAGATTGAATTTAGATAAAATCTAGTGAAGATGTTTAACAATCACTGATCTAAGGTTTTTAATTTCAAAGTTTTATTTATACATGTGACAAGAGTAATATTTTGTTTGGTCCACAGTAATTCCTCTTTTTAAGTTATGACAAGGCGCCCTTATCAAGAGCAATACTTGGCAAACGCAAATCAGTTTCTTTCAACATGTGGAGAAGATAACTCATCTACCATTAAGACTGAGCCATTCTGCTTAGTGCTACCAGGAAAAAGAAGGATATGCTATAAAGGAAGTATTTTCCAGAGAGAAAAAAAACAACGTCTCTCCCCTTCCAGAAAAATATAGCCAGAAGTTGGATGTGCCACTCTTAGGGTGGAGCACTGAGGAAGGATGCTGGTAGAAACAGCCAGAGAGGCAAAATGGACTTTCCAGTTACACTTCAGTGGATACTAATCTAGAAACCCCTTCTAACTATCCACTAGGTCACAAAGACCAATAGAAAATCATTTATGGGCCGGGCGCGGTGGCTCAAGCCTGTAATCCCAGCACTTTGGGAGGCCGAGACGGGCGGATCACGAGGTCAGGAGATCGAGACCATCCCGGCTAACACGGTGAAACCCCGTCTCTACTAAAAAATACAAAAAAAACTAGCCGGGCGAGGTGGCGGGCGCCTGTAGTCCCAGCTACTTGGGAGGCTGAGGCAGGAGAATGGCATGAACCCGGGAGGCGGAGCTTGCAGTGAGCTGAGATCCAGCCACTGCACTCCAGGCTGGGCGACAGAGCGAGACTCCGTCTGAAAAAAAAAAAAAAGAAAGAAAATCATTTATGAATGCTCAGTGCCTGCACTGCTGAGAGAACTTCCCCTACAAATGCTATCTTGAGTAGATAAACAAAGAGGGGACGAACATCCCCAGTACGGAGCTTATATGATTTGGTTCTGTGTCCCCACAGAAATCCCATCTCAAATTGTAATCCCCAAGTGTGGAGGGAGGGACCTGGTGGGAGGCAATTGAATCACGGAGGCAATTTCCCCATTTGGTTCTTCTGATAGTGAAGGAGTTCTCACAAGATCTGATGGTTTAAAAGTGGCAGATTCCACTGCACTCATGCTCTCTCTCTCCTGCCACCTTGTAAAGAAGGTACTTGCTTCTCCTTCGCCTTCTGCCATGATTGTGAGTTTCCTGAGGCCTCACCAGCCATGTGGAACTGTGAGTCAATTAAACCTCTTTTGTTTATAAATTGCCCAGTCTCAGGTAGTATCTTCATAGCAGTGTGAAAATGGACTAATACAAGAGATGACCCTAGAATTGATGAAATATTTATCAGAACACAATTGTTTAATCCAGAAGTTACTTTAATTGGCAAGTTAAAGTCTTTGTTGTTCTGTCATTGAAATGTATACACTTAAAGATGGTTAAGGTGTTACATGTATATTAGCAAAATTTAAAAAAATAAGTGTCTCTTGTTTCTTCACTTTCCTCTAACACCACTGCAGGTATAGGAAGTAAAGAAGGTTTTGAAGGTTTTTTTTTTTTTGCACATCTAATATATCTAAATCTAATCTTGAACACCTTCCCACCTACACACATACACACACACACACGCACACTTTCTGTGAAAATTTATGACTTTCAGCCCTAGGATCCTTTTCAAACTTTCCTTTCTTTTAAGGATTCTCCTTTTCATAAGTGGAATTCCTCCAGGGTTTTCGGTTTTGGATTTCAGATGTGATCTAAGATTGAATTTTGCTTCCCCTAAAGATCACATAATCATATTCAGTCATATCTCACTCATAAATATAAAATTACAAGCCCTGCACATTAACTTGTCCTCCTCCAAATCTCAAAATCTATAGTACTTGAAGAAGTGAGAGCTTTGAGGAAGTCATGTGTTCTTATCATATTCCAAAGGGAATTTTGGGAGTGAGTCGTTCCACCACTCTTTTAAAATAATATTAGTAATATCCTCCTCAGTATTTCCTGCCCATCCCCTCTCTATCTCTAATTTGGCTTGGAGCTGCTTTCCCAAACTCCTTAAAACAAGTCAAATGAAATGGAATATGAAACTAGCTTGGTCTGTGCCACTTACGAAGTATGTGACCTGTGACCATTATTTAAGCTTTCTGACCTTTAGTGTCCTCCTTTATAAAATAAGGATAACTTAAACGTTCAGAGGTTTGTTGTTAGGATTAAATGAAATAATGAATGCAAACTGCTTACTCAATCTAAGTTGCTGTGATGAAAGTATTCTTAAATTTAGCCCTTTCATTTATTTATTTATTTATTTTTAATTTTTGTTTTTTGTTTTCTTTGTTTTGTTTTGTTTTGTTTTTTGTTGAGACAGGGTTTCACTCCATCCATTCAGGCTGGAGTGCAGTGGCTGATCTTGGCTCACTGCAACTTCCACCTCCCGGGATCAAGAGATTCTCCTATCTCAGCTTCCCCAGTAGCTGGGGCCACAGGTGCATGTGCCACCATGTCTGGCTCATTTTTAGTATTTTTGGTAGAGACAGGATTTCACCATGTTGCCCAAGCTGGTCTCAAATTCCTGAGCTCAAACGATCCACTGGCCTCTGCCTCCCAGAGTGCTGGAATTACAGATGTGAGCCACAGGTGCCTGGCCTCTTGTTTTATTTTTTCCCCAACTCAGTTCAGTGAATCTCCTCTCATTTCTACCTCTGTCTTATGGAACACTTGTGAATAAATTTCCCTGTGCTTTCAACATTTTCTTTTATTCATTTAACAAGCACCTACTATAGACCAGATATAATGCCAACTTCTGGTGATCCAAAAATGAATAAGGGACAGATGGTTCAAGATGCCCTCAGAGTAGCAGAGAAGACAGATGCTATAGAAGCCCAGAGTGGGAAGCAACTGACTCTGTCCAGAGTGGGAGGAGGGTGAAAGAAGCCTTCTCAAAAGAGAAAACATTTGAGTTGCACAAGAGAGGAAGGAGCAGGCTGCTCGTGGTATGTCTCTTGGGCCTCTTCCTTATGAAGAGGATGCCAAGGTTTTCCATGAACCTTTAGTTTGAAACTCTGCTTTCTTCACATTGCCCTATTTTTCTGAAAACCCTCTACAATAGGATTGAGACACAGAAAGGATACATTTCTTATGGGGAAATAAAGAGGCAAGATTGTTGTTGCTTTTTTTTTTTTTTTTTCTTTGAGATAGGGCCTCATTCTGTCACCCAGTCTGGAGTGTGGAGTGTAGTGGTGCAATCATGGCTCACTGCAACCTTTCTACTTCTTCTTCATGCATGTATTCTTTCATTCTTTATCCACTCCACAACCATTTATAGGGTACCAGTTTAGTACTAGGCACTGTGCTAGATGCTAGAGATACAGAGATAAAAGAAACTTAGTCTAGTGAGAGACACAAACAAGAAAATCAAAGATTACTCTACATTTATGAGAACTCTAACAGAAGAATATTAGAATATTCAGGGAGCTGGGGAGCAATGTTAGGGTGACCAACCATCCCAGTTTACCTGGTACTGTCTCCAATTTAGCACTGAAAATCCCACATCCTGGAAAACTCCTTAGTTCTGCACAAATTGGGACAATTGGTCATCACAGCTCTGGGACACAGAGCAGGCTCTCCTAATGCAGCCTGGCATGGGGGCAAGAGGATAATCATGTTAGAAATGATTCCCAGCATAAATTTAATAAAAGACTGATGGATGAAGACATTAGAAACATTCATCAAGCGAATGCATTTAGCACATGTGAACTAGATTGCATTGGTTGATGGGGAAAATCCTAGTAATGTGCCCACAGTTCACGTGGAACGTTACTCCTAGAACTGTATGAAGATTAAGTGATTGAAATATATTTGGGTGTCTGTTACCTGAAAAGATATTTCTGACAAAGTCACTGCCTGCAAGGAGCTTATATTTCAATGAAGAATGAAGCTATATATATAAATTATTATAAAGTAAGTTATAGAACAACCTGAAAGCAATTCAGATAAAGGACAATGGGATTCAGAGGATGTTATTATTCTGGCCTGGGAGCAGGGGTGTCTTAGAGGGTCCAGGGATGACTTCATGGAATAACAGTGTGGGAGAACAAAGGAGAATTACAGGAAGGATGAGAAAGAAGGTGCTCAGGTGGAGAAGGAAGAGCTCCTGCACAGAACCAAAGCCAAAAAAATACCTGGCACCTCGGGCTCTGGACAGAACTGTTGAAGTTGTGGGATGGAGTGACTCATTCCAAGCTTTCTTGACTTTTTCTCCCTGAATTTTTTTTTTTTTTTAGACAGAGTCTTGCACTGTCACCCAGGCCAGAGTGCAGTGGTGCAATCTCGGCTCACTGCAACCTCTGCCTCCCAGATTCAAGTGATTCTCCTAATTCAGCCTCCCAAGTAGCTGGGATTACAGGCGCTGGCCTCACACCTGGCTAATTTTTTGTATTTTTAGTAGAGACAGAGTTTCACTATGTTGGCCAGTCTGGTCTTGAATGCCTGACCTCATGATCTGCCTGCCTCAGCCTCCCAAAGTGCTGAGATTACAGGCGTGAGCCACCTCACCAGACCTCTCCCTCAAAACCCGACTTCCACAAAATATTTCCCAGGGACTCTGCAATAATGTGCTCATTTGGAGTTAGTTGGACTGTGGCTATACATTTTTTGTAATTAGAGTCAATATATCAATATTTTGTTTTCCAAAAGCTTTCTTCACAATGCTAACAGTTTAGTTGAGCAGGATGTAGACACTTCGGTGACTACTCCAGTGTGCTTATTCACCACAGAGTTCATTTTTCAAGCTGAAACTGAATGATAATTGATAGTGTTGGGGCTCAGAACACAATACTCCAAAGTATGGTGCTTTGGCATGCTGAGCACATAAAACTAAAGGAGATTGCAAGGCTTCAGAAACAGCCTCAGAAGCAAAGCCTCTCTCTGACTGTCTCCTACCCGACTTTCTCTTGTCCTTTCCTCTCCCCTGAAGCGAGTCATAGAAACCAGAATTATTCTTCTTCAAAGTGAGTCATAAAAACTAGAACCCTTCTCCCTCAAAGCAAGCCATAACACCTAGAAAGGTTACTGTCTCCCTTCTCTGATCTTCCTTGAAGATCCTCATTTCAGAAGGGGTCCTGCCCTGTTGGCAGGGAGGAAATTTTACTACACAGTGAGGCCAAGATGAAGCTGGACAGGCCTTGCTGAGCTTTCCATCTTCGTCTGTTACCATTGGGTTATACCCCTTTGTCCAGTTACCTATATATGTAGCTGTTCATTCTTCATAGAACCTAAGCATAAAAACAGACAGTTTCCCCTATGTCTTTGGGTCTTCATTTCTGAAGGCTCTTGTGTCATGTAAAACTTTGATTTTAAAAATGTGTTATGCTTTTCTCTTGTTAACCTGCCTTTTTGTTAGGAGTATCAAGGGTCGGCTGTGACCTTTATGATGAGCGAGGAAAGTATCACACCTTTCCACTCCTACAATAGCAAAATTCAAATTTCATGATTTTGTTTTTCCATTGCTGGTGCCTCCCAGTCTCTCATTCTGAACTCCCATAAATTCACTCACACTGTTCATCATTGTTTCTCTCTCTGCTCCCCTCCTCCAGCTCTTGGGACCATAACATGCAGTGTTCATGTCTCATTTCTCAGCAAAATTATGAAGTGTGTTGAATGAATTCACATTAATAATCTTTTAGCTAACAACAGTTAGAAGAGTCTACAGATCATTTACCAAGGAAACTAAACTATTTCAAATACTTGTGTCAAAATAAATGAACCAAGCCTTCTCTGATGTAGTAGCTTAACATTTTATTGTGGGTGTAAACACAACTCCCTAATCTCCAAAATTCAGCAATCCTTATTGGGTTCTTTCTTCATTAGTGAGAGTAAAAAGTGTTCTGCTATAGATTTCCCCATAACTTGTAGTGGTAGAATAAGGCATTTCTTTTCTAAGTAATTCAAACTAATATGAAACTCTTTTCTAATACAAAAGTGTCTTTAGAACACCTTGGAATTATTGCAAACGATAAGTAGAATTTATTAACATTATGAATCAAAGAGAAATGTTGTGTGTTTTTATTGTCATTAAAATTTAGAGGTGAATCTTTTCTCCTTTTTTTTTTTTTTTTTTTTGGTTTAAAAATA
>NW_016824251.1:20906-28406 GCF_001698545.2 Rhinopithecus bieti
TTTTTTTTTTTTTTTTTTTTGGCTTAATAATGACTCTGTTTTTTCTCTCTCCTAGTAGGTTATCTTCAGTTCCAAAGTATTCCCAGCTGCTGAGAGTCACCAATTCTGTCTGAAAAGCAGGGTGACCTTTTCAGACAGGAGCCAATGTTTGTAAGCTAAAATACAGAGAAAGGGAGAAAGTTTACTGAATGACTGTGTGCTGGAAGAGGAAAGCTCATTTAACCAGCCCTCTTCCACTTCACTCATCCCCAACCCCACCCCTACCCACATATTCCAACTCCTGCATCTCTCCATTCCTCCCTAACCTTACGGGACAAGCAGGACCGCCAGCTATAGGACTGCCAGCTACAGGGATGTGGTAGTCCACTCGGGCTCTTTGAAGTCTTTAAAATTCTCCCTCAGTGTCTGCTTCTTTCCTGGGGGCAGGAAGCAGCGTATGGCATCTCAGATCCATGGAACACGGCCCACCACTCCTGGGAAGCAGAGTCAAGGAGCAGCTGACCTGAATTGGAAGGCAGGCTAGCTGAGTTACCCCTGTCCACTGCCAGTCACACAGATTAAACATTTTGTCTGGATATGACCAGATGTCCTCAATTCCCCAGGCTTGAACACACTTACCCTTGCTTTTCCAAATTGCTTTGCATGCCTTACCCACCCCCTCATCCCCTCCATTCTTAGCTGAAAAAAAAAAAAAAAAATGCTGCAGTTATCATCCATCTTCTGACTTTTTATCATAGCTTTGCATACTCTTTTCAAATATTCTTTCGTTTTCTCCCTCTTCTTTCTAACCTCACAATTTTGCTTTTTGGAGACCAATCAAAGATTTCTATGTGTGACTTCAAAGAAATATTACAAGACAAACCCTCTCTTGGTACAAGAGCTACGGAATTATTTGCATATATAATCTCTTCTTGTGCCTCCTGCTAGCATGGGCCTTTTTGTCTTCAATCCTCATGGTGTAACAAAAGAATAAATTATGGTACTACTGATAGAACATTAAACTGACAGTCTTCTGAGGCGCCGGCAGTTTAATGGAAACCAAAGAAAATTTAAGATGATACATTTTATTGTAAATGTATCTCTTTTTCCTGTCTTCTCTTTCACATATTATCAGTTTTCTTGCCTTCTTGTTATTCAGTTTCCTATCTGTCAAATAGCAAACCCAAAGCTGCCTTTGAGCCAATCTCCTGTCAATGGAACTGTACTTGCTGATAGAGGATTAAGGTATTGGCAAATCTGTTACAAGGTGTTTAGGTTTATAATTAAAGATTTAGTTAAATTAATAAACAGCAGCAATTTCATGAAGACTAAAAGGATTGCCTTACCTGATATTTTGCCTCCTTCCTAACTACTTTGGGAAGATGTGAAAAGTGAAAATGAAGGTGTTTATACAGTGCCATCTAGCGGCAGATACCTAAAAAAGCTCTGCATCATTTAGTGATTGCACTTAACCACAGAAAACAAAATCCTGCTACTGGGGTCTGCTTTGGAATCTCTAGGTTTAATTCTAGTTTTGTTTTTTGGGGGGTTTTTTTGTTTCACCTTCTATGGGGATAATTCAATCCTGGGGTCTCTTTGTTTTTGTTGAAAGTTTTAAGCTTGAATCTGCTTTGTGGAGAGCCAAAAACGATGAAAACTCAGTATCCAGAGGAATTGCTGCATTGGTATTTTAACTTTGAACTTTTTCTTGCTATCCCAGTTCTGTCTGTCACACTAAAATAAAACATTGATTCCGCTAGGTATAGGAAAATGTTAATAATCTAAGAAAATGGAAATGATCGCGTCAGCTAAACCATAATACTGCTCCCATCTTCCAAGTCTTCTCACTTAAATTTATCTTTCTCAAATTTTAAATATATGGACATGAAAAAACGAAGATGTCTTCAATTATGCATATTAAAAATATACATCTATGAGAACAATAACCATAGTTTTAGAAGTTGGCCCACTGTTAGCAAAGTTCAGAATGAATAAACAACCCCTACATATATGGAAATAAACAAAAATTTTAAAAACCATCACTAAATCAGAAACTGCTGTCTAACTTAAATGAGTCATGTTTCCCAGAATCAGCTTGTCCTTTTAAAGGCTGATCTCTAAGTTGAGACTGGCTTTGCTCTGACTGTGAGATACTTCCAAGATCAGGTCTCCATTCTGATCCTACTCACTGGCCGCTCATTTCCAAAGCACTTCTGTCTTCCCTGGGGGCTCTCCTCCTGTACAGGCACTGACAAGCTGATCAAACCTGCATGTGTCAATCATTGCCTGCTTCCCAGCTGGTGACAGAGGTAGATTCCTACCAAATTTACTCAGAGGACTTGACTTTCTCAGGACCTCTTCCTGTTGTGCATTGTCATGATCTTGCAGCTAAACTAATAGATGTGAAAGTGAATTGAAATGTAAAACATTCTGGGTAAGTCTAAAGTGCTTTGAATGATAGGAGGTAATTAAATGAATGACTTTCAAACCTCACCTGATGTCTGCTGAGATATCATATATCTGCTGATTCAAGGGTCAAATCTCTTATTTCCCAATACCACCCATCACTTGGAAGTTTCCCTTCAGCACATTGATCTTCTCATGGTTGCCTGATGCTTAGTTATGCAAGGGTTTCTTTTGTCTTGATCTTTTCACCATTAAGATAGGAAAGGCTGGGCATGGTGGCTCACGCCTGTAATCCCAGCACTTTGGGAGGCCGAGGCAGGTAAATCACTTGAGGTCAGGAGTTTGAGGCCAGCCTGGCCAACATGGTGAAACCCCAGTCTCTACTAAAAGTACAAAAGGTTAGCGGGATGTGGTGGTAGGCACCTGTAGTCCCAGCTACTCCAGAGGCTGAGGCCCAAGAATGGAATTCAGGAGGTGGAGGTTGCAGTGAGCTGAGATTGCGCCACCGCACTCCAGCCTGGGTGACAGAGCAAGATTTGGCCTCAAAAAAAAAAAAAAAAAAAAAAGAAAAGAAAAGAAAAAACAAAAATAAACAGTTTTTCAGGATGGTAGATTTTAGGACACTATACTTTCACCATGTTAATTAGAATAAGAGTAACTGAGTGAGATGTACCTGCCTAAAAAAAGCAGTTTTTAAGTTAAAAAGGCTCAACATCTTTTTTTTTTTTTTTTTTTGGATAAAGTCTTTTCTGTGCTAGGCTGGAGTTTAGTGGCACGATCTTGGCTCACTGCCAATTGCCACCCCCCGATTTCAAGTGATTTCTCCTTGCTCACCCTCCTGAGTACTGGGTATTACAGGTGCCCACCACCCTACGCTGGCTAATTTTGTATGTTTAGTTAGAGATGGAGTTTCACCATGTTGGTCAAGGCTGGTCTTGGAACTCCTGACCTTGTGATCCACCCTATTCGGCTCCAAAGTGTTTGAGATTAACAGGTGGAGCCACTGGCGCCTGCCATACCTCTGATCTTAATTTCACTAAATTACTACAAATTTTTCTTTAAGAAACGAGATAGTATCTCCCTAATCTGTATGTTTCAAGTGCTCTCCCTCATCCCCAATTTCAAAGGTTCCTATTTTATTGACGGCATTAGCAGGATTTCTACTTGGTAGTACAATTGGCATGCAGTGAAGTAAGCAGTGTTTGTGATCTCTGTGATTAAAGAGTTTTAAATTAAATACTAGTTTAGACTTGATGTTATCTGAAAGGGCCAATCTTCCACAGCAGGATTTTGTGAAGAATGCCAAGCAATGCTCACTTTATTGTCTCACTTCCAATGCTCTCTTAGGGGTGCCAGTTTATTGTGGGGTTAGAAACGAACAGATTAAGTGCTCAATTTTTTCATTTCTAAAGTAATCATTGAATTACACTTCCATAAATCATCTCCTATGAGACAAAAATTATTTTATAATAAATAAACAAAAACAACTACACTAGAACTACACAACCTGCTACAAACACAGCCGCTGATGAAATCCACCGTCCTTTGTAACCCTTAAGTATGGCAAAAAAAAAAAAAAAAAAAAAACCTAAATCAACTACAGACGCATTCCACATTAGCATAAACTACCACTCCACATTCTATTCTTGCCATCTCCCATCTCTCTTATTCTTCCTTTCTCCGACGTGCGCGTATATCACACCGCACCGTTTCTCCTGGGAATATGATTTTTTTTAATAAAGCCTTCTTTTATTTATTCTGGCTTTCTAGTAGCCTGTAAGAACAACTAATCTCCCCTACGCGTTCGCTCTCTCAAGTAGCATAATGAGACCAAACAGCTAGACCACGGCAGAGTAGCCCTGTACATGATGAGGGCCCTCCTCTTGGAATCCTGTCACTGAGATGTCTGCACTCTCGCCTCTTCTGATCAAACCTGTCAATCAAGCAGATAGAGCAGGCATTGATGTATGGACGTTGGAAGCTTTATCTCCTCTGCCCCCACTCATAGAAACAAACAAGCAAATATGTCTGTTGATGTCAAAAACCTATTTATGGAAATCTAGATTGCTATTAAAGTTTCATTCGTTTTATGGACATAATTAAGAGATCAAAGGACATTCCATCTTATAAGAAAAAAAAACAAAATAACTCAAATGCTGCCTGAGGCTCTAAGAGACTAAATGACTCCTCATATTAAGAGTTCTCTTATTTTTAAAGAAATTTTTATGCTTCAGGTACTAAAGAGAAGGTAACTAATAGGGATGAACATAAACAGATTTTGTATCTTTATTGTCTAGAATTCCAGGTCTATAGAGCAATATAACTATGTGTTCAAACATAGGGCAGAATAATTCCTGTGTGTTAGGGACAGGGGTGAAGGTACATTGATAGGAACTGAGGAAGGACAGATATTTGGTCCACAGGAAAGAGTTGAGCTGCTTGGACATCACACCTCTACAAGGAGAAAACCATTGTGGAAATGTTATGCTGCTGACCACTGGGCACCAGGGCGTGGTATGGGAATCCGATTGAACTGTCTGAGCTGAACATAAGTAGTGGGGAGAAACTAGACTGCTAGCAGACAGTGGTCTGAGGGAAGATGTATGTAAAGGCTTGAATAGGAGCTGGACCAGAAGACTACATAAACTTATGTAGTGTCAATGGCAGAACAGCAGAGGACTAGCAGTGACAAATGGGTCACATGACATCAAAGAAAAATGCAGCAGCTGCAACTGTAGACTAAAACATCAAAGATGTTCTCTACTCAGAATGTGACCACCCTCAGCAGTGAGGGTCCTGGTACAGTGGAATAGGTATTTGAATGATAATTAAGACTTCTACCCTAATGGGATATACAAAAATAAACAGAGAAGTATACAGATAGATCTATACATATGTATATTTATCTTTTTATATTTACATATAAAGATATTTATACATATAAAATACTTAGTTATAGAAAATTTAAAATATGGCCAGGCATAGTGGCTCACATCTGTAATCCCAGCACTTTGGGAGGCCGAGGCGGGTGGATCACCTGAGGTCAGAAGTTCAAGATCAGCCTGGTCAATGTGATGAAACTCCATCTCTACTAAAAATACTAAAATTAGCCAAGTATGGTGGCACATGCCTATAATCCCAGCTAATAGGGAGGCTGAGGAAGGAGAATCACTTGAACCCAGGAGGTGGAAGTTACAGTGAGCTGAGATTGTGCCACTGCACTCCAGCTTATGCAACAGAGCAAGACTCTGTCTCAACAAAAAAAAAAAAAGAAAAGAAAAGAAAAAAGGAGTTCCAGACCAGCCTGGCCAACATGGTGAAACCCTATCTCTACAAAAAATACAAAAATTAGCCAAGCGTAGTGGCATGCGCCTGTGATCCCATCTATTCAGGAGGCTGAAGGAAGAGAATCCCTTGAACTCAGGAGGCAGAGGTTGCAGTGAGCCAAGATTGCGCCATTGCACTCCAGCCTGGGCAACAGAGTGAGACTCCATCTCAAAAAGAAAAGAAAAGAATAAGAAAATATGAAATATTTATACATTCTACATTTAATATGTATTTTTCAAGTAAAGGGTTTATTTTCATTTAGAACCAAGGACTACAGAACAGCCTCCAGATTCAAAACTTCTGTTTCAGTAATCCTTGGTTTGCATATGAGGTAGGAAAAATTCTAGGAGTGCTAGATTTTACAAGAAAATTCTTAATATCATCCTTTACTTCTACCTTCATAATCCCATACATACAACATACAGTTTTAGGTCTGTATTAAGCTGTTCAAAGAGGACGGGCTCAGTGGTTCATGTCTGTAATTCCAGCACTTCGGGAGGCTGAGGCAGGTGGATCACCTAAGGTCAGGAGTTCAAGATCAGCCTGACCAACATGGTGAAACCCCTTCTCTAATAAAAATATAAAAATTAGCCAGGCTTGGTGGCGTGTGCCTATAATCCCAGCTACTCAGGAGGCTGAGGCAGGAGAATTGCTTAAATCCAGGAGGCAGAGGTTGCAGTGAGCCGCGATCATGCTGCTGCACTCCAGCCTGGCCCACAGAGCCAGACTGCATCTCAAAAAATAATTTAAAAAATAAAAAATAAATAAGGCTGGGCACAGTGGCTTATGCCTGTAGTCCCAGTACTTTGGGAGGCCAAGGCGGGGGGATCACCTGAGGTCAGGGGTTCAAGACCAGCCTGGCCAATATGGTGAAACCTTGTCTCTACTAAAAATACAAATATTAGCCAGGCATTGTGGCAGGCGCCTGTAATCCCAGCTACTCGGGAGGTTCAGGCAGGAGAATCACTTGAACCCGGGAGGTGGAGGTTGCGGTGAGCCAAGATCATGCCACTACATTCCAGCCTGGGTGACAGAGTAAGACTCCATCTCAAAAAATAAAATAAAACAAAATAATTAAAATGGTCAAAGAAAGGGAAAAATGAAAAAGGTATATTAATAAAGAGTTACTCAAAATTATATGAGGATGAAATGTGTTAGTCTTAAAAAATAATTTTTGGCTAGGCACGGTGGCTCACGCCTGTAATTCCAACACTTTGGGAGGCCTAGGTGGGTAGCTCACAAGGTCAGGAGTTCTAGACCATCTTGGCCAAGATGGTGAAACCCCGTCTCTACTAAAAATACAAAAATTAGCCAGGTGCGGTGATGGGCGCCTGTAATCCTAGCTACTCAGGAGGCTGAGGCAGGAGAATCACTTGAACCCGGGAGGTGGAGGTTGCAGTGAGCCAAGATCATGCCACTGCACTCTAGCCTAGGTGACAGAGCAAGACTCTGTCTCAAAAAAAAGAAAGAAAAAAGAATAATTTTAAAAGTAGGATACAATCATAACTTTTATACATGTATAAAATTCACACATGTCAAAGATTTTATATAGTTTTTTAATTAATGAGGGAAGCAGTAACATGCTACAATTGATTTGTAGGAGAATTAAAAATATCTCATATATAATAAGCAATGAGGAAACAAATGTATAAACAAATGCAAAAGGCGTTGGTGTGAGGCAGCCAATAGTGAAGGTGGCTACATGGGTCACCATGGGGACAGGGCTGTTTCTGGGGAGGCTATGATGGGGTAACAGGTGCATGACAGTGGGAGTTACTCTCAGCACAA
>NW_016824251.1:33406-92317 GCF_001698545.2 Rhinopithecus bieti
GAAGGTCTTGTCTTAAAAAAGGTGACGTAGATGTCATAGGCCAAATGGTCTCAGAGGCCTTGTAGAAATGCCTACCCCTCACAGTGAGATAGCCTGATTTTCCTCCACCCCAAATATTGTCATGTGAGTCTTTTCACTTTAATTAGTTCTGTTGTTTGTTTGTTTTCAGACAGAGCCTTGCTCTGTTGCCCAGGCTGGAGTACAGTGGTACAATCTCAGTTCACTGCAACCTCCACCCACTGGGTTCAAGTGATTCTCATGCCTCAGCCTCCCGAGCAGCTCGGATTACAGGTGTCCACAACCATGCCTAGCTAATTTTTGTATTTTTAGTACAGACAGAGTTGCACCATGTTGGCCAGGCTGGTCTCGAACTCCTGACCTCAAGTGATTCGCCCACCTTGGTCTCCCCAAATGCTGGGATTACAGGCGTGAGCCACCACACCCAGCCTCACTTTAATTAGTTCTTTCAATTCAGATTGCACCTCGCACTCACAGCTCTAGGGGGAAAGGCTAAGAATATAACCAAGACAAAATTTTAAGTTGTCAAGGGATGAATTTCCCATCGGTGTCTCTCCTTAGGGTACACTTTCATCTGTAAATGGTCAGGCTGCTTTTCCCCTTTTGGTTATTCATTAATGTATTCTTTCATTTTTACTTTATTTTACTTATTCATTTACATTCATTTATTCATTCTTAAGCAAACACTTATTGAAAACCTATGGTGTTTCTTAATGGATGTACTATTGGCATTTTGGGTGAGATAATTCTTTGTGCAGAGCTGTCCTGTATATTACAAAACATTTATTATTTCTGGGCTTCGCCCACAGAGCAGTCCTCAATCTCTAAGCATCCTAACTCCCAACCCCCACTTCCATTTCCAGGAATAGCAGAAGAATGTCTCACATCACAATTTATGTTCTCAAACATTGCAGGAGAAGAACTTTGAGTAGAGTCTGCTGCCAGAGAACATCGGGATGAATAACAAAATTCTAGACCTCAAGAAGTTGATAACCTCATAAGAAAAACAAATAAGTAAATACAGCGCAATGTGAGTATCACACACAAACTAGTGACTTCTGGGAATATTCTAGAAGGCTTCTCAATGCTTGAGTGAGAAATGCTTGAGGTTAAGTCTTTAAGAACAAGTAAAAGTTAGCTAGATGAAAATTTCTAGGCATCAGGAGAGGTCCAAAGGACACTCTAGAGATCAGACAAATGTTTTGGAAGGGCTGCAAGCAAGTTCATCAAGGCTGGTGCATGGAACTGGAGTTAGGGAGGTGGTGGTGATTGTTAAGACTGGTGTGGCTGAGAAACTAGATCAAGGAGAATGTCACAGGCCAGGTTATTGTATCTGGACCTTATTCTTAGGAATATGGGGGTGATGAGTGACATAATCAGATCTGAGTTTTGAAATGATCACTTTAGCAAGGAGTCTGGGAATCAATTGGAGAAAATAAGACTGGTGACAGGGAAAACCATTTGGAGGATGCTGGAATAATTCAAAGAGAAATGAAGGATACTTCAATGGATTTAAATGGATACTGCAACAAATATAGTGAGGACTGCAAACGCCCTCTAGCCAAAAACCACCGGGAATACACCTTTAGTTGAACAAGTTGGTTTTATTACTGTTGTAAATGGGAAAAACTCTCATCATGGGGAACTGAGAGGCATTTCAGTTAGAAGATGTTAGAACCTATTTAAAGGGTTTGACCTTCCATTGGATAATTTTGGGTAGAGTCTGAGGAAACAGAGTTACTCACTATCAAAAAGTGAAGGCAATTCTATGATTGAGTATTTCAATAAATCTTATCTATAGAAAGGGGAGACTAGAGGAAGGATTAGTAAAGAAGTACCAGTCACTTACATTAGCTAGGAGAGAAGGTTGTTCAATGCTTTGTGGGTTGCACAGTGATCTTATTTTTGTCTCACTTTAACATGGTTTACATTGTATATAGAATGCAAGGTCTTGGCTGTGAGGTGAGGTAAACAGGATAGCAGTTAAATGGCATTGGTGACCAGGCACAGTGGCTCATGCCTGTAATCCCAGCATTTTGGGAGGCCGAGGCGGATGGATCAGCTGAGGTCAAAAGTTGGAGACCATCCTGGCCAACATTGTGAAACCCCATCTCTACTAAAAATACAAAAATCAGCTGGGCATGGGGGCACACATCTGTAATCCTAGCTACTGGGGAGGCTGAGGTAGGAGAATCACTTAAACCTGGGAAGCAGAGGTTGCAGAGAGCTGAGATCACGCCACTGCACTCTAGCCTGGACAACAGAGCAAGACTCCATCTCAAAAAAAAAGAAAGGCATTGGTTTTAGTGACCTTTATTTTTCATTTTTATGAAGAGAAATGCTTGATCGAGTTAATAAACTCAGGAAAAATACCTTGCAGAGAGTGAAAAGTGAGTGAGGGAAGAGTAATTAGTGTAATAATGCTGCGGACAATGGAGATCATAAAGTTTCGTTGGTGAATTCTACGGAGTTGTTTGATTTCTTCTATTAACACCTACCAGCCAAGCTAAATAAAAATGGAGTGCATGTGTTAATTATATCTATTTCCTCCTTACCAGTAGCTACCAGTAGCTAATTTCTATTTGAAGATCCATGTGATTCTAGGGAAATTGATTCAATTTCCAGCTTTAATGTGAGAGACAGAACCGAGTTTAAGCTTATCAGTTTATCCCGTTTAGCTGGCCTAAGGAATCAGGAAAATGGTGGGCACATGACTTAGGGTTTTTACTCTGAATACTGGGTCACATTTTTGCTTTTCCTTGCTGGAAATGAAAGCAAAAGGATTGGGTAGCAGGCCTCTTAGGATAGTCAGGGCTTGGCCTGAGAATGAAGCCAAGCCTGAAAAAAGCAGAGTGAAAAGACAAAAAGAAACTTTCTTTTACATCATTTGAGCTGCAAGATCAAGCTTCATTTGAAGCCAGTTTTACCTTTGGACTTTTCAGTTCAAATATGCTTTATTATTTAAGCAAGTGTAAGATCCATTGCTTGTAACCTTGTTCGTTCCTTCCTTCCTTCCTTCCTTCCTTCCTTCCTTCCTTCCTTCCTTCCTTCCTTCCTTCCTTCCTTCCTTCCTTCCTTCCTTCCTTCCTTCCTTCCTTCCTTCCTTCCTTCGTGTGCTTGCTTGCTTGCTTGTAACCTTGTCCCTCCTTCCCTCCCTCCCTCCCTCTCTCCCTTCTTTCTTTCTTTCCCTTCCTCTCTCTCTCTTCCCTTCTTTCTCTTTCTTTCTCTCTCTCTCTTTCCCTTCCTTCCTTTCCTTCCTTTCCTTCCTTCCTTCCTTCAACTTTCACTCTTGTTGCCCAGGCTGGAGTACAGTGGCATGATCGCAGCTCACTGCAACCTCCACCTCCCGGGTTAAAGCAATTTTCCCGCCTCAGCCTCCCAAGTAGCTGGGATTACAGGTGCCTACCACCATCCCCAGCTAATTTGTTGTATTTTTGATAGAGATGGGGTTTCGCCATGTTGGTCAGGATGGTCATGAACTCCTGATCTCAAGTGATCCACTTGTCTTGGCCTCCCAAAGTGCTGGGATTACAGGTGTGAGCCGCCACACCCAGTCTTGCTTCTAACCTTGTCTCTAGACTAACAAATGTAAGGAGAGAAGAAGGCTGACTTTAAGGTTGATCCAGGGTTATGGTTGAGGTGGGCATGTGCAACAAGAAAAACAAGGTGTGCCAAGTGTGTTGGCAAAAGAGTGGTTAAAATAATAGTGATCTACTCAATAGGCAAGAAAGTACCTGGCCTACTTCTACTAAAATTGTCCTTTTCTCTATACCTTCTTAGGGTCTACGTCTGTATTTTCCATGCTATTCTCTAATCTAATTAAATTAATATACAAATTAATTTTTTCATAAGCATGATACTGTGCTAAATTTTGTGAGAATACAAGTCTAATTTGTGTTTCTAATACTTGTACTATATAATTAGGGGGTTATGAGAGTGCACACACACGCACACGCACATGCGCACGCACACGCGCACACACACACACCATTTACCTATTAACTTACTAAGCACTTAAAAGCAAGACAAGGCAAAATATGAGGAAGAACTCAAGTGAATTTTGCAGATGGCAAGTGCAATGGGATTTGAGAAGCAGAAAGCAATCTGTGCTATACAGCTAATGTGGGGTGATTAGAGAAAATTCCCCAGGGCTCTCTTTTCTCTCAGTTGATGTGTTAGTATTAGAAAGGACAGCAGGCTTACTCTGTTTCTGATGTGGGAGATGATATTTTTTTACTGCTCTGTGACCTTGAGCGAGTCACATAACCTCTTTGAGCTTCATCTTTTTCATTAAAACATTTTTGATAATAATTTAAGTCTCTACCTCTTTCTCAGGGTTGTAACAAACCAAAATCATAATGAGAAACAAGGGATGTTATAGTAGATTCCAAACTGAAAAGTATGAAAGAAAAGTAGGGAATGATGATTAATGGTGGCCTTTGGCAGACCCAGAACTACTCCAACTTCCCTGGGAGTTTTGTTTTTGTTTTTTGTTTTTCTCAAAAGTCTTAATTTCTGATGGTGAAAATTTTAGAAGATAGACCAGAAACAATGACAAAACTATGAAGGAGAAACCATTATGCAAGTCATAGCATGTGTGTAACCGCCCAGGGAGTTCACCTTGCTGACTGCCTACACAGAGCCAATTCAAGATAGGGGATTTGCAATAGAGAAAGAGTAATTCATGCCGAGCTGGCTGTGCGGGAGACAGGAGTTTTATTGTTACTCAAATCAGTCTTCCTGGGCATTCGGGAGCAGAGTTTTTAAGGATAACTTGGTGGGTGGGGGAAGCCAGTGAGCCAGCAGTGCTGATTGGTCAGAGATGAAATCATAGGAAGTTGAAGCTGTCTTCTTGTGCTGAGTCAGTTCCTGGGTAGGGGCCACATGACCAGATGAGCCAGTTTGTTAATCCGGGTGGTGACAGCTGATCCATTAAGTGCAGAGTCTGCAAAATAGTCAAGCACTGATCTTAGGAGCAGTCTAGGGAGGATCAGAAACTTGTAGCCTCCAACTGCATGACTCCTAAACCGTAATTTCTAATCTTGTGGTTAATGTTGGTCCTACAAAGGCAATCTAGTCCCCAGGCAAGAAGGAGATCTGCTTTGGGAACGGGCTGCTACCATCTTTGTTTAAATGGTAAACTATAAACTAAATTTCTCCCAAAGTTAGTTCAGCCTACACCCCGGAATGAACAAGGATAGCTTGGAGGTTAAAAGTGAGATGGAGTCAGTTAAGTTAAATCTCTTTCACTGTCTCAGTCATAATTTTGCAAAGGCAGTTTCATGTGTATCTCTAACAGTTCCCTCTATCATCTTAATTATTTTAAAGTGCTTTTGTAGATACATTTTAATCCCAAATATAAAACTGGGATCAAGAGAAAGATGTATAATAAAACTGGCCATTTCCATTTTGGACCAAGGTAAAATTTCATTCAATTGAAGTTGTTCATGTAGTTCTGCTTCTGTAACCTTTGTAAATTAATTTCTTCATAGTATAACTTGAATAAACTAAGTATAAAGTCCTAATACCAGCAAGGATCCCCACCCACATACACATTTAATACAAAGTCATAATAAGGGTAATAGGGGAAATATTGACTGTGAGATCCTTAAAGATCCTGTCCTGGATCTCTTTCTCCTTCTTTTTACTTAGGCCAAAATAATTTCTGTAAATCTTATTTCTGTTATCTGAACTATATGTTTTGTTATTTTCTCTTGCTTTCTTCCCAGTCCCTTGCCTGTCCTCTTGTCTACCCCTAATCTTCCTATAACATAGGGTAGTTATAAAGCTCTCTTCAACAGCCCTCTTTCAGGTCCCTTATATAAACCACACTTAACATCAGGAGGGATTTACACGCAGTAGTCCTTTCATCTGAGAACCAGTATGGGCTGTGATTAGGGATTTTGAGGGAGGGTGATGCATCATCATTACGTTAATGAGGTATAGAAGCAGAATTTGTGTTCTAGACACAGAAGAATACAGTGAGCTGCAAGCATGTCACTGCACTCCAGCCTGAGCAACAAGAGCAAAACTCCATCTCAATAAAAAAAGAGAAAGAAAGAAAGTGAGGAGCATTAATAATCATAAAGCAGCATAGACCCATCTCTCTGCTTCTAGAAGTGCCCAAGAGGCTATAGTCAGTGGCATAACAAAGACATTCTTGAAGTAGATTGAATATCCATTTATTAATTTCTATCTTTATACCAATTTCTTCAGTGGCTTTAGTGTGTAGAGATACATTTTAGCTTCACTTATCACTCTCCCATATCTCTCAGGAGACAAAGACAGGTGATTGAAACTATTACAATAAAAGTGGCCAGTATTGAAAGGTGCAGACAACAGAACACACAGTGTCTAGTTTAACTTGAAAAGGAATTTATTAAGATGTTGAGCAGCTTCTCAAATCTCCAAGAGAGCCTTATAATCAGGTTTAGAGGGCACGTAGCCTGTAATAATTAGGCTACTGGGCTTCAAGCGAAGACTGTACTGCTCCTGCTCCTGGATAGAGAAAAGGAAGCTTGCACTTTTGTACTGTCAACAATGGATATAGGACTTAACTAAATTTGGATGCCTTTTTTAAAACTTTATTTTCACTATTTCATAAGATGGCACCAAAGGCGAAAAGGAAGCTCCTGCCACTCCTAAAGCTGAAGCCAAAGCGAAGGCTTTGAAGGCTCAGAGGTAGAGCTAAAAGGTGTCCACAGCCACACACAATAAAGGAAGATCCACACGTCACCCACCTTCTGGCGGCTCAAGACACTGCCACTCGGGAAGCTGACCAAATATCCCTGGAAAAGCACCCCCAGAAGAAACAAGCTTGACCACTAGGCTATCATCAAGTTTCCTCTGACCACTGAGTCCTCCATGAAGAAGATAGAAGACAACAGTGAAATCACTATTACAAAATTATAACTGAGATAGTGAAAGAGATCTGACCTAACCAACTCCATTTGACTTCTAACCTCCAAGCTGTCCTTGTTCATTCCTGGGCATAGGCTGAACTAACTTTGGGAGGAACTTAGTTTATGGTTTAAAACAAAGATGAAGCCAGGTGCGGTGGCTCACGCTTGCAATTCCAGCACTCTGGGAGGCCGAGGTAGGCATATCACCTGAGGTCAAGAGTTCAAGACCAGCCTGACCAACATGGAGAAGCCCTGTCTCCACTAAAATACAAAATTAGCCGGGTGTGATGGCACATGCCTATAATCTCAGCTACTCAGGAGGCTGAGACAAGAAAATCTCTTGAACCTGGGAGGCAGAGGTTGTGGTAAGCCAAGATCGCAACATTGCACTCCAGCCTGGGCAACAAGAGCGAAACTCCATCTCAAAAAAAAAAAAAAAAAAAAGAAAGAAAAGAAAAAAGAAAAAACAAAGTGATAACACGCCTCTCCCAAGGCAAACCCCTTCTTGCCTGGGGACTAGACTGCCTTCATGGGACTAATAAATAAGCCAAAAGATTAGAAATTATAGTTTAGGAGTCATGCAGCTGGAAGCTACAAGATTCTGATCCTTCCTAAATTGTTCCTGGGTATAATATCACTGTTGTAAAGCCTAAGATCAGTGCTTGAGATATTTGTAGACCCTGCACTTGATGAATCAGCTAGTACTATCCAGATAAATGGGCTCATCTGATCTTGTGACCCCCACCCAGGAACTGACTCAGCCCAAGAGGACAGCTTCAACTTCCCATGATTTCATCTCCGACCTGACCAATCAGCACTCCTGACTCACTGGTTGCCCTCCACCCACCAAGTAATCCTTAAAAACTCTGATTCCCAAATGCTCAGGGAGACTGAGTTGAGCAATAGTAAACTCTGGTCTTCTGCACAGCCCAGCTCTGCATGAATTACTATTTCTCTATTGCAATTCCCCAGTATCTATAAATTGGCTTTGTCTAGACAGCAGGCAAGATGAACCCATTGGGCGGTTACAGCAACACACTTGTGTTCATTGAAGATGTTAAAGACAACAAGCACCAGATCAAACAGGCTGTGAAGAAGCTCTATAACACTGAGGTGGTCAAGGTCAACACCCTGATTAGGCCTGATGGAGAGAAGAAGGCATATGATTGACTGGTTCCTGATTACCATGCTTTGGGTGTTGCCAACAAAATTGGGATTATCTAAAGTGAGTCTAGAGGATGAATCTTAAATATATATGTATATCTTAATCCTAAATATATATATATATCTTTTCATCAGAAAAAAAAATTTTATTTCCGTTTCTTTACTTTTAAAAGATGTTTAATTTTGGAATAAATGTCGATTCTTAGAAAGTTGCAAAAAAATGGTTTATAGTGGTCCCTTGTACCCTGCACCCACATTCCCTCAAAGGTTACATCTTACATATAGTACAAATTAAAAATACTTTTTTTTTTTTTTTTTTTTGAGACAGGGTCTCACTGTCGCCCAGGCTGGAATGCAGTGGCACAATCACTGCTCACCACAGCCTAGAACTCACCAGGCTCAGGTGATCTTCCCACCACCTCAGTCTGTCCAGTAGCTGGGACTATAGGTGCATGCCACCACACCTGACTAATTTTTGTATTTTTAGTAGCAATGGGGTCTCTTTATGTTGCCCAGACTGTTCTTGTACTCTGGGGCTCAAGGGATCCAGCCATCTCAGTCTCCCAAAGTGTTGGGATTACAGTCATGAGTCACTGGGCCCAGCCTAAACACAGAAATTTATATTGGTACAATCCATTGATTTCATTCAGATTTTCCTCTATAGGCACTCATTGTGTGTGTGTGTGTGTGTGTGTGTGTGTACAGTTCTATGCAGTTGTGTAGAATCATATAACCACCACTATAATCAAGAAAATGCATAAGCAATAGTCCTTGGCCAGGTGCAGTGGCTCATGCCTATAATCTCAGCACTTTGGGAGGCCAAGGCAGGTGAATCACTTGAGCAGGAGTTCACGACCAGCCGGCCAACATGGTGAAACCCTGTCTCTACTAAAAATACAAAAATTAGCTAGGTATGGTGACTCATGCCTGCAATTCCAGCTACTTGGGAGGCTGAGGCCAGAGGACTGCTTGAACCCAGGAAGCAGAGGTTGCAGTGAGCCAAGATCCTGCCACTGCACTCCAGCCTAGGTGACAGAGTGAGACTCCATCTCAAAAAAAAAAAAAAAAAAAAAAAAAAAAAACTACACAAGATCCTTATCACAGATATCTCCTTCATGCTACCCGTATATAGTCATATCTACTTCTTGCTTCCCAAGCCCCTGGCAACCATGAATCTATCTTCATCTCTATACTTTGTATTGTCATTTCAAGAATATATAAATGGGCCGAGTGTTGTGGCTCATGCCTTTAATCCCAGAACTTTGGAAGGCCAAGGTGGGCGGATCACCTGTGATCAGAAGTTCAAAACCAGCCTTGACCAACATGGTGAAACCCTGTCTCTGCAACAATTAGCTGGGTGTCGCAGCATCTGCCTATAATCCCAGCTACTAGGGAGACTGAAGCAGGAGAATCTCTTGAACCCAGGAGGCGGAGGTTGCAGTGAGCCAAGACCGCACCATTGCACTCCTGCCTGGGCAACAAGAGCAAAACTCCATCTAAAAAAAAAAAAATAATATATATATATGGAATCACATGATCCATACCAGTGGGGAAGTGGAGGGAGTAAGACAGAAAAGGGAAGGTTCTAAGTAAGACTTTTGCAGACGGCTGAGTCTGAGTCAGGCAAGCATTACCTTCTCAGCACTTGCAGAAAGCCACAGGGTCAGGCAAACAAGACTTTAGGAGGCAAAGTCTTCAGGCAAAGAAATGCACTTGTTGGCTGCTAAATTCAGGGTAGCATGCCCTGAGGTGGTAGGGTAAGGGACTGTGGAGCTCAGGACTAACAGCTTCTCTTACACAGGCTTAAAAACAATAAACAGGCTGGGTGCAGTGGCTCACACCTGTAATCCCAGTACTTTGGGAGGCAAAGGTGGGTGGATCACATGAGGTCAGGAGTTCGAGACCACCTTGGCAAACATGGTAAAAACCCATGTCTACTAAAAATACAAAAAATTAGCCGGGTATGGTGGTGTGTGCCTGTAATCCCAGCTACTTGGGAGGCTGAGACAGGAGAATTGCTTGAACCCGGGAGGCAGAGGTTGCAGTGAGCTGTAATGGCACTATTCCACTCCAATCTGGGCAACAGAGCAAGACTCTGTCTAAAAAAATAAAATAAAATAAAAACAATAAACAAGTAACAAGCCAGTGTTCAAATTTTCCCTAGTATGTCATACTATTTGGTTTTACAGCTTATGTATCCAAATCATGATTTAAATAAGGTCCATCTATTGTAACTGATTTACCATCACATACTGTAAAACAACATTTTGGTCAAAGACAGCACATAATACAACAGTGGTCCCAAAATATTATAATTCATATTTTTACTGTACTTTTTCTATGTTTAGATATGTTTCCTCACACAAATACTTACCAATGGGTTACAACTGCTGACACTATCCAGTACAGTAACATACTGTACAAGTTTGTAGTCAAGGAACAATAGGCCATCCCACATGGCCTAAGTGTGTAGTAGGCTATACCATCTAGGTTTGTATAAGGATACTCTATTATGTGGGCACAATGACAAAATTGCCTAACAACACATTTCTCAGAATGTGTCTCCGTTGTTAAGTGATGCATGGCGTACATGTTTTTTAAGTCTCTTAAGTCTCTTTTTCTTTCCATTTTTTATGTAGAAATTTTGAAGCATAGAACAAACTTAGAAGGGTATTATTGTGAACACCTATATGTCCCCCGAGATTAAACCATTACCTTTTTAAATATATTTGCCTTATTACATATCTACCCATTTGTTCATCCCTTTATGCATTTTAGATTTCTTGATGCATTTCAGAGTAAATTGCAGATATTATTTATCCCTAAATACCTTTACCCTGAAACACTTCAGTATAAAAATCATTACTAAGGTTTATATTGTTTTTCTTTTTTCTTTTTTTCTTTTTTTTGAGAGGGAGTCTCACTCTCTCACCCAGGCAGGAGTGCAGTGGCGTGATCTCGGCTCACTGCAACCTCCGCCTCCTGGGTTCAAGTGATTCTCCTGCCTCAGCTTCCCAAGTAGCTGGGACTATAGGCATGTGCCACCACACCTGGCTAATTTTTTGTCTTTTTTTTTTTAAATTTTTTGTATTTTTAGTAGAGACAGGGTTTTACCGTGTTAGCCAGGATGGTCTCCATCTTCTGACCTCGTGATCCGCTTGCCTCGGTCTTCCAAAGTGTTGGGATTACAGGCATGAGCCACTGAGCCTGGTCCCTTTTTTTCTTTTAAGGTAAAATTTGCAACAATGAAATGCACAAATTTTAAGTGTATATTTGTGGAGTTACGATAAATGCATGTACCCTATGTAACCTACCCCTCCATCAAGATATGAAATATTTCTACAACCTCAGAAAGTTTCCTCATTCTCCTTTTCAGTCAATCCCTATCCTCAACTTCTCAAAGGCAACTTTTTTTAACCTAATGTTGTTCACAATGTTCTCTTACTTTATTTTATTTTTTTGTTCTAATGTCTGTGGTATCTGTGGTGATAACTACTTTTTTATTCCTGATATTGGTAATTGGTGCTCTTCCTGGGAACAAATTTCCTGTGGGTTCCTTCATGTTTCTGCACATTCTGTGAGTACAAGCATTGACAGCCATTGTTCTGGGTTATCTTTTAAAGATATTTGTATTGTAAATAGCTTGGTAAATGGCCACAGTGGAGCCCTCTAATGCAGGTGACAGGTTTTTTTTTGTTTTGTTTTGTTTTTTTGGGAGCTTTTTTGTTTTTTTACTTTCCGGTACAATAAAGATAATTTCTGCCTCAGGGGTAAAAGTCAGGCAGGTTGCCTGCAGTCTACTATAAAGGAATAAGTTCCTAAGCCTGGGTTTCCTTAACTGAGATGTCAACCCACTACATTTGTAACACCTACCTGGGCCACTCTGTGTCTTTCTCATAGGACTTGAGGATCTGAAAGAACTAATGCAAATGTGAAGCTCATGTTGCTTGCTGGCTGTGAGTGGTAAAGTGCTAGTCTCTAACCTAGGAATCTCATTTAGCAGGCCAGATTCCATGAAACTCTGGCAGATTAACTCCTTAGCTTTAACAGGAGGGTACAATCGCAGACTCCTCTTGAAATTCTTGATGGTTGTCAATCTTTCTTTCTTTCTTTCTTTTTCTTTTCTTTTCTTTTCTTTCTTTTTCTTTTCTTTTTTTTTTTTGAGATGAAGTTTCACTCTTGTTGCCTAGTGCAATGGTGCGGTCTCGGCTCACTGCAATCTTCGCCTCCCAGGTATGAGCGATTCTCCTGCCTTAGCCTCCCAAGTAGCTGGGATTACAGGCACTTCCCACCACGCCCCGCTAATTTTTTTGTATTTTTAGTAGAGATGGGGTTTCACCATGTTGGCCAGGCTAGTCTCGAACTCCTGACCTCAGGTGATCTGCCCACCTCGGCCTCTTTGTAATCCCCTGCTGGGATTACAGCCACTGCGCTTGGCCTCTCTTTTTTTTTTTTAAGTAACTAATTCTAGCAAGGAGTTTATCAATTTTGCTGATCTTTTCAAGGAACAATTTTCAGCTTTGCTAATTTTTTCTGTTACTTTGCTATATTTTAGTTAATTGATTTCTGTTGTTATCTTTATTTCCTCCCACTTACTTTGGGATTTACTTTGCTCTTTTTTCCTTAGCTTATTTATGTGGAACTTTTGGTCATTGATTTTTAGACATCTCTTCTTCACTAACATAAGCATTTAAAGCTATGTATTTCTGAATAGGCATTGCTTTGGATGCATCATACAAATTTTGATATGTTGTATTTTTATTCATTCAGTGTGAAATACTGTCTAACTTCCTATGTGATTTCTTCTTTAACCAATGGATTATTTTAAATATCTTGTTTATTTATACATATTTGAAGTTTTCCCAGATCTTACTTTTATTGATTTCTAATGCAGTTCCATTGTGATCAGAGAACATGCTCTGTATGATTCCAATTTTTAAAAATTTATTAAGACATTTTAAGATCCACTATATGGTCTATCTTGCTGAACATACCACATGTACTTGAAAATAAAATGTATTCTGGAGTTGTTGGATGTGGTGCTCTATAAACATCAATGAGGTTGTATTAGTCAGAGATCACCAGAGAAAAAGAACCAGTAGGATGTGTAGATGAGAGATGAGAGAGAGGGAGGGAGAGAGAGAGAAAGAGAAAGAGAAAGGGAGAGAGGTTTATTATAAATAATTGGCTCATGTCATTGTGGAGGATGATAAGTCTGAGATCTGCAGTCAGCAGGCTGGAGATCTAGGAGAGCAAATGGCATAGTTCCAGTCCTAGTCCAAAGGCCCAAGAAGTAGAGAGCTGATGTTGTAGTACCAGAATGAAAGCTAGCAGGCTCAAGACCCAGGAAGAGCCCATGTTTAAGTCTGAGCCTGAAAGCAGGAAAAACCCTGATGTCCCAGCTCTAAAGTAGTCAAGTAGGAGGAGTTCCCTTTTGTTCTATTCAGGCCTTTCACTGATTGAATGGGGCTCAGTCACATTAAAGAAGGCAGTCTATTTTACTCAGCCTACCAATGCATATGTTACTTGAACCCGGAAATACCCTCACAGACACACACAGAATAATGTTTGAACAAATGTCCAGACACCTTGTGGCCTAGTCAAGTTGACAAGTTGATACATAACATTAACCATCACAGAAGTCAAGGTGGTTTATAGTATTGTTCAAATCACCTATAAATTTCTTGATTTTTTTGTTTGTTTAACTATTCTATCTATTGCTGAGAGCAGAATGTTAAAATCTCCTGCTGTGATCATGAAATTGTCTGTTCCTCCTTTTAGTACAGTTGATTTTCACTTCACGTATTGATCTTAAAGATGTTTTTTCACTATTCCCCTGCACCCCTCATCCCAGCCTCTCTTTGCTTTTACCTGGACTGACCCTGACACCCATCAGTCCCAGCAGCTTACCTGGGCTGTGCTGCTGCAAGGCTTCAGGGACAGCCCTTATTACTTCAGCCAAGCTCTTTCTCATTATTTACTTTCTTTCCACCCCTCCACTTCTCACCTTATTCAATATATTGATGACCTTCTACTTTGTATCCCCTCCTTTGAATCTTCTCAACTAGACACCCTCCTCTCCTTCAACATTTATTCTCCAAGGGATATTGGGTATCCCCCTCCAAACCTCGAATTTCTTCTCCATCCGTTACCTACCTTGGCATAATTCTTTATAAAAACACACATGCTCTCCCTGCTGATTGTGTCCGACTGATCTTTAAAACCCCAACCCCTTCTACAAAACAACAACTCCTTTCCTTCCTCGGCATGGTTGGATACTTTTGCCTTTGGATACCTGGTTTTGCCATCCTCACAAAACCATTATATAAACTCACAAAAGGAAACCTAGCTGACCCCATAGATCCTAAATTCTTTCCCCACTCCTCTTTCCGTTCCTTGAAGACAGCTTTAGAGACTACTCCCACACTAGCTCTCCCTGACTCATCCCAACCCTTTTCATTACACACAGCTGAAGTGCAGGGCTGTGCAGTCAGAATTCTTATACAAGGAACGGGACCACACCCTATAGCCTTTTTGTCCAAACAACTTGACCTTACTGTTTTAGGCTGGGCATCATGTCTGTGCAGCGGCAGCTGCCACCCTAATAATTTTAGAGACCCTCAAAATCACAAACTATGCTCAAACTCACTCTCTACAGTTCTCATAACTTCCAAAATCTATTTGCTTCCTCACACTTGACACATATACTTTCTGCTCCCAGGCTCCTTCAGCTGTACTCACTCTTTGTTGAGTCTCACAGTTATCATTGTTCTTGGCCCGGACTTCAATCTGGCCTCCGACATTATTCCTGATACCACACCTGACCCCCATGACTGTATCTCTCTGATACACCTGACATTCTCTCCATTTTGCCATATTTCCTTCTTTCCTGTTCCTCACCCTGATCACACTTGGTTTATTGATGGCAGTTCCACCAGGCTTAATCGCCACACACCAGCAAAGGCAGGCTATGCTATAGTATCTTTCATGTCTGTCATTGAGGCTACCGCTCTGCCATTCCTCCACTACCTCTCAGCAAGCCAAACTCATTGCCTTAACTCGAGCCCTCACTCTTGCAAAGGAATTTTGTGTCAATATTTACACTGACTCTAAATATGCCTTCCATATCCTGTACCACCATGCTGTGATATGGGCTGAAAGAGGTTTCCTTACTATGCAAGGGTTCTCCATCATTAATGCCTCTTTAATAAAAACTCTTCTCAAGGCTGCTTTACTTCCAAATGAAGCTGGACTCATATACCTCAAGGGCCACCAAAAGGCATCAGATTCCATCGTTTAGGGCAATGCTTATGCTGATAAGGTAGCTAAAGAAGCAGCTAGCATTTGTCCCTCACGGCCAGTTTTTCTCCTTCTCATCGGTCACTCCTGCCTACTCTCCCACTGAAACTTCCACCTATCAATCTCTTCCCACACAAGGCAAATGGTTCTTGGACCAAGGAAAATATTTCCTTCCAGCCTCACAGGCCAATTCTATTCTATTGTAATTTCATAACCTCTTCTGTGTAGGTTACAAGCTGCCAGCTCGCCTCTTAGAACCTCTCATTTCCTTTCCATCGTGGAAATCTATTCTTAAGGGAATCAGTTCTCAGTGTTCCATCTGCTATTCTACTACTCCTCAGGGATTGTTCAGGCCCCCTCCCTTCCCTACACATCAAGCTGCAGGATTTGCCCCTGCCCAGGACTGACAAATTGACTTTACTCACATGCCCTGAGTCAGGAAACTAAATACCTCTTGATCTGGGTAGACACTTTCACTGGGTGGGTAGAGGCCTTTCCCACAGGGTCTGAGAAGGCCACCTTTTGTCAGACATAATTCCTCGGTTGGGCCTTCCCACCTCTATACAGTCTGATAACGGACCGGCCTTTATTAGTCAAATCACCCAAGCAGTTTCCCAGGCTCTTGGTATTCAGTGGAACCTTCATACCTCTTACCGTCCTCAATCTTCAGGAAAGGTAGAATGGATTAATGGTCTTTTAAAGACATACCTCACTAAGCTCAGGCTCCAACTTAAAAAGGACTGGACAGTACTTTTACCTCTTGCCCTTCTCAGAATTAGAGCCTGTCCTCAAGATGCTACAGGGTACAGTCCATTTGAACTTTTATATGGATGCACTTTCTTACTCGGCCACAACCTCATCCCAGACACCAGCCCTCCAGGCGACTATCTTCCAGTCCTCCAGCAGGCTAGACAGGAAGTTTGCCAGGCTGCTAATCTTCTCTTACCTACTCCAGATTCCCAGCCATATGAAGACACCCTAGCTGGACGATCAGTTCTTGTTAAGAATCTGACAAATGCTCCTTCTAACAATCCCACAATATCACCCCTTACCCCAAAATCTTTCTTCAGTTGAATCTCTCCCACTGTAGGTTCCCACGCTGCCCCTAATCCCGCTCGAAGCAGCCCTGAGAAACATCGCCCATTATCTCTCCATACCATCCCCAAAATTTTTCACCGCTCCAACACTTCACTATTTTGTTTTGCTTTTTTTATTAATATAAGAAGACAGGAATGTCAGGCCTCTGAGCCCATGCTAAGCCATCATATCCCCTGTGACCTGCACGTATACATCCAGACAGCCTGAAGCAAGTGAAGATCCACAAAAGAAGTGAAAATAGCCTTAACTGATGACATTCCACCATTGTGATTTGTTTCTGCCCCACCCTAACTGATCAACGGTACTTTGTAATCTCCCCCACCCTTAAGAAGACTCTTTGTAATCTCCCCCACCCTTAAAAAGGTTGTGATTCTCCCAACCCTTGAAAATGCACTTTGTGAGATCCACACCCTGCCCCAAAAACATTGCTCCTAACTCCACCGCCTATCCCTAAACCTATAAGAACTAATGATACTCCTACCACGCTTGCTGACTCTCTTTTCGGACTCAGCCTGCTTGCACCCAGGTGAAATAAACAGCCTTGTTGCTCACACAAAGCCTGTTTGGTTTTGTGTGACAACACAGATTTAATTATTATTTAGCTAAGTAGAGAAGGAACAGGAGCAACTCTCAGTAAGATGGGCTGAGAAAGGAAAATGATACATTTTTCAGTCATAGTAAAGGAAAGAGTTTTGGGAGTTCAGTGTTCTGATTATAATAGAATGCTAAGCCTGCTAAGTTTATAAGTTTGATTTATCTCAAAGTTCTGCTTATTTCATGTAGGCTTTGAATTTGCCTTGAATTTCTCCAGTATTTGCCTTGAATTTCAGAGATTTTTTTGGTGGACTATGCTTTTAAACATAAGATTCTAAAGTTATATTCAAATACTGCCACCTTGTGGGTTATTCTTTGTTTCCCCATTCCACCCTTCATTTTGGTGGAAACAGATTCATCCAGGAGTTCATTTCAGGTTATGTCAATTAAGTTGCTAAGAGTTGTACTACAAGCTTCATATCTATAATACATATATTGTATCTATATAATCTCATTTAAACTTCTTAGGAACTTTATGAAAGCAATACTATTAACTCTATTTCAGAGATGAGGAAACTAGGCTTAAAGGGTTTATGTAACTTGTCTGACATCTCACAGCTAGTAAGCACAGCAATAAAATTTCATATCCGGGCAGCTTGCCTCTAGAATCCTTGTCTCCATTAGTAAAACTAACAAATCTAAAAAGAAAACAGTATGATACATTATATGACTAAGTGATAGAAGCAGTATAAAGGGAATAATTGTTAGGAAAGGCCATCTGGAAAGGCTTCATAGATATGTGGGGAGGTGGCCCTCTGTAAGTAAGGATTGGAAAGATAATGATTCTATAGGAAGAATGCAGCTGGGATCATACACCTGAATCCAGAAGAACACAAACACCCTATGTGGCCTATTGTTTTGTCTGCCTCACCCTGCTTTCTTTTGGAGAACTACTCTTCACTCTGCTTTAACCGTGACTCTAATAGAGGCTGTCAGTCATGGTATCCTTGATTCCTCACCTAATCCAAGCTGACGTGAGTCCATCAGTTGCCTAGAACTTTTGTGCTTGAGATAATAGGCTCAGTGCTATCTTCCCTAGTGGCAAACCTGAGGTGAGATATGTGATTTATGTAAGGTGCTTAATTTATGTGCCAGAAAGCTGTAGACAACCAGTGATGTCCTGCAGAAGATGGTGTGGAGTAGAAGTGAATGAGGCCAAACAATAAGGTTCCAGTCATCCCTAGGCCAGATGCATTACTGATCTTCCTCTAATAATCATTCTTGCAGACCGTAATCAGGTTTGAGTTTCTAATCAAATTGTAATATTTTCTCTCCTGCCACCAGTACTGTCATTTCCTACTCCTATACAACTTGAAAGACAGAGAAATACACATAATGATATTAGTACTTTTAATTATAAAGGATAGTACTACCAATTTATTTTGGAAAAATGGTATATGGGGAGTTTACTATAGATGCCATGTGGCTTAGAAACATTTCTGCAGTGCTCCACTCTTGATGCCTGTGCTATTCTTTTTCTACTCCCTCCCCCCATCACTGCAATCTTTTAAAGCCATCTCTGGTTTTTTATTTTTTACTTTAAAAATAAAACTACTTTAGAAACTCTAGTCAATTATTTTCCAAACTTTGATTTTTTAAATCATTCAAGTAATATTTAAATTATTGCAATAAAAATTACAAAAGTCAAAATGATAGAAATTAAGAATCACCCATAATTCCACCACAGAAAAATCAATGTAGATATATTTTGACCTATTCTTTAAAGTGTAAACACAAAATTTAAAAAAAAGTCAAACAAAATGGCTCATTTTCATTTCTTCCTCCCTTAACCACATCTACAAAATATTTTCATTTAATTGTATTTCATTTTAATATTTCCTACTTATTTTAATATTTTGTCTTGCAAATAACCAGTAAGTACTTTTGAAAGCATCTAACTTTCCTGGGAAAAGGGGAGCAATTCTACATCCCTTCGCTTGGAAGGTTATTTCTTTCCTGCTTCATCTACTTATCTCCTCGTTATCTAGTTATCTGAGTTATCTTCTACTCATTCTTTACTTCATGTGTCACATCTCTCGGAAGTCAGATTAAATCTATCACAGTATTCTTTGTAATACTTATAAATGTTGCAATTTATTATGCTTGGGAATATCTGGGTCTACATGTATTTTTGTCCACTGTCGGATCCCCAATGCTTACCACAAATTGCCCAAGACCTGGTAAGTTTTACTTTTATTTATTATTATTTTTTGAGACAGGGTCTCACCCCGGTTGCCTAGGCTTGTGCAGTGGCCTGATCTCGACTCATTGCAGCCTTGATCTCTCAGGGGTCAGGGTATTCTTCCACTTCAGCTTCCTGAGTAGCTGGGATCACAGGCATGCGCCACCATGCCTGGCTAATTTTTTTTTATTTTTAGTAAAGGCGGGGTTTCGCCATGTTGTCCAGGCTGGTCTTGAACTCCTGGGCTCAACTGATCCACCTGCCTCTGCCTCCCAAAGTGCTGGTATTACAGGTGTGACTCACTTTGCCTGGCTGTCATTTTTAAATTAATGAATGCCTGCTTGGAATAATTCAGCCACTAAGGTAATACTTCATTTATTAGCACTATTGATGAAGTATTATTGTGCGCTACTAAGGCCCTCTGCTAAGTGCTATATATTATCATTACATTTTCACAACCCCAAAATAGATTATTTCTCCCATTTTGCAAATGAGGAAACTGAGGCTTCAGAAAAGTGAATTAACTTGCCCAGATACAAGAAAGAAAGAGAAAAGTTATGAACTCAGGTCAATGAGTTTATTTACACTAGCAGCTTTATTTGCCATTATTGGCTTCTTTGTTCATGAACATGAAAGTCATATGTAGCTTCTTTTTTTTTTTTTTAATATCTGGAGATACAACTTAAGATACAACTTATTTTCAAAATCACTCAATTTTACATTACTAACTGGTTTTGTTTTATAGGAAGTAGGGCATTCAGAATAAAGAGCAAAGAAACAATTATGTGCTGGGAAGGGCAGCAGGAGGGATGGGTCGTAGTCTCCCTTTCTCTTTCGCTAAGCAGCTGTGTGGCTTTGGGCTAGTAATCTACCCTTCCGCAAAAAAGGCTTTAAAAGAGAGCAAGCAGAGCTCAGTGGGCATTAAGACATGCGCAACTCCTTTCTTTTAGAGATGAGATGAGGCCAACTCAATGGCTTGTAAAATTCACAACGTGGCAGAGCTGTACAGCCAACTTATGATTCCTAGTGTCGTTTGTTCTGAGTCACACTACCCCTCCTTGAACAATCATTTACTGAGTGCTTACCATATTAGGCATTCAGCAGCAGTATGTTTCCCATTCAGTACCCTAGTATTGATTATTGGCTACTGTCCCTCCTAGTTTTTTCACTCGACCACTTTCTAAATGGCCTTTAGATTCAGAGTTCAAATGGAAAAAGCCTAGTGTAAGCCTGGTGTCAGGCACTGAGTGGCGTGACCTGGGTCGGCAGCTAGTAACACTGTGGTGATCTAAGAGGGCAGTGACGCCTTCTGACCAAAGGAGTGACTGCCAGATAATCCGGGTGTATAGTGATCCAGAGAGGGGTGAGGCTGGGTTTACGGATACTACACCTTTGGCTTTGCAGTAACCCCACTGCTAAGGCCATGGGAGGAAACTCTTTTGTTCAAGACGCCTATGCACTTGGCTTCTGCTGCGTAGTGAGCGGGTGTCCAAGGCATCCGGCCAGGTCTCCTTCTCCACTCGGGTTTAGCCTCCCCTCCGAGTCTCCAGCTGCCTGGAGAGACGTTTCTAACTAGAGATGGCTGGCCTGGAAAGCGACACTCCCATCACCGCTGTTGGCCTAGAGTCCCCCGCTGCGGCCTTTCTCTTTTCCCCGCCCCTGGCCTGAGTCAGCCGCCCCAAGGCCGGCGAGGTCAAGCTCCTTTGGGGCGCCAGCGAAAAGACCATGGCAGAGGTGCTGCCACGCGAAACCTTCTGGGCAGGCACCAGCCAATCATCAAGAGACATACAGGAGCCCCAGCCAACCAGCGCCCGCCTTATTACTGAGTAACCCCCCCCCTCGCTGGGGCCCTTCCTCCACATCACCCTTCCCGATTCTTGTAGTCGCGGCTGTGTTGCAGCCGCCTGCGGAACTGACCCGGGTCTGGGGACCGGCCCTTCTGGCGCGGTTCGGTTTCTCTTACTGCCTTCACTGAGGATGAGTCCCTGTGTGGCTCTGTGTGGACCCTGCGGAATCCACCGGCGCAATTTCATCTAGCGGCTGGTGAGGGAGGGCTTGGCGCTGCCCGACTGTGCGGAGCGGCTTCCCTTCAGTCCGGGGGCAGGGGGAGAGTGTTCGCCTTCCGGAGGGTGCGGGTGGCTGCGGACGGCTGCGCTGGGGGTCTGTAGGGAGAGGACTCTGCGGCCCTGAGGCTGCCGGGCTTCTCGCGAGGCGGCGCGGAGGGGGCCGAGTGGCCAGGGTCCCTACCGCCCCCCTCAGCTAATGAATGGCCTGTCCCGGCGATGCGCTAAGCGCCCGTCCTGCGGGACACGCCCTCCAGCGACATTGCATTCCTAGTCGTGATAGTTGTGTGGTGTCACTTTCCTTCGAGTCTTGGATTTGAAGCCATTCCTAGGGGCGCTCATGTTCTTTATCCCCTTCCTGGAGTCACAAGTTTGAGTCCACTCTGCGGATACCGACTCTATCGGGAAGCAGGTGGTGAACTCTGATAAGTGGACATTGACTGTTACGTAAAAGGAACTGATTCTTTTGGAGGGTGGTGGGGGGTGGTGAGAGAGACAGAGAAGACATGCCTTTTGTTTTTGTAACAGGCAGAGCTGTCTGGCTCAAAGAGTTTTAGTTCAGCTGCGAATTAGGTAACACAGGCCGTCCTTGACTCCTATTTTCCAACGTAGTTCATAAAACTTGGCTGTGTTAGCCAGAGATTCATGTAGCACCTTTTAACTTATGCTCGAAGTAGGCCATTTGAAATTTATCAGAAATACTGAAAGGATGTGACTTTTATGAGTAGTAGTGTTTCAATGCCCATAAAGTGGTGTAAATTCACAGACTTGCCAGCCCCCTCTTGATCATTTCTGTTTTTGTATTTTGAATTCCTTAACTTTTATTTGTTTTAGAAATTGAAGCAAGGTAGATGAGGACGGAACTGATTTCTAAAAATAATTACATTTGGAAATATTTGCAGAAACTTTTAGTCAAACCAGAGTTTACTTCAATAAATTTTTTAGGCCGGGTGCGGTGGTTCATGCCTGTAATCCCAGCTACTCGGGACGCTGAAGCGAGAATTGCTTGAACCCAGGAGGTGGAGGTTGCAGTGAGTGGAGATCGTGCCACTGCACTCCATCCTGGGCGACAGAGTGTGGCTCCGTCCCCCCCCCCCCCCAAAAAAAGAAAAGATGCCTGTAATACCAGCAGTCTGGGAGGCCAAGGCGGGCGGATCACTTGAGGTCAGGAGTTCGAGGCCAACATGGTGAAACCCCGTCTCCACCAGAAATACAAAAAAATTAGCCAGGCATGGTGGTGTGTGCCTGTAATCCCAGCTACTTGGGAGGCTGAGGCAGAATCCCTTGAATCTTAAGCTTCTGAGTCTCCGGCTGCCCTACCAAACTGCTTTTGAATTCAATTATTTTGAATTGAATTCCATGGTACTTTTTTCTACTACATTATACTACTTTCATTAAAAGTTTTCTAACTGCCTTTTGGAAGAACAGTTTGGTGGTGTAGAATAGGTAGGATCAAGAGCACTTTTCTGTTGCTATTATTTTAGGTAGGCTTTTAAAATTTTCACATGAATTTCCTCATCAGAAAATGAAAGTGATCACATTTACAGGGGGCAATGATAAGGCTGAAATAAGGATTATATTTACGTAGAGCACTATGTATAATGTATAAAACAAAATTTCACCTATAATTTTTGTGTTTGTTCTGTTGTTTAGTTTTGTTTTGCTTTACTCACTTCCAAAGTATTGACCCCTTACTCTTCTTTCTAGTTTCCCTATCTGTTATCCAAGCAAGAAACCTGGGAATTACTACCACATCTTGTCTTTGGATTGCCTGCCTTTTTTTTTTTTTTTTTTTTTAATCTCTAAGGAAAGGCACATAAGGCTGTCCAAAATCTGGTCTATCCTTGTGTGTATGTTAGGCCTCACTTCTGTCTTGTGAATTATTTAGAAATTTTGGAATGGACCAAGATGATTCTAGTTCTTTTATATTTACTATCCCTCTGCTTCAAATATGCTCTCACCCACAATTTATCAGGCCATCGCATATGGTACTCTTTTTTTTTTTTTCCCAGAGAGAGTCTCGCTCAGTTGCTCAGGCTGGAGTGCAGTTGCATGATCTTGGTTCTCTGCAGGCTTGACTGACCAATTTTAAGTGATCCTCCCACCTCAGCCTCCAGAGTAGCAGGGATTACAGGGTCGTACCACTACGCCTAATTTTTGTATTTTTTTTGTAGAGACGGGTTTCACCATGTTGCCCAAGCTGATTTCAAAGTACTGGGCTCAAGTAATTTGCCTGCCTCAGCCTCCCAAAGTGTTGGGACTACAGGCATGAGCCACTGTGCCTGGCTGGTACTCATCTTTTAAGTCTTAGTTTATACATAGTTTATATATCTCCTGTAGAAAGTCTTCCCTGGACCCCTCTTCTGCACTCCTCATTCCAGTGTGTCACTTGTTTTATCTTGACCATAGGTTTATAATCATGATATGTTTTAGTTACTTGCCTAAATAAAAGTACTCTCTTGAGAGCTTGTTTGGAGGTTCTAGCAGGGGAGTGCAGCTACTCATATACCCTTGACCGAAGACTGGCCCTCCTCTAACGGGGATGGTCGTCCTTTTGGACCGTATAAAATTACTCTCTTATACCAAACTGTGACCCTTTGATGATAGGAACTGTGTAATAGATCATAAGTTTTGTTCAGTTAGTACATATGTTAAACTAGCTATGCAACCACCTGAGTATTATCCATGAACCTGTATTTTATTTTATCTAAATATTTAGGTCCTAATTATTTTTGTATTCCCAATGCCTTGTGACCTACTGTGGATGTGCCGAAGAAGACAGTGTAGCGTAGCAGAAATAGCATGGACCTCATCATTAAACAGATCTGTATTTGAAGTCTGACTCCCTCTTTTCCTGGTGATATGATGTGGGTAGTTTACTTGACTGGTCTGATGTAAAGCATTCCGTATGTATTAGGTGTTTAAATGCTTATTTCCTTTGCTTTCTTCCCCCTTCAATAAGCAGTTTTTGAATGCGTAGATAAGAAGTACAATAGACGTTGGAAATATGGGCCTGGAATTTAGGACAAATACGTGAGCAAGAGGCAGATTTGGGGATTTATAATCATGTGTATGGTAGAGTTAAAAGCATGAAAAGGATTGAAACTATCAGGGAGAATATGAAGTAGAGGACTGAGGATCATTTGAGAGAGGCCAGTATTTGAAGGCCAGGGAAAGGGATAATGCCCTGGGAAGAAGTGGTTAAGAGAGAGAGAGAGAGACCATGCTTAAATGCTTCTGTGACTTCCTGCCCTTCCAGTATCTCTTTTAGACTCCTTAAGGGAAGGAGGTGTTAAAGACATAAAAGCAGGGAAAGCAAGTAAGATAAAAATTGAAAATATCCAAAAGTGTTTGGTAATTTGGAGGTCATTAGTAACTTTAGCAATAATGGTTTCTTTGGAGAAGCGGTAACTGATAATGAAGCTCAAACATGAATTTTGGAATTAAAATTTATTACCTTTTTGTGACTGAAGAAACAATAGTAATGAAAACTATCATTTGTTGAATGCATATTTAGTGCCAGGTACCACGTTAGGTAGTTTCATTTATCATTATAGTAACCCTGTGAAATCGGTGAATTGTGTCTATTTTCAGGTGAAGCAACAACTTGGAGAGATTATGTAATTTTTTAGTTATATAACTGATAACAGCTGACATTGCTATATTTGAATCTATATATGTAAAACTCTAAGAAATCCTAGCTCTTAATTGTTTCCATGTTTATGTTCATAGTATTCTGTAGTTGCTGCTTTCTCTGTATGATAGTTTGGAATAACTTTTTAACATTCTTGTTTTCCCTTTTAAATGTTTAAATTATATATACTAGTGAATTAGGCAATTCTTTTCTGTTGCATCTTAATTCTTTAATGTAAGGTTTGAGGGATTCACCAATAAGTAGTTCCTTCCAGGTATTATGCATACACTGAAAATACAAAGATGGTGGGATTTTAGAGCTTTAAAAGAGTGAAATTAACTGGATGAACTGTTTTGCCACATGAATAAATAGTACCTACTTATCCAAGGACACATTCTAAAACCCCCAGTGGATAACTGAAACTGCAGAGAGTACTGAACCCTCTATATGCTATGTTTTTACAATTTGATAACCAAGAAAGCTACTCAGTGACTATCGAGTTGGTAGCATGTACAGTATGGCAATACTGGAAAAATGGATGATTCGTGTCTCAGGTGAGGTGGACTTCATCATACTGCTCAGAATGTTATGCAATTTAAATCATAAATTGTTTATTTCCAAAGTTTTCATTTAATATTTTTGGACTGTGGTTGATTGTGGGTAATAGAAATTGTAGAGAGCAAATAGATAATGGGGAACTACTGTATCATGCTTTCCATTTTTAACCTTTTAAACTACTTGAGGATTAGTATCTTTTTTTCCTCTTTGCTACCAAATACTTTTTTGTTTGTTTGTGTTTTTTTTGAGATAGAAGTCTTGCTCTGTCACCCAGGCTGGAGTGCAGTGGTGTGATCTTGGCTCACTGCAAGCTCCGCCTCCTGGGTTCACATCATCCTCCTGCCTCAGCCTCCCCAGTAGCTGGGACTACAGGTGCCCGCCACCATGCAGGGCTAATTTTGTTTTTTTTTTGTATTTTTAGGAGAGATGAGGTTTCACCGTGTTAGCCAGGATGGTCTCGATCTCCTGATCTCGTGATCCACCCACCTCGGCCTCCCAAAGTGCTAGGATTACAGGCGTAAGCCACTGCGCCCGGCTCACTTTCTTTTTTTTTTTTTTTTTTTTTTTTGAGACAGAGGCTTGCTTTGTCCCCAGGCTGGAGTGCAGTGGCAGGATCTTGGCTCACTGCAGTCTCCACCTCCTGGGTTCAAGCGTTTCTCCTGCCTCAGCCTCCCAAGTAGCTGGGATTACAGGCATGCGCCACCATTCCCAGATAATTTTTGTATTTTTGGTAGAGATGAGGTTTCACCATGCTGGCCAGTATTGTCTTGATCTCTTGACCTCATGGTCCGCCCACCCCGGCCTCCCAAAGTGCTGGGATTACAGGCGTAAGCCACCATGTCTGACCTCAAAACACATTTTTATTTGGTTCCGTTTTTTTGTTGTTGTTCAAATCAACATTTTAAGGGGGGGATGATTTTTATGAGTACTATATCAAATTACAGAATGTATAGATTAGTAGACACAGATCTGGAGCTACTAAGTTGATGCAAAAGTAATTGCAGGTTTTGCCATTAAAAATAATTCCCATTACTTTTAGAGGGTTGGTTGTTGTGTTGGTGGTGGTGATATAGTTTTAGGGGGTATAGGTTTGGGATCGGACTTGTAAATGTAATTGCCATTAATTTTTTTTTTTGATACAGAGTTTTGCTCTTGTTGCCCAGGTTGGAGTGCAGTGGTGCGATCTTGGTTCACCACAAACTCTGCCTCCCGGGTTCAAGTGATTCTCCTGCCTCAGCCTCCTGAGTAGCTGGGATTACAGGCATGTGCCGTCACGCCTGGCTAATTTTGTATTTTTAGTAGAGACAGGGTTTCTCCATGTTGGTCAGGCTGGTCTCAAACTCCCGACCTCAGGTGATCTGCCTGCCTCGGCCTCCCAAAGTGCTGGGATTACAAGCGTGAGCCACTGTGCTTGGCCATTGCCATTATTTTTAATAGCAAAACCAGCACTACTTTTCACCAACCTAATAGACAGGATTATAATCATCTAGTTCAATGTTTTCGTTTCCAGGTGGAGAAATCAAAGTAGTTAAGATCAGAAAACTAGTTAGATCTCAGATTTCTGACTCCTGGTGTGGTATGAAGTGGGAGTGGGAAAATACGGATTTAGAATATTTCATACTTCTCTCTAATACATAGAAGCTTTCCTTATACATATAGTAAACTCATGTATGTCCTTCTGAATAGTCTTCTTATAGCCGATTTTCTCTGCTCCCAAAGACTATACATTAAGGAAGATCTAAAAAGACCATATATATCGAGGGAAAATTTTCTCCTTTTGTCTTTAAAATTTTTTATGTAATTTTTAAACTATTGAATTAATCTTCTATGACTTTTGGATTTCAGATCCTACTTAAAAAGGTGTTTTGTACTCTGTGATTATAAAAAAAGAACCTTCTGTGTTTTCATCCAGTGCTTTCGTAGTTTCGTTTTTTTGTTTGCCTTTGAACCATCTAAAATTTATATTGGTATAAGATATAAAGTAAGTACAGTATCTAAAGTTGTTTTTTAAAGATAGCTGTCCAGTTGTTTGAATACCTTTAATTATCATCTCTTCTTATGATGAAGGACCTTTCGGGCAGAAGTAACAATGTTAACACTGTGCCTGTGTACTTAGTAAAAATGGAATAACTGATGAGAGTGTTGGTTATTGTTGTGTTGGTGGTGGTGATATAGTTTTAGGGGGTATAGGTTTGGGATGGGATTCTTAGAAAGATGGTAGATTTAAGCGTATTCAAAGCTTGTTGGGGCATAACTAGTAGAGTGTAAAAATACAGCACAGAAGGAATGAAGGACTGGAAGGAAAGAGAGAAACTCTAGAGTACAACCAATATAGGTTAACTTTAAACATGAGAGTGGAAAAATGGAGTAAGGATGACTGATATAAATACAGGTACCATAAATATGAAAGGTCGATAGATTTAAGAAAAAAATGAATTAACCCGTTTATGCCAGAGGTTGCAAATTTTTTTTGTGAAAAATGAGACCTTGGTGATGACCTTGAGCATTAGGGTATAAATAACTCCCGCAACCTTAGTGTTCCAGTAATGGAGCACTAAGCATAAATGGGTTAAGGGTATCTAAATATGGAGGTAGTTGTGTTCTAAAGTACTCAAGGAGAGCGAGAGACAGATTTTGAATTTTTATTTTCTCTTTTCTCCTTCTCTCATAGGTCACCCTTGCAATTATGGATATTTAAAAGGATCAGACAGTGTGGAGGGGGAGTTCCCCTCCTCACTCCCCCTTGGTGCTTGACTCCAGGAATAATTTATAAACTGGATTTTTTTTTAAATGAAGAACTTGTATTTGATATGAACTTTATAGAGCTATTTATAATTTTTTTGATTTAAGTGCCAAAAACTTGTATAAAGATATATAGTTTTATACTATTGTCATGAGGATTTAAATTATCCCAAAAAAGTCATTTATTCTCGGTAACTCTTCCTCAATAGCACCTTTGTGTCCTCGCTTTTTCATTTTTTAAAATTAGTTTTCACGATTCTGAAGTAAGCAGTATAAAAACAATTAGGATGAATTCACCCATGCCTGACTGCACATCAAAGTGTCGATCCCTGAAGCATGCTTTGGACGTCCTTTCTGTGGTAACAAAGGGGAGCGAAAACCAGATTAAGGCCTTTCTCTCCAGTCATTGTTACAATGCTGCAACTATCAAGGATGTTTTTGGCCGGAATGCTCTCCACCTTGTTTCCTCCTGTGGAAAGAAAGGAGTGTTAGATTGGCTTATTCAGAAAGGAGTGGATCTGTTGGTGAAAGACAAAGAGTCTGGATGGACAGCATTGCACAGAAGCATTTTTTATGGACATATTGATTGTGTTTGGTCTCTCTTGAAGGTAAGTCTCATTTGTTTATTTTAAACATATTTAGTCTGGAATATGTTTTTCTTAATCATTTTCATGCCTCCTACATGCTTTTTGGAAAAGATTTGCATTTTTTCTTACTTGTTTGCTATCTCTTACTACTGTAACTGATCTTTGGAATTAAAACTCCATATATCCTTTTACTTAACTTTTTTATGATGTAAAAATTTTAAACATTTATCAAAGCTTACTATATATAATGAACTGTTGGCCAGTTTTATGTTATTTGTACATCTCATATCATTTTGAACTAAATTCTATGCGTCATTTGATGAGTATTATACATTATTAAAGGAAGTGCTTTACATTAAATAAGCAAAATTTATTTGAGCAAAGAATGATTTACGAATCAGGCAGCGTTCAGAACGAGAAGAGGCTCAGGGAGCTGTGCTGCAGCCTGAGCAATGAGCTTTTATAGGCCGATGAAGAAGAAAGACAAAGAAAATGTATTTAATTGGTTAGATTGGAAAGACCCTAGTTAGAGAGGTTAGTTGGTGGTTTCTGTTTAGTAAAGACTCTAGTTTCATTTTACTGTTTACTGGTTTTCTATTTACTTACAGATGGACTTAAAGTGCTAGAGCTGCCCCAGTCTAATGGCATCCCATTTTATATTTTTGTAACAATATCTTTTAGTATTTTAAAATGGTTTATTCTTAAATAACTATATTATTAACTTTAAAAGGGCACTAGTTGTTGAACATTATTTAGGAATTGTGTTTTTGAGTAGTATGTTTCATTTCTTGTTTAGTTAGCATAGGGTGTTTGTAAGTACTGAAGAAACTGATGAGGCCAGGTGTGGTGGCTCATGCTGTAATCCTAGCACTTTGGGAGGCTGAGGTGGGCCAATCACTTGAGGTTATGAGTTCGAGACAAGCCTGGCCAACATAGTAAAACCCTATCTCTACTAAAATTACAAAAATTAGCCAGTTGTAGTGGCGTGTGCTTATAGTCTTAGCTACTTGGGAGGCTGAGGCATGAGAATCAGTTGAGCCCAGCAGGCAGAGGTTACTATTTGCCAAGATTGTGTCACTGCACTCCAGCCTAGGCGACCGAGTGAGACTGTCTCAAAAAGAGAAATTGATAGCCAGGCAAGGTGACTCACACCTGTAATCCCAGCACTCTGGGAGGCCAAGGCGGGTGGATCACCTGAGGTCAAAAGTTCAAGACCATCCTGGCCAACATGGTGAAGCCCTGTCTCTTCTAAAAATACAAACATTATTAGCTGGGTGTGGTGGCACATCCTGTAATCCTAGCTACTTGGGAGGCTGAGGCAGGAGAATCACTTAAACCTGGGAGGTGGCGGTTGCTTTGAGCTGAGATCGCACCACTACACTTCAGCCTGGGCGTCTGAGCAAGACTCCATCTCAAAACTAAAAAACAAAGAAAAAACACTAATCTTTAAAATTGCTTAATTTATTTAAAATTTTCTTTATAGTAGATTAGGTGTGTTGTACTGACTAGGCAAATAATGAAGTATTTTGAGATACACTCCAATGTCATTTCACTAATGAATGCAAATTAGAAACTCACTGTCAGAAGTCATGAGTTTTAAATTTAACAATTTTTTTTTTTTTTTTTTTTTTGAGACGGAGTCCTGCTTTGTCACCCAGGCTGGAGTGCAGTGGTGTGATCTCAGCTCACTGCAACCTCCACCTCCCAGGTTCAAGTGATTCTCTTGCCTGAGCCTTCCCAGGACCTGGGATTACAGGCACGTGCCACCATGTCCACCTTATTTTTGTATTTTTAGTAGAGACAGGGTTTCCCCATGTTGGCCAGGCTGGTCTTGAATTCCTGATCTCAAGTGATTCACCTGCCTCGGCCTCCCAAAGTGCAGGATTACAGGCGTGAGCTACCGTGTCCAGCCTTAAATATTAACAATTTTTTTGTATAGGGATTTTGTCATGTTTGCGGAGGACCTGGAAAAGAAAAAAACAGTTCTGGTCCTTAAGGAATTTCTGGTCAAATTCAGAAGCTTATCTTCAGTGTCTTCATTTAATTTTGACTTAAAAAATATTTCTATAGTGGCTTTTATGTAGTAACATTTACTGATCAGAATAATTTTTAATTATATACTAATAGTAAAATATTCTTTTTTGGAGTTAAACTCCCTACTGATCTACTACTACTACTGCTACTACTGCTACTGCTACTTCTTACTGAATCATTGTGGGCACATTATTAAATCTTGAACTTCAGTTTTATCTATAAAAAGAGAATAAGAATAGCACTTTCCTTATTTTTTTTCCCCCCAGGGACTATCCATGAAGAAAAGCATTTTTAAGTTTGTTAATGGTAGAGCTGATTCCTCTTATATCTGAAACCTTGGGGTATCTGTTTAATTTCTGTATTGTCATTATAGGGAAACCTAGGTTAGTAAGAGTTAAAGCATCTGTCAGCTCCATTCTTACCCTTTTCCAACTGTAAAACCTTGGGTTTTTTTCTCAGTTTCTGCTGGAAAGTTGGATGACTGCCTACTCTGTTGAGCTTGAGAAGGTCCCTGGGTTTGGTTTCCTGCCATCCTAGGGGTTGCCAGTTAGGTGTTAGCATTTAGGGCTACGGTTTGAAGTAGTTATGGTATGTACTGAATTTTGGTCCTTTCCTCCTTGTGGGATTTTATTGCCCCATTGAAATCCTCAATCACTCTAACCACCTTGGCTAATAGAAGCCAGGAAATTGTGCCTTTGCCACCTTGCCCTTAGCTTGACTGTCTTATTGGCATCAGAGCCCTGCTGATCAGTGATAGATATGTAATAGTGGATGTATTCTACTGATGGTTTTCCCCTAAATCCTGTATTGACCCTTCAGCATTCTCATGTTGGTAGGCTGTCTGCTTTTGTTCAGCATATTTTTTTCCTTTGACCTTTCAACACTTCTTTAATTGGAAGGGGTGCAGTGATAGGTGTCTTCGTGTCAGTTCCATCTCTGATGCCAGCTGTAGCACTTCAGGTATTATGGATTATCAGGAAGAAACCACACACATTTTAAGTGAATTTGCATTTGATAAAACTTTACAGCTATAACATTTCTAAATTGCACAGTAAATTGTCAGTTTCTTATTGCCAAAGATATAAAACCTTAGCAGAAACTTGTTGCCTACAAAAAGCTGGAATGGAGACAGATGATCTCATGCAGGTTTTTTGGGGCTTCTTGATTCCATGACAGGATGCATGACTGGTAAAGACTGTTTATGCTTGTGGAGTTCTGCTGTATCTGTTGTTGCTAAACCATTGCTCTTTTATACTGGTGGTTTACTTACTATGCTGGAAGAACTTGCTTTAATGTTTCCCATTGGTAAATAGAAGACTTAACAGAATCATAGGTTATATGCATTAAATAATATACCGTCTGTGAGGTATTTGCAAGAAATATTTTTTGAATGCCTGATATGTGCCAGACAGTAATCTAGGTGCTAGGGATACTGCAGTGAACAAAACAGAATCCCTTCTTTAAGTTTTTATTCTCCTAGGGGGAGATAAACCAAAACCAAGTAATTAAATTAATGAACAATGGCCAAGCACAGTGGCTCACACCCATAATTCCAGCACTTTTAGAGGCCGAGGCGGGCAGATCACCTGAGGTCAGGAGTTTGAGACCAGCCTGGGCAACATGGCAAAACCTAATCTCTACTAAAAATAATAAAAGTAGCTGGGCGTGGTGGCACATACCTGTAATCCCAGCTACTGGGAAGGCTGAGGCAGGAGAATTGCTTGAACCCAGGAGATGGAGGTTGCAGTGAGCCGAGATCACACCACTGCACTTCAGCCTGGGCAACAGAACTAGACTCCGTCTCAAAAACAAAAAACAAAAAAAAATTAATGAACAAATAGGAAAATGCTTGATAAATATTGATGTATTAGAGTTATTTTTGCATGCAATTGGAACCAACTATGGTAACATAAACAAAAGATATTGAAGGGATATCAGATACCTCACAGAATAAACAGGTCATAAAGAATTAACTGTCAAATTATAAATAACAAAAAATTCCTCAAACTAAAATAGAATAAGTATAAGCTAAATATAATAAACTGATTTGAAATTTTATGTCTCTCCTTTCCCAGATAGTTTTTTTTTGTTGTTTTTTTGAGATCAAGTTTTGCTCTTGTTGCCCACGCTGGAGTGCAATGGTGCGATCTTGGCTCACTGCAACCTCTGTGTCCTGGGTTCAAGTGATTCTCATGCCTCAGCCTCCCAAGTAGCTGGGATTATAGGCATGCACCACCGCACTTGGCTAATTTTTGTATTTTTACTAGAGATGGGGTTTCACCATGTTGGCCAGGCTAATGTTGAACTCCTGACCTCAGACAATCTGCCCACCTCCCAAAGTGCTAGGGTTATAGTCATGAGCCACCGCACCCGGGAGAGTATGGCTCCTCAAACGCGAAAAGAGTTAAATGTTTATGTTCACATGTATTCCCACACAGACACAAACCCAGAGCTAGGGACTTGTAGGGACAGTGCTTTTATGGGGTATTAAAGGATATCAGACCTGCTTTACCATCAAAAATGTTCACATGGCTGGGAGCGGTGGCTCACACCTGTAATCCCAGCACTTTAGGAGGCTGAGGCGGGCTGATCACGAGGTCAGGAGTTTGAGGCCAGCCTGGCCAACATGGTAAAACCCCATCTCTACTAAAAATACAAAATTTAGCTGGGTGTGGTGGCGGGCACCTGTAATCCCAGCTACTTGGGAGGCTGAGTCAGGAGAATCGTTTGAACCCGGGAGGCGGAGGTTGCAGTGAGCTGAGATCGTGCCATTACAATCCAGCCTGGGTGACAAGGTGGGACTCCGTCGCAAAAAAAAAAAGTTCACTTGTAGTTAATTTTTATTTAAAGTGTTAATTTTGTATTTCTTCACATGTTCTGGTCCTTCCTTATTCTAGCAAGAGTTGGATATGTGATTTTTCTTAATTATTCTCTGCAGTATGTGAGAGAAAAATGTGTGTGAATATGAGAGATAATTGTTATTAAATTTTTTTTTTCAGTGTATTTATGAGATTGATTATCTGACTTTTTGGTATATAAGAATAGGAAGACGGCCAGGCGTGGTGGCTCACACCTGTAATCCCAGCACTCTGGGAGGCCAAGGCAGGTGGATCACCTGAGGTCAGAAGGTTGAGACCATCCTGACCAACATGGAGAAACCCCATCTCTACTAAAAATACAAAATTAGACGGGCATGGTGGCGGATACCTGTAATCCCAGCTACTTGGGAGGCTGAGGCAGGAGAATCGCTCGAACCTGGGAGGTGGAGGTTGCGGTGAGCCAAGATCGTGCCATTGCACCACTCCAGCCTGGGCAACAAGAGCGAAACTCTTTCTCAAAAAAAAAAAAAAAAAAAAAAAAAAAAAAAAAGGTTACTGATTATAGGTAATTGATTACATGTATATATTTATGTATTTTTTTGTTTGTTTGTTTTAGCATGGTGTTAGTCTGTATATTCAAGATAAAGAAGGCTTGTCAGCTTTGGATCTTGTAATGAAGGATAGACCAAGTCATGTAGTATTCAAGAATACTGGTAAGAAAATTTCACAAATGGGTTGGGCGCTGTGGCTCACACCTGTAATCCTGGCAATTTGGTAGGCTGAGGTAGGTGGACCACTTGAGGTCAGGAGTTCGAGAATACTGGTAAGAAAATTTCACAAATGGGCTGGGCGCTGTGGCTCACACCTGTAATCCCAGTAGTTTGGTAGGCCGAGGCAGGCGGATCACTTGAGGTCAGGAGTTCGAGCCTGACCAACATGGTACAACCCCGTCTCTACTAAAACTACAAAAATTAGCCAGGCGTGGTGGCAGGTAATCCAAGCTACTTGAGAGGCTGAGAGGCAGGAAGAATCGCTTGAACCAGCGAGTTGAGATCTCGCCACTGCACTCCAGCCTGGATGATAGAGCTAGACTTCGTCTCAAAAAAAAAAAAAAAAAAAATTCACAAATGTATTCCATTAAGGTGCAGCTTAGCTTAGAAAATTTTAATGAAATTTTATTCTTCTTAAAGTAGTCGGGAAATTTATTTGTGTGTGGATATCTGCAAAGAAATTTTACTTTGATATATGCTGGATGTTTTTTGTTTGATATTCAGAACACTTATTTTGCATTTTAAAATTTCAATCCATATTTATGTCTATAAAAGTATAATCTAAAATGGGAGGACTGTTATAATTGTAACTACTGTAAAGTAATTGATATATATCCAGAAAGTAACATCAGCATTGAGGTAGAAGGAAAAAGGAATGGAAATTGTTCTTTTTGTTGTTGTTAAGGTAGGGTCTCTGGAAATTATCATTATTTTTGTGGTTGTTGTTGAGATAGGGTCTCGCTTTGTCAGTCAGGCTGGAGTGCAGTGGCATGAACACGGCTTATTGCAGCTTCAGCCTTCTGAGCTTAAGCGATCCTCTCGCTTCAGCCCTCCAAGTAGCTGGGAATACAGACCCATGCCACCATGCTCAGTTAATTTTTTTTTTTTTTTGGAGATAGAGTTTCACTCTTGTTGCACAGGCTGGAGTGCAATGGTGCGATCTTGGCTCGCTACAACCTCTACCTCCCAGGTTCAAGCTGAGAGATTCTCCTCTCTCAGCCTCCCGAGTAGCTGGGATTACAGGCATGCGCCACCACAGCCGGCTAATTTTGTATTTTTAGTAGAGATGCAGTTTCTTCATGTTGGTCAAGTTGGTCTCGAACTCCTGACCTCAGGTGATCTGTCTGCCTTGGCCTCCCAAAGTGCTGGGATTACAGGCATGAGCCACTGCATGCGGCCAATTTTTATATTTTTTTTATAGAGATGAGGTTTTGCCATGTTGACCAGAGTGATCTGTAACTCCTGGACTCAAGTGATCCTCCTGCCTCGGCCTCTCAAAGTGCTGGGATTACAGGCGTAAACCACCGTGCCCAGCCCCAATTATTCTTTTATTCACACATTCTCAGATTCACTTATCCCTCCAGTTTATTTGCACTTTGAGATTTGGAAGTGGGAATTGGCAGAAAAGAAAAGATTTAACTGGGGCAGTGTATAGTTTGCATTTAACTAGTGAGGAAGCTGAGTAAGGACACATTCTGTATTTTCATTTCTACCCTGGATACTGTGTTGCAGGTAACAGTGATAATTCCATTCTAGGACTTTATTCATCTTCTAAAATAAAAATGAAGATATATATCATGAACTTAGCTGTGATTTCTATTCCAGTTTAATGGGCTTTACCCTAATCACTAATTTGATTTTGTGTCTATGAAAAACAAAGTATTGAAAATTAGTGTTGCTGTACAAACAGTAAAACCACATTTGCTACATTTAGAACCTTTGTATGGATTTATAATATTTTACATTTGATATAGTCTATATATTATTTTCATGGAAACTAAGCAGATATGACCGGTAGTATTTTACTCATTTGGCAGTTAAACTTTAGCTGCTAAAGAAACAAGGAACAGCCTGGGCAGAGTGGCTCATGCCTATAATTCTAGCACTTTGGGGGGCTGAGGTGGGAGGATCACTTGAGCCCGGGAAGTGAAGACCAGCCTGGGCAACATAGTGAGACCTTGTCTCAATTGTTTAAAAAAAAAGAAAAGAAGCAAGGAACAAATGTTTGATTGCTTGCATTGAGACAGGTCTGTACTATGATTTGGATTTTCTATTTCTAGAATTACCTAATATCATATTAATAGATTCCTTCACAAAAGAGTGTTGGCATCTTTCAAATATTGTAGTTAAATTAGTTCTTAAATTTGTTTTAAAATATAAAAAAGTATAAAAACTAATTTTTATTTTAGATCCTACAGATGTTTATACTTGGGGCGATAATACAAATTTTACCCTGGGTCATGGAAGCCAGAATAGCAAACATCATCCAGAGTTGGTGGATCTGTTCTCCAGGAGTGGGATTTATATCAAGCAGGTATTTTGAAGTACAATCTGCGTACTTTTAGAGATGAGAAAGAACTTTTGTATTTGATTGTTCAGCTTTTCATGTGAATTACATAACTTTGTTTAAGGTACAGTAACATTTTAATGATGAAAATGAAATCAATAAATAAACTCTTCCTAATTTTATTTTATGATATTGCTTAGCCTTAACTATATTTAGACTTTGCTAAAATACCCTAAAATATATTTGTGCAATTAGTGTAAGAAATTAGAAAATGTTATACAGATAGTAGTTTAAGAGGGTAGAGCTTCTCTTGATTTTCTAGCTTTTCTATTTAACGAACATTAGAATTCTGTAAACTGTTTCTCAAGTGAATTTGTTGTTGAAGCTCAGTGTTATTTTGATACGTGAACAACAGTTTTTTTTTTTGGTGTCATTAAAACATAAAATAATTTCAATTTAGAAAACAACACACTTCTTGCATTTTTTTTGTAATAAAATAATGTTTTTAGGTTCCAAGCTATTTATCATGAAGAGAATATGTTTAATCTGATGTGAAGTTGGATGACAGCAGTCTGGAAAGGCTATAGAGTTTTTTAACTGACGGTCTGGTAAACTGCCAGTCATTCTGTTTATTTATATTCACACTGACAAGCAATAAATAATTAAATGTCTAAGTCTCAGTTCTCAGATTGGATAGTAGATAGTAGAACTAAAATTTCATCACTTACGGAGACAGATAAGCAATGTTTTGGAAGTGTGGAGTTCAAAAATTTGCCCTCAGGTGCTGTAGGCACGAGTGATGCTTTTTGTGAACCTGAGTTCTTAAATGTAAGTAATTGTAAAATTTTAATAGATACAATTGTAAAGATTTGGTCTGTGGTCTTACATCCTTATAATGCATGATATCTTCTGCTTCCCTAGATACAGCTACTGTTGACAAATCTTTCTGTATAACATTGTGTATACTTGTGTATGTATGTGTATCTCTAGCCCTAGTCTTTCTCTTGAACTTTATTTCAGTCTTACTGTGGGTATTCTTTCAAGATATTTAAATTTAGAATGTCTGAAGTGTTATTTTTGCCACTCCTGAACTACCCTATTCAATTTTTAATGCTATAAATCTCAATTTATAAATCCTGAAGATGATACCTCAGAGCATGTCTATTTAGTTCTTCTCTGTCTCATGAACCTAAGTGCCATGTCCTTTTCAAGCTCTTTTTTTGGACAGTGACAACAGTGTCCTAATTTGACTCTTTGACTCCATTCATTTCCAACACCGATAATATTCTTCTCCAGAATTATTTGTCTTAAAAAAGAGGTAATTATGTCTTTATAGCTAAATCACCTTTAGATAAAGTCCAAACTCTGTGACTTGGAATGTAAGAACTTTTTCAGTCTTCCTAAATTACCATTTCAGCTTATATTTCCTACAACTTCCTAGTTATATTCTTTCTGTATTTTGAAGTTCATAAAACTTCTTTGATCCAGAATATGAACTTGGAGTGTTTTTATCACTATAGTACTGGCTCTTTCTAACTTTCACCTATTATTCATATATGACATATATAACAACACTTAGCTTATATCCTGAGATTGAATTCTTAGACAGTTTTTAGAGCTACTTTGACAACATATCCCTAGTTTGCCCAGGACAATTCTGATTTATGATTATTTTCCTAGTGTAATTGTTAGTATCCTCTTTCATTCTCAAAAATGTTTGCATGATAAACTATATGACCACTATATTTAGGGCTCCATAGAGCACTGTTTTTTAAACTAAAAGTCGCAACCTAATGCATCACAACCACCAATTGAACAAAAAAAGCAATAGAATCCTTAAACTCTAGAGAATATTAAATTTTGAGAGAACAGGAATGAAAGCCAATATAGGAATGAAAAGTGGCTAGAGAAGTAGGGAGTAGAATGGTATCATGAAAGCTAATATTCTGGTGGGTCATCTACATAGACCTGGAAGGAACTTAGGATAATGAAAGGACTTGTGTTGGGCAAGAATCAAGCTTGGTGTCCAAGTCTTTAGTGAATGTGAGGGGGTGAGCAAGATGGTGAGAAATCAGCACAGGGGTAGCAAGTATACAAGCTGCTCACACCTAGTCTAGAGCTTTTTGCAGACATGCTAACCAAAAAATTTTTTTTAATGCTGAGCTTGAGCAGGTCCTGAGACTCCTTAAAATGGTAATCCAACCATTAGCAGCCACTAATGATTGATTGGAATTGTGGCACAAGAAAGACACCTGTTTTTCCTTTTCTGAGGCAGTACATGATATACCTTTATTTCATGAACTGTTACGGAGCAGGGATTTTAAAGACAAGAGTGAAGGAATCATGATGGCATTAGGAAACCAGAGGGTGATTGAAATGTCTGATTCTAAGAAATATGTAGTTTGGAATATTTGAGCATGTTCCATTTGCGAGGGTTGTGAGTGAACTAGTGTACTCAAAGAGAGAGCCACATTTCAGGTAAGGCAAGGCAATGGGTGTATTTTGTGAAGGTATTAAGGATCTAAGGGATTTTATTTACCACAGAATGAGGGTGAAGCAAGCATAGTGGATAGGTTTGAGAGGAAAGAAATCAGTATAAATGTCAGTCAGGGAAGAGAAAGCAAGTATGGGAGTATTAACTGAGTACCAGTTATATAGAGAGCCCCATTAGTTATTGAAAAGGGGCTGATTCTGTATTATACAGTACCAAATGAATTAACTACTGTGAGATAGAGATTATTAATGTTAGTATTATATATTCCAGATAATTAAAGTGAAAATCCATGCTCAGTTCTCATTTAAAAATTCAGGGGTTTTAGACTGGGCGCGTTAGCTCACATCTGTAATCCCAGCACTTTGGGAGGCTGAGGCATGCAGATCACAAGGTCAGGAGATCGAGACCATCCTGGCTAATACAGTGAAACCACATCTCTACCAAAAATACTGAAAATTAGCTGGGTGTGGTGGCGGGCGCCTGTAGTCCCAGCTACTCGGGAGGCTGAGGCAGGAGAATGGCGTGAACCCGGGAGGCAGAGATCGCAGTGAGCCGAGATTGCGCCACTGCACTCCAGCCTGGGTGACAGAGTGAGACTGTCTCAAAAAAAAAAAAAAAAAAAAAAAAAAAAAATTCTGGGATTTTAAAGTTAGATGACTTAAAACTGTCTAGTATTGTAACTGTTGTTTAGTAGTAGAAGCCAGCAATTGTAGGATGGCATTCTAATATTGAATATAAAATTGAATGAAATGTATTCTTTCTCATTTCATAAAATGAATTTCACTGACAAATTGTAAATTTAAAATACAAATTTGGATTTTATTTTTAAACTTTTTAGGTATTTGTGGTACAGCTAAATCAGATAATAATCTTCTCATTACTTTTTTTTTGCTAGGTATATTGTGCTTACAAAATTCTGAGTGGTCTAGGATATGTGTCAATATTTAGAGCTTGTTTAGCTTATAATTTTTTTGTTTTCCAAATCACCTTGACTTTCTGGAAATGATTTTAGGATTTCTTTATTTCTTACTCATCTTTTTATATCTAAGTTAGAAATATTTGCAGATGTTGTAAGAAATATGAATGCAAACAATTTTCAAAAATGAGAAGATTTAAAAAATATTATTAAGGTAAAGTGAGTATAATGAATATCAGAGCTTGGAAAATAGCAAAATGTGGCCCGGGGTTAGATATGTAAATATATATATATTTAAAACTGCTGATCGTTTCCTGTTATTGTGTTCTGCTGAAGCAGTTCAACTGTTTCAGTATCTTTGTCTTCTGTAGTATGTGAATGGTAAGTCTGTATATCAGGGGCAAGGGAGGGTACTGAGATTGAGGCAGATAAGGAAAAAGAAGTGGGAAAGGAAAGCGAAAAACCTGAAAATAAATATAAAATTATTTATTAAAATAATTATAAATGTATAATATTAAAGATATGTTGATAAAACTAGAGATAAGGAAAGGACATACTGCCCCCCACACCATGTATAAATGGCATTATTGTTTTTTAAAAACACTCTGAAGATGTTTCTGTTATTTTTATTAATACCATATATCACTATTTGGTAATCTTTATGCTTCCTGTTGCACTCTGCTCATTTCTTTCTATTTGATATTTCATGAAATTGGAAAACAACTGGCTACTAATTTTTGGCATTGAAGATTTAAAATTATATTTTCCTTTGGGTAATCTCTTCTGTGGGTAACATGCTTAATTCTTTCTTTGTTCTTTTTTTTATGTCATTGTTTTCAGACATAATTTTAAAACAAAGCATATATATCTTTTATTTTTATTACAGAAAACTTAAAATGTGGAAATTTAAGTCTTATGAATTCCCCTTGTATCCATTATCCTGTTTAAATAATTAACAATATTCTATTTTTTTCATAAAATATATTTTATTCAGAGAAGTTTACTAATATTCTCTTGTTTTCCCTTAGGTGGTGCTTTGTAAATTTCACTCCGTGTTTCTCTCTCAGAAAGGGCAGGTTTATACCTGTGGTCATGGTCCTGGAGGGCGATTAGGACATGGAGATGAACAGACATGCTTGGTAATTGAAATGTCATTACACAGTTTAGGTAACTTTAGAAAAGTGCTGATAAGCTGAAAGATACAGTTAACTAAGTTTTTTTTTTCAACTGTAAGGACGAAATAATACACCAATTGATAATAGATTTAAAAAAGTCTGTTTCCTGGTACATCACGTTCAAATTAAGGGTTTACATACAATGCAAAAGGATTAAAAAAATAATACTTTGGTTATAGCAAATACTGAGTCAGGAGTGTATGTATATAAGCTTTAAAATGTTTCTAGAGTTGAAATAAAAGAAGGCAGACTAGGCCGGGCGCAGTGGCTCATGCCTGTAATCCCAATACTTTAGGAGGCCGAGGCAGGTGGATCACCTGAGGTCGGGAGTTTGAGGCCAGCCTGACCAACATGGAGAACCCCTGTCTCTATTAAAAATACAAAATTAACTGGACATGGTGGCACATGCCTGTAATCCCAGCTACTCGGGAGGCTGAGGCAGGAGAATTGCTTGAACCTGGGAGGCAGAGGTTGTGGTGAGCCGAGATCCCACCATTGCACTCCAGCCTGGGCAACAAGAGCTAAACTCCATCTCAAAACAAACAAACAACAACAATGACAAAAAGAAGGCATACTAATTGTAAAACACTTTTCCTGCAGTAGTTCTGGTTTTTGTTTTTAACTTCTCATTAAGATTTCTGTGGTGTAAAAACTGAGCCAGTATTTTCATTATATAGTCACAAAATTGATATTTATGCTACTGAAACTTAGTGCTAATTAGAAGAGACCTAGTACATTACGTATCAGAAAATTGGTTCACTAGGTTATTTGAATATTTTTTTTATGTGGGGACTTCTGGTATACTTATCTATTAAATGGTGCTTTAAAAAAGGGGAAAGCTATAATGATAATAGCTTCGATTTTTGAGGGTTTATTTTGTTCTAAGTATTGTTTGTGCTTTTCATATGTAATTATTACCTAAGCCTCACAACAGCCCTGTGAGGCACAAGTATTGTCTTCATTTTATGCATGATGATGATACTAGTAATAGAAATCATTTATTGACTGAATACTGTTTTCAGATGAAGAAAATGAGGAACAGAGAGGTTAAGACAGTTGGTTGAGATCAAATAGGTAGTGACAGAAGTAAGATTTGAACCCAGGACATTTAAATGACTCCAAAGGAATATGATACTATATGATTGGTTACTCCCTGAAGGGAAGCATTGATTCTGTATTTTTGTTTTTTTCAATGTACCAGTGTATACTTTGATGAGTTCTCTTTATTCATACCAAACAAATATGCACTTGGTGTATGGTAAAGGCTCAAAAATCATTTGTTGAATTGAATTATTTCACTGAAATGTCTTACTGGGCTTTTGTATTTTGCTGATAAACTTACAACCATATCCTTTTAACTCATCTACTCTTTGCTAAATGTAGAATTTACCTGTGATAGGTACAGCCATGTATCAGTCGTGTCATTTCATGTCATTTTAGATGTAGCATCATACAATTCTACTTGCATATCTGTATAAATGGTTACTGTAGTGTACTAAAGTTCATTTTATTTTGTAGGTCCCTCGGCTTGTGGAAGGATTGAATGGTCATAGTTGTTCCCAAGTGGCAGCTGCTGAGGATCATACTGTTGTGTTAACTGAAGATGGATGTGTTTATACATTTGGTCTAAACATTTTTCATCAATTGGGAATTATTCCTCCACCTTCCAGTTGTAATGTACCCAGACAGGTAAGCTTTACTCGTTTAAATAATAAGCTTTTACATTTGCAATAAAACCTGTATGGACAAAAAAATGTAGGTTATTGACAGAGCAACTTATTTTATTTCTGTTATTTAACTTTATCTTCAGTGGTATATATTGTCTTTATTATTTGTTATTGTTATTATTATTATTTTGTTTGAGACAGAGTCTTGCTCTGTTGCCCAGGCTGGAGTACAGTGGCACAATCTTGGCTGACTGCAACCTCTGCCCCTCGGGTTCAAGCGATTGTCTTGCCTCAGCCTTCTGAGTAGCTGAGATTACAGGCACACACCACCGTGCCTGGCTAATTTTTATTTTATTTTTTTGTGTTTTTAGTAGAGACAGGGTTTTGTCATGTTGACCAGGCTGGTCTCAAACTCCTGACCTCAGGTGATCTGTCCACCTCAGCCTCCCAAAGTGCTGGGATTACAGGCGTGAGCCACCGCACCCAGCCTGTTGTCTTTATTTTTAACAGGAGAAATTAAGCATAATACGTATTAGCATTTGTTTGGAGGAAGAAAGAAAGCACTTGGGAAATTCTGCACTTGGGAGATTAGCCACCAAACTGCATCTTTTAAGTATTCATAAGCAAAGGGAGGTCCAGATATTTTGGGTTTGAAACTTAAACACTTTTAGGCCCTCCTTAAGAAAAAATATGAAATTTATCAATACCAAATGGGTTCATGCAAGTGAGGAACCCAGAGACTTAAGTTTTATTTGCTTCATTAAATCTGCCTCTGCACAGATATCACATGTGACAAGTTGATGTTAGGGGACATGGGTTCAAAAACCAGTATTCTTTATTCTACTGTTTTACTCCCATGTGCACAGCCATCTCCAGAAGGTGCCCAGTAGTGCACAGGACAATCTCACGACAAAAAAATCGTCTAGCCCCAAATGTCAATAATGCCACTGTTGAGAGACCGTGGAAATATCTAATTTAAAAGTACTGTTTTCTATTAAGAATGAAACTGGCTGTTTTGCATATTGCTTGTTAGAAAAAGAAAAATAGCTAAAAGTTTAATAGTTTGATTCTTATACCATGCCAATTTTCTGTATGTTAAAACTGCTGACTGAAAGTGGCTGCGTCACAATGTTTTGTGTTCCAAGAAGGATTCAGGTCTTAGTACGAGTGCTGAGATCTATTAGTGACAGCTNCACCATGTATAAATGGCATTATTGTTTTTTAAAAACACTCTGAAGATGTTTCTGTTATTTTATTAATACCATATATCACTATTTGGTAATCTTTATGCTTCCTGTTGCACTCTGCTCATTTCTTTCTATTTGATATTTCATGAAATTGGAAAACAACTGGCTACTAATTTTGGCATTGAAGATTTAAAATTATATTTTCCTTTGGGTAATCTCTTCTGTGGGTAACATGCTTAATTCTTTCTTTGTTCTTTTTTTTATGTCATTGTTTTCAGACATAATTTTAAAACAAAGCATATATATCTTTTATTTTATTACAGAAAACTTAAAATGTGGAAATTTAAGTCTTATGAATTCCCCTTGTATCCATTATCCTGTTTAAATAATTAACAATATTCTATTTTTTTCATAAAATATATTTTATTCAGAGAAGTTTACTAATATTCTCTTGTTTTCCCTTAGGTGGTGCTTTGTAAATTTCACTCCGTGTTTCTCTCTCAGAAAGGGCAGGTTTATACCTGTGGTCATGGTCCTGGAGGGCGATTAGGACATGGAGATGAACAGACATGCTTGGTAATTGAAATGTCATTACACAGTTTAGGTAACTTTAGAAAAGTGCTGATAAGCTGAAAGATACAGTTAACTAAGTTTTTTTTTTCAACTGTAAGGACGAAATAATACACCAATTGATAATAGATTTAAAAAAGTCTGTTTCCTGGTACATCACGTTCAAATTAAGGGTTTACATACAATGCAAAAGGATTAAAAAAATAATACTTTGGTTATAGCAAATACTGAGTCAGGAGTGTATGTATATAAGCTTTAAAATGTTTCTAGAGTTGAAATAAAAGAAGGCAGACTAGGCCGGGCGCAGTGGCTCATGCCTGTAATCCCAATACTTTAGGAGGCCGAGGCAGGTGGATCACCTGAGGTCGGGAGTTTGAGGCCAGCCTGACCAACATGGAGAACCCCTGTCTCTATTAAAATACAAAATTAACTGGACATGGTGGCACATGCCTGTAATCCCAGCTACTCGGGAGGCTGAGGCAGGAGAATTGCTTGAACCTGGGAGGCAGAGGTTGTGGTGAGCCGAGATCCCACCATTGCACTCCAGCCTGGGCAACAAGAGCTAAACTCCATCTCAAAACAAACAAACAACAACAATGACAAAAGAAGGCATACTAATTGTAAAACACTTTTCCTGCAGTAGTTCTGGTTTTGTTTTAACTTCTCATTAAGATTTCTGTGGTGTAAAACTGAGCCAGTATTTTCATTATATAGTCACAAAATTGATATTTATGCTACTGAAACTTAGTGCTAATTAGAAGAGACCTAGTACATTACGTATCAGAAAATTGGTTCACTAGGTTATTTGAATATTTTTTTTATGTGGGGACTTCTGGTATACTTATCTATTAAATGGTGCTTTAAAAAAGGGGAAAGCTATAATGATAATAGCTTCGATTTTGAGGGTTTATTTTGTTCTAAGTATTGTTTGTGCTTTTCATATGTAATTATTACCTAAGCCTCACAACAGCCCTGTGAGGCACAAGTATTGTCTTCATTTTATGCATGATGATGATACTAGTAATAGAAATCATTTATTGACTGAATACTGTTTTCAGATGAAGAAAATGAGGAACAGAGAGGTTAAGACAGTTGGTTGAGATCAAATAGGTAGTGACAGAAGTAAGATTTGAACCCAGGACATTTAAATGACTCCAAAGGAATATGATACTATATGATTGGTTACTCCCTGAAGGGAAGCATTGATTCTGTATTTTGTTTTTTTCAATGTACCAGTGTATACTTTGATGAGTTCTCTTTATTCATACCAAACAAATATGCACTTGGTGTATGGTAAAGGCTCAAAATCATTTGTTGAATTGAATTATTTCACTGAAATGTCTTACTGGGCTTTTGTATTTTGCTGATAAACTTACAACCATATCCTTTTAACTCATCTACTCTTTGCTAAATGTAGAATTTACCTGTGATAGGTACAGCCATGTATCAGTCGTGTCATTTCATGTCATTTTAGATGTAGCATCATACAATTCTACTTGCATATCTGTATAAATGGTTACTGTAGTGTACTAAAGTTCATTTTATTTTGTAGGTCCCTCGGCTTGTGGAAGGATTGAATGGTCATAGTTGTTCCCAAGTGGCAGCTGCTGAGGATCATACTGTTGTGTTAACTGAAGATGGATGTGTTTATACATTTGGTCTAAACATTTTCATCAATTGGGAATTATTCCTCCACCTTCCAGTTGTAATGTACCCAGACAGGTAAGCTTTACTCGTTTAAATAATAAGCTTTTACATTTGCAATAAAACCTGTATGGACAAAAAAATGTAGGTTATTGACAGAGCAACTTATTTTATTTCTGTTATTTAACTTTATCTTCAGTGGTATATATTGTCTTTATTATTTGTTATTGTTATTATTATTATTTTGTTTGAGACAGAGTCTTGCTCTGTTGCCCAGGCTGGAGTACAGTGGCACAATCTTGGCTGACTGCAACCTCTGCCCCTCGGGTTCAAGCGATTGTCTTGCCTCAGCCTTCTGAGTAGCTGAGATTACAGGCACACACCACCGTGCCTGGCTAATTTTATTTTATTTTTTTGTGTTTTAGTAGAGACAGGGTTTTGTCATGTTGACCAGGCTGGTCTCAAACTCCTGACCTCAGGTGATCTGTCCACCTCAGCCTCCCAAAGTGCTGGGATTACAGGCGTGAGCCACCGCACCCAGCCTGTTGTCTTTATTTTAACAGGAGAAATTAAGCATAATACGTATTAGCATTTGTTTGGAGGAAGAAAGAAAGCACTTGGGAAATTCTGCACTTGGGAGATTAGCCACCAAACTGCATCTTTTAAGTATTCATAAGCAAAGGGAGGTCCAGATATTTTGGGTTTGAAACTTAAACACTTTTAGGCCCTCCTTAAGAAAAAATATGAAATTTATCAATACCAAATGGGTTCATGCAAGTGAGGAACCCAGAGACTTAAGTTTTATTTGCTTCATTAAATCTGCCTCTGCACAGATATCACATGTGACAAGTTGATGTTAGGGGACATGGGTTCAAAACCAGTATTCTTTATTCTACTGTTTTACTCCCATGTGCACAGCCATCTCCAGAAGGTGCCCAGTAGTGCACAGGACAATCTCACGACAAAAAAATCGTCTAGCCCCAAATGTCAATAATGCCACTGTTGAGAGACCGTGGAAATATCTAATTTAAAAGTACTGTTTTCTATTAAGAATGAAACTGGCTGTTTTGCATATTGCTTGTTAGAAAAGAAAATAGCTAAAAGTTTAATAGTTTGATTCTTATACCATGCCAATTTTCTGTATGTTAAAACTGCTGACTGAAAGTGGCTGCGTCACAATGTTTTGTGTTCCAAGAAGGATTCAGGTCTTAGTACGAGTGCTGAGATCTATTAGTGACAGCTGCCATTTGCACGTGAGGGGGCCACTAACAGCAAGTATACCATATATTTGCTGGTCTGCTGGATCTTTAAAAAATTGTAGTAGGTCATAGATACATAGTAAATTGCAGTTTTATTTGTCTTTGAATAGATACAGGCAAAATATCTGAAAGGAAGGACAATCATTGGCGTTGCAGCAGGCAGGTTTCATACAGTCCTATGGACTAAAGAAGCTGTTTACACTATGGGACTAAATGGTGGACAACTGGGTAAGAAATCCTTGATGACAATATCTGGAAATTAAATTGGACTCTTTAAAAAATTATCTTTTCTTTTTAATTTTTATTGATTAGAATGGGATTTTGAGTGACTTTTTTTGTTTGTTTGAGACAAAGTCTCACTCTGTCATTCCAGCTGGAGTTCAGGGTGCCATCACGGCTCACTGAAGCCTTGGCCTCCTGGGCTCAAACTATCCTCCCATCTCAGCCTCTCAAGTAGCTGGGACCACAGGCCCTTACCACCATGCTGGACTATTTTTTTGTAGAGATGGGGTTTCACCATGTTGCACAGGCTGGTCTCAAGCCCCAGGGCTCAAGCGATCTGCCTACCTTGGCCTCCCAAAGTGCTGAGATTATAGTCATGAGACGCTGCGCTTGGCCAAATAGCTTAAAAGAGCTATTTTGTGATTTGCTTATTTGTATCATTTTTTAGGTTGTTTGCTAGATCCCAGTGGAGAAAAGTGTGTAACTACTCCTCGTCAGGTCTCTGCCCTTCACCATAAAGACATCGCTCTGTCTTTGGTTGCTGCAAGTGATGGAGCTACAGTCTGTGTTACCACAAGGGGAGATATTTACTTACTTGCAGACTATCAGTGTAAGAAGATGGCTTCTAAGTATGTGTATTTCTGTGAAAGAAACATAACTTTAATAGTAATTCAACTCTTCCAGCAAATATCTGAGTGTCAGCTTTAGGCTATGTTCTGTAAATGTCAAATGGAAAATATTGAATGAGGAGAAACATCAGGAATTTTGTCTTTGATTTTGTCTTTTGGCATGGATCTAGTGAATATATATAAAATTTCTATGTAAGTTGTAAAGTAGTATTTCTGAATTATGTTTAATATGTAGTTAAATATGAGATATATGTTTTTTCTTTTTTTATGCTTTCAGTGCACAGAAATATATTAATCTTAATTCTTGATTTGTGACATTCTTATTGGTTTCTCTATAGCCTTTTTTACATTATACATGTATTTGTCTTTAAAATATAATCATATGTCATGAGCCCTCTAACCAGACTCAGTGTTTATAACTGATAAGTATATATGTATTTAAAAAATGTTATAATAGAATGCAGTGAAGTAGCAGTTGGTTGACAAGTCAAAGCAGAGAATCATAAAGTGTTTTTTTTTCTTTTTAATTGAGACAAGTTCTCGCTGTGTGGCCCAGGCTAGTCTTGAACTCCTGGGTTCAAGCATCCCTCCTGCCTCAGCCTCCCAAAGTGCTGGGATTATAGGTGTGAGCCACTGCTTCCGGCCTTATAAAGTTTTAAGTATGGGTGGGTGCACCAACTGGAATTCCCTGTCTTTTCATATAAACCATACTCATAATGTGTCACCTGTCATTTCATTTTGAATGATTTAAGGAGCCAGTGCTTAAAAACAATTGTGAAGTAATGTAAGTGCAGAATTCTACATTTTTAATACATTTTGAATCTTTTATAATTGATGATTTATTGACAGTTTTTTGCTGTGCATATTTATTGTGTCATTCCAAAGTATTCAAATTTTATAGACAGGTTTCAGACTAATATTTTACCATTTATATAGTGTTTTACTATGAGAAATTCATTATAAATATATACATTATTAGTTTAAATACAAGTACTGAAATAGGTCTTCGTGCAAATATAGATGATTCTTGGAAGTGGACAGCTCAACTAGTGGAAGCAGTTGTGTACAGGAATTCTAGAGAATAGCTGTCTAACTTTTAAAACAATTAGGGATTTAAATTTAAATGCAACAAAATGCTTTTGATAATGTAAAACAGATACCATCCATGAAGGTACTCATGAACAGAACAGAAAATGTCTATCAGTTTGTAAAAACTTACCTTCTTTGTATTACAGTTTCTTTTTTTTGAGACATTGTCTTGCTCTGTTGCCCAGGCTGGAGTATAGTGATGCGATCTCCGCTCACTGTAACCTCCACCTTGCAGGTTCAAGCGATTCTCCTGCCTCAGCCTCCCAATTAGCTGGGATTACAGGCACCTGCCGCCATGCCCAGCAAATTTTTTTGTGTTTTTAGTAGAGATGGAGTTTCGCCATTTTGGCCAGGTTGGTCTCAAACTCCTGACCTTACATGATTCGTCCACCTTGGCCTCCCAAAATGCTGAGATTACAGGTGTGAGCCACTGTAAACTCCTGACCTTAACATGATCGTCCACCTGGCCTCCCAAAAATGCTGAGATTACAGGTGTGAGCCACTGTACCTGGCAGAAAGTTACTTTTGACTTCAATTTTAGGTTATATTTCAGTTATAGAAACATGAAAATGTGAATATGTTTCTTAAAACTGTCTAAATAGATTTTTTCCTGAGTTTGAGGTGATATGTAAGATATTAAGTTGTATTTTTAGTTAACATTTATAAAACTTGCCTATATAACATTAAATCACATAAATATGTTATATCCAAGTTTACATTAAGGAGATTATTTTGTTACAGATTAAGTTATACAATATAGTAATTTTGAAAAGCTTTTTTTCCTTTAAAAGGGAGAACAGTCATTGGAGTAGCAACAGGCAGAGTTCATATATTGCTATGCACATCAAATGTGCAGATATAATGAAATGTGTAGCTAATGAATGAGTTATTGAATAGCAGTACAGATGACTTTCATGGTAGCTATATCTGTTTAGGATTAGCCATTTTTGAAATTAAGCATTTCTATTTTGAGGTTTAAAATTTGACTTTTAAAATACAGATGCACTTAGGAGCTTATAGCTATACCAGTTATTTGTTTATTATTTATTTATTTTTTAAGGCAGAGTCTCTCTCTTGTCACCCAGGCTGGAGTGCACTGGTGTGATCTCTGCTCACTGCAACCTCTGCCTCCCTGGTTCAAGTGATTCTTCTGCCTCAGCCTCCCGAGTAGCTGGGACTACAGGCGCGCATCACCATGCCTGGCTGATTTTTGTGTCTTAGTAGAGCTCGAGTTTCACCATGTTGGCCAGACTGGTCTCGAACTTCTGGCCTCAAATGATCCACTGGCCTTGGCCTCCCAAAGTGCTGGGATTATAGGCGTGAGTCACTGCACCCAGCCCATACCACTTGTTTAAACTCCAGAGTGAATGTTTGAATTAGCAAGTGGAACTTCAGGCGTTTAATGTGTGTGTTTGTGTGGGTAAAGGCATTTGAGGGAAAAAGACTTGCCATAGAAAGGAACAGCCACCTTGTAGGATAAATTTACAGAATGGAAGACTAGAGATACCAAAGACCAAATCATTTTACTTCACCTTTCACAATAATTGCCTGTAGATTGTTTGAATAGTAACTTCTTTGAAGTTTAGGCATGTGTGTTTTAGAGAACATATTAATCTAGAATTTTTTTTTTTTTAATCTAGACAATTAAACTTGAAGAAAGTTCTTGTGTCTGGGGGTCATATGGAATACAAGGTTGATCCTGAACATTTGAAAGAAAATGGGGGTCAAATTTGCATTCTTGCAATGGATGGAGCTGGAAGGGTAAGTATATATTGTGTAAAAGTATAATCTTACTCTCAGTTGATAGCTATAGCAGACCTAGTAACATGAAAATGTATTGCTATGTTAGTGACGATTCCTGTTGACTTTGATGATTACTGCTGGGTGCCAAAATAAGTATATTTGAGGCATCCATTACTAATTAGTATGGAGCTGGGATTTAGAGATAGTATGACAGACAACATTTAATCTAATGTTGCACAATACTGATTTGTTAAACTGTAATCAAAAAATTTATTTATTGTGCTTAAAATGAAAGATTTTGATGTTATTTACACTGAATACTGATAAATGATACTGAATTGCATAAATATGAGATATGTAATGTAACTATAAATTTTTTTTTTTTTTTTTTTTTTTTTTTTTTTTTTGAGACAGTCTTGCTCTATTGGCCAGGCTAGAGTGCAGTGTCATGATCTCGGCTCGTTGCAACCTCCACCTCCTGGGTTCAGGCGATCCTCATATCTCAGCCTCCTGAGTAGCAGGGATTACAAGCATGTGCCACCACACCTTTCTAGTTTTTGTATTTTTAGTAGAGACGGGGTTTTGCCATGTTGGCCAGGCTGGTCTCAAACTCCTGACCTCAAGTGGTCTGCCCTCCCCGGCCCCACAGATTACTGGGATTACAGGTGTGAGCCACTGCGCCTGGCCTCACATAACTATTCTTAAAAAAGTAAAGATCAGGCAATATGATACATTTGTTGCATAGTTGGAAATTTTTTTCTCGATTTAATTTTATACAAATGTATGCATTATAATATGTGTATACATTATAACTATCCACATTATATATGAAAGATTTTCGGATCACTAGTGTGTAAGGAATTTCTTATCTCTTAAATGAAAAGTTCTAATTTTAGTTCCTTATGCAAACATATCAGTACATTTCTCTAATATATTTATTAATTTGAAATATTAAAATTATTCTCTGAAATATATGCTTTAATTAATGTTTTATATATTATATAAAATACATCTCTAAATTTTTTTTGAAGGGTGGGAGAGTGGGAGCCATCTCTAAATAATACAGATTTTAAAAATTATATTTAAAAGTATATATTATACACTAATGATACTGAAAAACACACAGTGTGGGTAGAAAAACACAGATAACTTTCTGGTTTTACTTATAAAATTAAAATAATGTTTTCCGAGGTTTATAATGTGCTGTAAAGTTTTACATTTTAGAAATTGAGGAATTAATCATAAAACTCCACCTACTGGGTCGTTATAGGCATACATTGTAGGGATGGAGAATGAAGATGATTTTAATAGTAGTAACTGGGTTTAAATATTAGAGCTCTACATCAGGAAGAATAGCTGTTGGATGGTGGGCGTAATACTTGGGTGATGTGATGCTCTGTGCAGCAAACCACCATGGCACACGTTTACCTATGTAACAAACCTGCACATCCTGCTCATGTTCCCCTGAACTTAAAAGTTGAAGAAAAAAAGGAATTGGAGCTCCAATTTGTACTAGTGGAAGGAAACAAATGGGGTTACATAAAATAGTTGAGTATAAAAACTTATATTTGATTTTGGGATGTGTATCACTTACATTAAAATGGATATAGCTTATACTTCTGGATGTTTACTTCCTGCAAACTAGAGTCTCACTAAGAAAACCAAGCTCTAAAAGCATCAGTCTCAATCAGTATAGTCTTTTGTGTGAATAACTTTTAGTGACCTTGTCAGATAACCATTTTGTGTTCTAGTTTTCTTAACTTGATTATGAGGGAATTTAACTTTTAAAAATTAGCACTTCTAATTTTTCAAATGAAATTGTGCTGGGAGTACCAGTATATGAAACAGATAAAACAATTGCTGCTGTGGATTGGGAAGCCTGATACCCCATCTCTCATCATTCTCCATCCCTTAGCAAGTTCCCTGGAGCTACTTTTCAGGGACTCTGAGGTTTGCAGAACCATTTACAACCACTGAATTCTGTAATGATTTTCTAAGATTTTGTTTTAGTTATATAATTGAGTTACGCATACATTTACTTTTCCTTGAGAGTAAAGTTTGGATTTTCATAGGGGGATCATTCTTCTTGTAAAGAGATAGTACTACAGGAAGTCTGACTTGTAAGTTGTAGCTTTAAGATTTTGTTTTTCTTTAGCATTGTAGCAGATCAGTTTGCCCCAAACAAGTAATACTGGAAATTGCTACTTCTTAAGAGGAGTGCCTTTGAAATAATTTCTAATGCTTCAGGCTTGCTTAATATACTTTTCTGAAAGATATTTCTTTAAAATATTTGATTTTTATTATAGTATTTGTCTTTTCTGTGGAAGAATGAACATTGAAACATACTAATGAGAGCTTTTATTTTAACAGCATTGTCTCTTGATATCTTGATTTAAGGTTTTGGTTGTTCAAATGCTACTTGCTTTATATTTCAATGTGATTTGGTTTTGTTTTAGGTGTTTTGCTGGAGATCAGTCAACAGTTCTATGAAGCAGTGTCGATGGGCCTATCCACGTCAGGTCTTCATTTCTGATATTGCTTTAAATAAAAATGAAATTCTGTTTGTTACGCAAGATGGAGAAGGATTTAGAGGGAGATGGTTTGAAGAAAAAAGAAAGAGTTCTGAAAAGAAAGGTCAGTTCATATATGTGAACGATACGTGAAAGTACCTTTCAATTATCCTTTAATTTGACAAGTATTAGGTTCAACTGACAAGTATTATTAGGTTTTACCTTTATGTATTTATCTTTGTGATTAGTTTTTTTAATGGCTGTTTCCAATTATAGTGTAAGGTTAGTGATGGCAAGGGCCATGAATATTCTTCTATATCCTCAGCCTTTGGCATATTTCCTGGCACATTGTAGTCACTCATTAAATCACCTGTTGTATGAATAACTCAGTTATCGTGTGCCAAAACCAAATCAAGAATGTTTATAATTACTCAGAAAATTATAAACATGTTCTTCAAAATCATAAAGCCACAGAGAAATGACCTTCGTAAAATTTAATGATTTAGTTGTATTTCTTTTGTTTCTTTATAGATTATTCAAGTCTGTAAACATTTAATATATATTTACTATGTGCCAGATATAGGGGAAAATTTTAAAGATGCAAAAATATATAAAATGGGCCTCTATTCTGAGGCACTCATAGGCTTGTAGGGGCAATAGACATGTATATAAATACTTGCAGTTCACTGAGACTAATGTTAATATCCACATAGTAAGTTTCTTGTGAGCATAGAAATTGGAATGACTGAGTGTCAGAGGAAGATTAGTAAAGCCCCATATGACTAAAATGAATTAATTTGTGAGAGTAACTAGAACATATGTTCAACTTATGGAAGTCTTTAGAAGTGTGTCAGTCATATTTAGTGATCTGAAACTGAATTCATGATCTCATGCTCCAACTTCTGCTTCTCAGTGTTTTCTATTTCAGTAAATTATTATCTTTGACACTCAGATTTCCCTTACGCTAGAATTAATCAGTCATCAAGTTTTGTTCTCTTTCTCAAATGTTTCTTTTATCTTTCCTCTTTTTTACAGATTCATTGCTACAACCTAGTCTATATCATCTTTTAATTCTTTTCCTGGATTTACAGTAATTCCTTAAATGGCCTCTTTATATCTATTCTTTGTTTACCTTAAACATTCTTCACACTACAGCCAGAATCATTTCATTCATGTAAATTTCATATCTTTGTGGAAACACTGTATCCTTTGCCTTCATAACCTTGATTTTACTTGCAATGATGTAATCATTTGTGTAATGTCTATCTTCCCTGCTAGATTGTGTACTCTATGAGAGCAGGAACATGTCTGTCTTCTTCACTACTATATCACCAGACTGATGATACCACAGTAGCATTGTTTGGTCACTCACATATTTTCTGAATACATGCAAGAAAGGGGGAAGAGAAAGGGAGGAAGCAAATAAACAAGCAGATTATGAATACACTAGATTTTTATATTTTTAATCCAAGTTGAAGAATTTTTTTCCCTTTGGGCAACAGGAAGTATAAGTTGAAGGATTTTAAAAGCTAGTATGACACTAGATTTGCTTTTTAGAAAGGTAACTTCGGTTGCAGTATGGAGGATGTGTTTGTTGAAAGAGATGGAATCATGGATAATTTAGAATCGATCCACCAAAAATTTCCTGTATAATACAACCAATATATTCAGTGCAAAATGTGTTGAAGAGAGGATGTAGTTCTTCAAAAACACTGAATAGATATGAAAAAGATTTCCATAGTTTTCTAACTGCTTTTCTATTCCATTTACTTCTCAATCATTTTAGTGGTTTCGGTAAAGCCTTGATTAATGGTAGTTTATTTTTTTTAACAGAGATTTTATCAAACCTTCACAATTCCTCATCAGATGTGTCTTATGTCTCTGATATAAATAGTGTGTATGAAAGAATTCGACTTGAGAAACTTACCTTTGCACATAGAGCTGTTAGTGTCAGCACAGATCCAAGTGGATGCAACTTTGCAATCCTGCAGTCAGATCCTAAAACAAGGTATACTTGTATATATTAAATTTCACTTTTTAGAAGGAACAATCACTGAATTTTCTTGTTTTCAGTAGCTCCTGGTACAAATTTAATTGCCAAGACCTATAGAGACCTTAGACATAATCATGTTTACAGGGTAATCCAGAGGTAGAATTTGTTATCCTCAGAGTGATGAATGTTTCCTTTAGTTTGTAAACTGACATTTATTGAAAATGTCTATACATGCACTCGCAAAGTTTATTTTTTTATTTTTTATTTTTTTTAAGACGGACTCTTGCTCTGTTGCCCAGGATAGAGTACAGTGGCACAATCTTGGCTCACTCTAACCTCTACCTCTCAGATTGAAGCGATTCTCCTGCCTCAGTCTCCCAAGTAGTTGGGATTACAGGTGCCTGCCACCAAACCCAGCTAATTTTTATATTTTTAGTAGAGATGGGGTTTCGCCATGTTGGCCAGGCTAGTCTTGACCACCTGACCTCAGGTGATCCGCCAGCCTCGGCCTCTCATAGTGCTAGGATTACAGGTATGAGCCAGCGCACCCCTCCTGACTTGTCTTTCATACTCTATGATGTACCCTAGGTTCTCAGATTCTGAAAAATGTATTATAAATATTTCTTAGGCAGTTTGCAAAAATTTCTGACCCTTGAATAGGATGAGAATTGGCAAAAGAAGTGTTGTGGCGCCGTCTGTAAATCCCAGTGCAAATCTACTAAGTCACATTAGCAGAGAGGTATCAGATTAAGATAAACATCAAGGGTACTGTTGAAGAGGGAGGAAATTCTGCAAGTTGGGTGATCATCCATCCTGGTTTGCCCAGGCCTGCCCCAGTTTTAGCATTGAAAGTCTCATCTCCTGAGAAACTTGTCAATGCAAAGCAAACACAGGAGGGTTGGTCTTCCTACTGAGAAGGGCGAAATGTTGGTTGGGACGGTATAATTGCATTCCCATAGTACTGTAAGAACCAGGGATACGGACAACTTAGTTCTTATCATTTTAATTTGAGAGAAGAATAGAATATAAATATAAAAAGGAATAGAAAACATATTAAAGGATGATACAGTATCTAGGGCTTTGTGCAATATTCCTGTATTTTAGGAAATGCCAATTTAAAATTTTCTAAATACTGTTTAAAAAATTGCATTTTAAAGGAAAATTGGCTAGGTATGGAAAAGGATTTCCTTCATTTTTTTTTTAAGCATAATTTGTTTTATCTTGTTTCTAGCCTTTATGAAATTCCAGCTGTGTCCTCATCATCCTTTTTTGAAGAGTTTGGCAAACTGTTGAGGGAAACAGATGAAATGGACAGCATTCATGATGTGACATTTCAAGTTGGCAATAGACTCTTCCCTGCACACAAATATGTTTTGGCAGTGTGTTCTGATTTTTTTCAGAAATTGTTTCTTTCAGATGGTAATACTTCAGAATTTACAGATATTTACCGGAAAGATGAAGATTCTGCAGGGTGCCATCTCTTTGTGGTAGAGAAGGTTCATCCTGACATGTTTGAATACCTTTTACAATTTATATACACAGATACTTGTGACTTTTAACTCATGGCTTCAAACCAAGAATACACTTAAACAAAACCCAGAAGAATATCAGGGAACTCTGTATTCTCATTTGAATGAAGTGAATTTCCATGAAGATGATAACCAGAAGTCTGCATTTGAAGTTTACAAAAGTAATGAAGCTCAAACAGTTAGTGAAAGGCAGAAGAGCAAACCTAAATCTTGTAAAAAAGGAAAAAATATTAGGGGAGATGATCCTGTAAGAATGTTGCAAACTGTTGCAAAGAAATTTGGCTTCAGTAATTTGAGTAGTAGGTATGATTTCTCCTTTATATCTGTTCCTGTACGTCATTCAGTCCTCCTTTAAAAAATTTCCCACCCTTTTTTCCTTGCTTTTCTTTTCTTTCCCCCCCCGCAGTCACCTCTCACTTGTTCCATCCCCTTCTCCTCTCTTTCCCCTCCCTTCCTCTCTCTCCCTTTCTCCTTACCCCTCCTTTTTTGAGGGAGGTACGTGGATGTGTCTTTCCTGCATTTGCTGGCAGAGCTATCTCTGGGACTTCTTGGATTACATTAATGGATGGGAAAGCTGTTGTTGGGTTTGAACTCTGGTTTGGTTGGATTACATTAATGGATGGGAAAGCTGTTGGTGAGTTTGAACTCTGGTTTGTGTATGTAACAGGGATCTGGAGTGGCAGGCAGTGTGGTATGCTGGAAAGGTCTTTCAAGTTAGACATACATGTCTCTTAGCTTTATTATTCCTGGCTGGGACAATTTTCTTTCTTTTACCTCAGTTTCTCAATATAAGAAATGGGAAAGATAATATTTACCTCATATTGTTGGTATGGTTTTGTCATATTTAAATTGCCTAACACCATAGTATCATATTATGAATCAGATTATTTGAAATTCTCTCTTTTTTTAAGGTATTTATGTTGCTTGTGGCAGTTAAACCTTAGTTGTAGGGTGGAAACAGAGGAGGGGGGTGTATCATGTTTTCTGTTTAGAAGTAATGAAGGGGCCAGGTGCGGTGGCTCACGCCTGTAATCCCAGCACTTTGGGAGGCTGAGGTGGGCAGATCACCTGAGGTCAGGAGTTTGAGACCAGCCTGGCTGACATGGCAAAACCCTGTCTCTACAAAAAATTACAAAATTAGCCCCGCATGGTGGTGAATGCCTGTGGTCCCAGTTACTGGGGAGGCTGAGGGAGGAGATTCACGTGAACCTGGGAGGTGGAGGTTGCAGTGAGCTGAGATCACACCACCGCACTCCAGCCTGGGTGACACAGTGAGACTTCATTTCAAAAAAAAAAAAAGAAAACTTTGTGCTATGGCTTTGATTGTCTTTTGTCAGTAATATTTAATCTATTTTGAATTCTAACTAAAATGGAAGGAAAAGTATGATACTTCTTTATCTCAGAGTAGGGGTTCGTTGAGATACTTTAGGATATAGTATTATATTTAGGTGTTAGCTAATTTGTTGGATTTTTTGTTGTATGTTTATTTTGTAAGGGAATTATATATATCAGTTGTTAATTTTATCTTTCCTT
>NW_016824251.1:92787-120240 GCF_001698545.2 Rhinopithecus bieti
TCTAAATACTGTTTAAAAAATTGCATTTTAAAGGAAAATTGGCTAGGTATGGAAAAGGATTTCCTTCATTTTTTTTTTAAGCATAATTTGTTTTTATCTTGTTTCTAGCCTTTATGAAATTCCAGCTGTGTCCTCATCATCCTTTTTTGAAGAGTTTGGCAAACTGTTGAGGGAAACAGATGAAATGGACAGCATTCATGATGTGACATTTCAAGTTGGCAATAGACTCTTCCCTGCACACAAATATGTTTTGGCAGTGTGTTCTGATTTTTTTCAGAAATTGTTTCTTTCAGATGGTAATACTTCAGAATTTACAGATATTTACCGGAAAGATGAAGATTCTGCAGGGTGCCATCTCTTTGTGGTAGAGAAGGTTCATCCTGACATGTTTGAATACCTTTTACAATTTATATACACAGATACTTGTGACTTTTTAACTCATGGCTTCAAACCAAGAATACACTTAAACAAAAACCCAGAAGAATATCAGGGAACTCTGTATTCTCATTTGAATGAAGTGAATTTCCATGAAGATGATAACCAGAAGTCTGCATTTGAAGTTTACAAAAGTAATGAAGCTCAAACAGTTAGTGAAAGGCAGAAGAGCAAACCTAAATCTTGTAAAAAAGGAAAAAATATTAGGGGAGATGATCCTGTAAGAATGTTGCAAACTGTTGCAAAGAAATTTGGCTTCAGTAATTTGAGTAGTAGGTATGATTTCTCCTTTATATCTGTTCCTGTACGTCATTCAGTCCTCCTTTAAAAAATTTCCCACCCTTTTTTCCTTGCTTTTCTTTTCTTTCCCCCCCCGCAGTCACCTCTCACTTGTTCCATCCCCTTCTCCTCTCTTTCCCCTCCCTTCCTCTCTCTCCCTTTCTCCTTACCCCTCCTTTTTTGAGGGAGGTACGTGGATGTGTCTTTCCTGCATTTGCTGGCAGAGCTATCTCTGGGACTTCTTGGATTACATTAATGGATGGGAAAGCTGTTGTTGGGTTTGAACTCTGGTTTGGTTGGATTACATTAATGGATGGGAAAGCTGTTGGTGAGTTTGAACTCTGGTTTGTGTATGTAACAGGGATCTGGAGTGGCAGGCAGTGTGGTATGCTGGAAAGGTCTTTCAAGTTAGACATACATGTCTCTTAGCTTTATTATTCCTGGCTGGGACAATTTTCTTTCTTTTACCTCAGTTTCTCAATATAAGAAATGGGAAAGATAATATTTACCTCATATTGTTGGTATGGTTTTGTCATATTTAAATTGCCTAACACCATAGTATCATATTATGAATCAGATTATTTGAAATTCTCTCTTTTTTTAAGGTATTTATGTTGCTTGTGGCAGTTAAACCTTAGTTGTAGGGTGGAAACAGAGGAGGGGGGTGTATCATGTTTTCTGTTTAGAAGTAATGAAGGGGCCAGGTGCGGTGGCTCACGCCTGTAATCCCAGCACTTTGGGAGGCTGAGGTGGGCAGATCACCTGAGGTCAGGAGTTTGAGACCAGCCTGGCTGACATGGCAAAACCCTGTCTCTACAAAAAATTACAAAAATTAGCCCCGCATGGTGGTGAATGCCTGTGGTCCCAGTTACTGGGGAGGCTGAGGGAGGAGATTCACGTGAACCTGGGAGGTGGAGGTTGCAGTGAGCTGAGATCACACCACCGCACTCCAGCCTGGGTGACACAGTGAGACTTCATTTCAAAAAAAAAAAAAGAAAAACTTTGTGCTATGGCTTTGATTGTCTTTTGTCAGTAATATTTAATCTATTTTGAATTCTAACTAAAATGGAAGGAAAAGTATGATACTTCTTTATCTCAGAGTAGGGGTTCGTTGAGATACTTTAGGATATAGTATTATATTTAGGTGTTAGCTAATTTGTTGGATTTTTTGTTGTATGTTTATTTTTGTAAGGGAATTATATATATCAGTTGTTAATTTTTATCTTTCCTTGATAGGTTAGATGGAGTCAGATTTGAAAATGAAAAAATTAATGTTATTGCCAAGAAAACTGGTGATAAACTGAAGCTAAGTCAGAAAAAATGGTAAGGAAAGGAAGATTAACATTTCATCTCTAGATTTTGGCACTTAAGTGTGGAAGCAGATCTCTGCTTACCCACATATGAAGCAAAATGTATAGGTAGATACCCTCTTACCTTTTCTAATATTCTGCATTTCTGGAAATGTTGGGGAGCTGTTGAAGAAAATTGATAAAATATTAACTGCTGAAGACATCAAAGGAGCTTTTTCTTTCCGATGACTCTCCTCTAATAGAGAGAGGAACTTTTAATTTTTATTTTTTCTTGCCTGAATTTTGTGCCTTGTTATAGTTAGGAAATGTTGTGAGCCCCGAAACCAAATTAATTATATCTCTTCATCATTATGATTATTTCCTTTAGTATAAAAATGTTTAATAATAAATATACTATTCTAAATATATTGTTAAAAAGTTTTATTTTTAGGGCCTGGTGTGGTCGCTCACGCCTGTAATCTCAGCTCTTTGATGGGGCCGAGGCGGGAGGATCACCTGAGGTCAAGAGTTTGAGACCAGCCTGATTAACATGGTGAAACCCTGTCTCTACTAAGAAAGTACAAAAATTAGCCAGGCATAGTGGCGAGTGCCTGTGATCCCTGCTACTCGGGAGGCTGAGGCAGGAGAGTCGCTTGGACTTGGGAGGCGGAGGTTGCAGTGAGCTAAGATTGCGCCATTGCACTCCAGCCTGGGTGGCAGAACAAGACTCCGTCTCAAAGAAAAAAAGTTTTGCTTTTAGCTATTCATACTTTCTGTGTAAGTGGAAAGGTTTTGGAGAAGGATAAACTGTGGAGTTGTTTCAACTGTGGTTGGCCCAGATTAGCTACTACAAATAAGTGAATTACAGATACTTAAATATGATATCACTTAGTATTATTAACAGTTTGTCTGAAATTAGAAAAAAAGGAAAATCAGAAAAATACTTTTTGAATATTTGTATTTGACTCCCTTTTCAAATACTGTCTTTAAGGCCCTTATTTTCCCTAAGGTGGAAGAATAAGAAGTATTTTATTGTATGTATTCCTGCAAGTTATTTATTCTCTGCCACCTTTAAGAGAAAATCGAAAGTTAAGCCAAATCCTATAATCTTTTTCATTAAATATGTAAAGAAATTGCACTTGCTTCAATTAAACATTTTCTTCCAGTTCATTTCTGTGTGACGTGACCATGAAATCAGTGGATGGAAAGGAATTTCCTTGTCATAAATGTGTTCTTTGTGCTAGACTTGGTAGGTGTACTTTTTAAAGCTGCTAATTTATTTGCTCTATTATTGTTTCACTATTCTTATTGCATTGAACTTTTTTTTTCCTCTTAGAATATTTTCATAGTATGCTGAGTAGCTCATGGATTGAGGTAAGATTTAAGTAAAATGCACCTAGGTTGGTAACTATGTTTCTTTATATTTTGTGGAAATTATGTAGTAAAGAAATTCAAAATCAGAACTCGATATTTTAGTTCAGTTTTTCATTTATATTAAACTGTATTTATGCTTGAGGCTGCTGGAAAATAGCAACTCTTAGAATTCAAAATTATTGCCAAGAAGCTACTTAAATAAAAATTTCCCCATTATTATTTAGAAATGTACTAGGAACACCACTGTGTTTCTTGTTTTCTGAATTTTTTGTTCCTTTTTCATGTTGTGTTTTAAAATTAAATTTAATATTATTTTAGCCATGTGTTTTGTAAATTTTATGTTCTTTCGCATTTGATGTGATTTCCTGTTCAGAGTGTTTTGTACCAATAACCCAAATTAGAATGTAATATTTTATTGTTTACAATGAATTATTTTACTTTATTTTGTCTTATTTTATTTAGGCTTCCAGTTGTGCAGCTCTGGAAATGCCAATACATTCTGATATATTAAAAGTTATTTTGGACTACCTCTATACTGATGAAGCTGTGGTGATAAAAGGTATTAATAAGAGTTAGGACATTGTAGATACTTCAGATATAATGCAATAATGGTAAAATCAACATGAATCTTAATTTCTAATGAACAAAAGCCATCAATAAAGGCATAATTTATTTTATTTTTAAAATATTTAATTTATTTTTTATTATTTGTGGAGACCAGGGTCTTGTTATGTTGCCCAGGCTGGTCTCAAACTCCTAGGCTCAAGGGATTATTCCACCTCAGTCTTCCAAAGTGCTAGGATTATAGCGTGAGCCACTATGCCTGGCCAATAAAGGCTTAATTTAGAATAAGCAATAGGAATGATTGCTAATAGTAAAGGAGCAGAAAAAGAAGGTTTTCAATACCCATGTGAAAATGAACTCTTTGAGAATTAGTGATCACTTCGGCAGCAAGTATACTAAAACTGGAATGATACAGAGATTACATGGCCCCTGTACAAGGATGACATGCAAATTTGTGAAGCGTTTCATTAAAAAAAAAAAAGGGAATTGTATGTAATGGTTGAAATTAGATTTAGCAGTTCAGTTTCCAACTACTTCTATGATGGAGATGAATGAATTGACAACAGGGATAGTTTTGACAAATACTTACGTAAGTTCTTTCTTACTTGTTTTTCCCCTTTGTGGTTACACATCTTGAAAGAAACAGATTAAAAATTGTACCAAAATTTATGAAGAGAGGTCATTTATATACTTTGTTAGGCAAAACACTAACTTTCAGTTACAAGGTATGTTTAGTCATTGGAGTGGTACTGGATGTTCTGTCATATTCCATTAGTTTGTTTAACTCCAGCTGTATATTGGGGATTATAAAAAAGTGAATAGACCTTTTTCCTATATTCAAGAAACTCAATCTAGTGGAGAAGACAAGCATATAGAAAACAAATGTAATCCAACAGAGTAATTCTCTAAAAGCTGGTACATTTTAAGAAGCTGGCCTCTGAGTCTGCCTAGGAAATCTGGGTAGTCTTGTAAAGGAGATAGAGTTTAACTGAGGACAAGATTTCTGAAGATTTGTATACTTAAGAATAAGATAACTGAGACATGGTATGTTTTCTCTACTTCTTTCATTTCTTTTAAAATCGAGAAATTATTTGCATGGTAAAACTTATACTTTTAAAGAATACAATAAGTAGTTTTTAGTATGTTTACAGATTTGTGCAACTATCATCACTGTATAATTCTAGAACATTTTCATCACCCCAGAAAGATACCTTGTACCCATTAGCAGACACTTTCCACTCTCCCTCATCCCCAGTCCCTAGAAAACGCCTATTATGTTTTCTGTCTCTATGGATTTGCCTATTCTGGACATTTCATATAAATATAATCAAACAACATGCGGCCTTTCGTATTTAACTCATTTTACTTAAGTACGGTGTTTTAAATTTTTTTCTGTGTTGTAGCAGGTACCAACACTTCGTTCTTTTTTATTGCCAAGTAATATTTATTATGTGGATATAACACATTTATTCTTCAGTTGATGGATGTTGTGGTTGTTTTTACCTCTTGTCTATTAGGAATCATGCTGCTGTGAGCACTCATGCCTAAGTTTTTGTGTGGGCCTATGTTTTCATTTCTCTTGGGCATATACCTAGAAGCGGAAATGCTGGGTCATATGTTTAATTTTTTAGGAACTGCCAAACTGCACAGTGGCTAGCTGTACCATTTAACTTTACCACTGACATTGTGAGGGTTCCAGTTTCTCCACATCCTTGCCAACACTTACTAATATCAACCTTTTTTATTATAGCCATCCTAATGGGTGTGAAGTTATACAACATTGTGGTTTTTTTAATTTATATTTCAGTAATGACTGGTGATGTTGAACATCTTTTCATATGCTTTTTGGTCATTCGCATGTCTTCTTTGGATACATACTCACATCCTTTGAACACTTTTTTTCTCAATTATTTGTTTTTTTAAGACGTTGCAAGAGTTCTTTGTATATTCTGGATATTAGTCCCTTATGGGATATATGATTTGCAAATGTTTTTTCTCCTCTGAATTGTTTTCATTTCCTTGATAAAGTATCCTTTAAAACACAAAACTTTAATTTTATTTTATTTTGAGACAGGGTCTTACTCTGTTGGCCAAGCTGGAGTGCAGTGGCATGGTCATGGCTCACTGCAGCATTGGCCTCCTGAGCTCAAGTGATCCTTCCCACCTCAGCCTCCCAAGTAACTGGGACTACAGCTGTGCACCACCATGCTGGTTAATTTGTAAACAGTTTTTGTAGAGACAGAGCCTCCCTATATTGCCCAGGCTGATCTGGAACTCCTGGCTCAAGTGATCCTCCTGCCTCAGCCTCCCAAAGTGCTGGGATTACAGGCAGTTGATGATACCCAAATTATCTATGTTGACTTGTTACTCATGTTTTTGGTGTCATATCTAGAAATTCATTGTCAAATCCAAGGTCATGATGATTACCCTATATGTTTTGTTTTTTCTAAGAGTTTGCCCTTTTGATTAACACCCCCCCCCCCCCGTCTTATTAAGGTATAATTAACAAGTAAAATTATGTATAGTCACAGTGTATAACATGATGCTTTGAGATATATATATATAATATCTATGTTTATATAGAGAGAGATAATTACCACAATCAAGCTAATTAGCATATCCATCACCTCACATAGTTACTTTTTTTTTTGTGGCAAGAGTACTTGAGATCTAGTCTTTCAGCAAATCTCAAGTATGCAGTACATTAATATCAGTGTAGTCACCATGCTGTATATGAGGTCTCTACATCCTATTCATTCATCTTATAACTGTAATTTTGTACTCTTTGACCAGTATCTCCCCATTACCCTAATCCCCTGACCTCTAGTAACCACCATTCTTATTAAGTTAATTTTTGCATTTGTTGTGAGGTATGGGTCCAAGTTTATTCTTTTACATCTGTATGTCCTATTTTTCAGTACCATTTGTTGAAAATACATTTGTTTTCCCATTGAATTGTTTTAGCATCTTTGTCAAAAATCAGCTGACAATAAATTTAAAGTTTTATTTCTGTACTCTTCAATTCTATTTCAGTGAACTTTGTTTATGCCAGTATAGCACTATCTTGATTACCATTGCTCTGTTGTAAGTTGTGAAATTGGGTAATGTATGTTTTCTTACTATGTTCTGCTATTTCAAGATTGTATTGGCTATTTTGGGTTTCTTGAATTTTCATGTGAATTTTAGGATTAGTTTGCCAATTTCTGCAATAAAGGCAGCTGGGATTTTAATACGAATCACATTCAATTTGTAGATCAGCTTGGGGATTATTGCCATTTTAATATTTAAGTCTTATAATCCATTAACACTAGCTGTCTTTCCATTTATTTAAGTCTATTTATTTAAGTCTTTAATTTCTTTTAATGATTTATGTAGTTTTCAGTGTACAAATCTTGCTCTTTCTTAGTTAAAATTATTAAGAATTTTAATGCTATTTTAAATGGAACTTTTTTTAAATTTTATTTTTGGGTTGTCCTTTGCTGGTATTTAGAATTACAATCGATTTTTGTATGTTGATCTTATATCCTGCAACCTTGCTGAACTTGTTCACTAATTCTAGTAGTTTTTTTAGTGGATTCCTTAGGATTTTCTATATGCAAGATCATGTCATCTGCAAATGGAGATGGTTTTACGTATGCCTTTCCAATTTGGGTGTGCTTTATTTCTTTTTCTTGCTTAATTGCCCTGATTAGATGAATCTCTAGTACTCTGTTGAATAGAAGTGGCAACAGTGGTCATCCTTTTCTTGTTTCTGATCTTAGGAAAAAGCATCCAGCCTTTTTACTTGTGGGTTTTTTGTAGTTGCCATTTATCAGGTTGAGGAAGATTATTTCTATTCCTGGTTTATTGAGTGTTTTATCATGAAAGGATGTGGGATTTTGTCAAATGTTTTCTGTTTCTTAAGATGGTCATGTGTTTATTATACTTTATTTTGTGTATTATATTGATTGATTTTCATATGTTGAATCATCCTTTCATTTTGGATTTATTCTGCTAGGTCATATTATATAATTCCTTTTTATATGTTACTGGATTTAGTTTCATAGCATTTTTTGAGGATTTTCACATCTTTAATTGTAAGGGATATTGGTTTAGTTTTCCTGTGATGTCCCTGTCTGTTTTTAGTATCAGCATAATATTGGCCTCCTTGTCTAAGTTGGAAAGTGTTCTTCATCTTCTACTTTTTGAAGAGTTTGTGGAGAATTGTATTAATTTATCTTGTAATAATGCATCAATTGTATTATTCATCTTTAAATATTCAGTCAGATTAACCAATTAAGCCATCTGGTCTTGGAGTCTTCTTTGTAGAAGGTTTTTGATCACTAATTCTATATCTTTACTTACTGCTAATTGTTTGCCCCCAGATAAAAGGCTGTTGTCACTGGGCAAGCTTTGAGTCAGGTCAAATAAAGATAAGCATTCTAGTGGGATTTTCCGGGAACTAGCAGACAGGTCAAATAAGGATACTATTGCTCTACAACTGTTCTGTCTTCTTCTGTGGCTACTAGGCTGTCAATGTGATTCGCTATGATAATGGAGCTGTTGGTTTTCAGTACTGCTGTGGAGGAGGGGAGAGGAAGATCTGAATAGGAAAGGCTGTAGTGTCCCAGATCCCACTGTTCTTAACAAGATTCAATTGCTTTTCTTAAGTAAACACTTCCTAGATTATTATAAGCTTTTGGCTGATTTCAGAATTCTGAAAAAGTTGATTATGACAATTTTCCACAGTTGTCTTACTGTTTTTTATTTTTAGAGGAAAGAATTAGAAGTTCTTAGTCTGTCATTCCTAGTGACTTCATCTTTGCCTCGTATTTTAAAGCTCTTTTCTATTTCAGATTTTTTTCTTCTTAGTCTTTTTTTCCCCTTTCTTCTCTTTCTCTGTTGTTGTTATTTTTTTCTTTCAATTTATGTTGTTATTTTGGCAGTGGCTCAGGGGTAAAAAGCCATTAGTAGTACTTAGGACCAAGAAAGTTGTTTTTTTTTTTATTTTTTTGAGATTGAGTCTCACTGTGTTGCCCAGGCTGGAGTGCAGTGGTGTGATCTCGGCTCATTGCAACCTCTGCCTCCCATATTCAAGCAATTCTCATGCCTCAGCCTCCCCAGTAACTGGGACTACAGGCATGTGCCACCACACCTAGCTAATATTTGTATTGTTAGTAGAGATGTGTTCACCGTGTTGGCCAGGCTGGTCTCAAACTCCTGGTCTTAAGTGGTCCGTCTGCCTCCACCTCCCGTAGTGCTGAGTTTACAGGCATGAGCCACTGCATCTGGCCCAACAAAGTTGTTTTAAATTAAGGAACTCCTATAGTTACAAAAAAGCACTCTTAGATGATAAATTTTGTTTTAAAAAAGCATAAGAGCATTATTTCCCCACCCTATATATATTAAGTGTGATGCTGAGATTTGACTTTTCCCTCTTTGTATTAGTTTGAGAAGTGTTTTTCTAACAACATGTGAGATTATAAACAAGTCAGGCATTCTAGTAGCCTTCTAGACTGAAATGATCAACTTAAGTTGGCCATTTTGTGGTCCTAGTGTGAGACCAAGACATTTTGGTGTAATTTTATCAGCTTTCTACCTAAAAAGTAGAAATATATTTTGATGTATTTACTTTTTATTATAGTTGCCCTTTCAACATTTAGGAAATAATCTTAAATTTCTTTTCTAGTGTCCTCATTACTTCAAATTTTTTTTTCTAGATATAATGTATGCAAAGAAAGAGTGATGCTTGTTTTCTTTCTTTTTTTAGAATCTCAAAATGTAGATTTTATTTGTAGTGTTCTTGTGGTGGCTGATCAACTTCTCATAACCCGGTTGAAAGAGATTTGTGAAGTAGCGTTAACTGAAAAACGTGAGTAATTTTGAATTTGAGTATTAGTATGTTTTCAGGTTCATCAAGGATTACTGTACTTTATTGACTTTATGATTCCATGTATGGTAAAATAGACCATTTTTTTGGTACCATGAAAACTTGCCAAAATATGTAAATTACTACATGCCATCATTTGTAAGTGAACTTTTATTGTAGAAATATGTGAAAGTATATACAACTTAGAATTGAAATGTAATATTTTTATTGAAATGTCATAAAACCTTGAAGAATAAAGATGGTGTCAAATTTATTTGCTGATTTCCAGGGTGAGAGTTCGAAAGTGAAATTTTCCTACTCTTGCCCTGATCTTGGCTTTAGGTGTTTTTAGCTACCCATTTTCTACTATTTGCAACGATTTTTTAAAATTTAACTTTCCCATTATATATCTGAACAAAGCACATCTCTTTTTTTCTCGAACTCTTCTTTCTTACTCTCTTCATTATTTTAGTTAATTTCATGGCTGTCCTCCTGAACATGCTACTTTGAAATCCAAAATTAGTTTTTCTTTGTATTTTGGTCCTGACACTCAAATTCATTCAGCTGTCAAAACTTATTCCTCTTAACTGTGTTGGTCACATTTCGCCTACCTTTGGGTTCTTACTGTCACTATGCAGTTGAGGTCACTGTTATCTGTTCCTTCTGTGTAGTGTCACAGTAGTGTTTTAAGTGCTCTTTCTCCTGTCTACTTCTGTTTCTTTAAGGAAGCAGTTATGTCTTCCCCCATTTACATATTTATAATTGCTTACTCTAGAGTAAAGATTAACTTTCCTTAGCTTCCACATGACAGCCTTTCTGGCTTTCTAATCTTATATCTGTTCTGCTTCATTGCTACTTCAGGAAGTGTGAAGGGAATTCCTGGCAATTTTTTTCTAGTTCATACTTGCTAGGAGTTTGTCTTGGCTTTGGCATTTTAGTTCTCACTTTTCTTGAGCTCTATGGACTATCTACTCCTTTGTTATTAAATAGAGAGCAACAGCCCTGATCTTTTAAGCAACAAAAGAAAAATATTTTAAAATGAAGGACACGGCATACAACAGGTATAAGACGTACATATAAGTGATATTTTACACTTGTACAGTTGCCTTTCATGGTCTTCCTCAGGGTTCTTTCATGGTTCTGGCTGCACAGTTGCCTTTATTAATTCCTTGATGGTTCTAGATCCTAGGAAAAGGAGGCTACCACTTCCTTTGGTCTCTGATGATTAGGAATATGTGGATACTTGTTCCCAAGTGAACAACTCTAAAGAAGTTTTTATATGATCTGACTTTATCATTTCTTCCATTTCTGTGTTCATCATTAGTTGAAAATGTAGGTTAGTCAGGAGTGAGACAGAGACCGTTATTGACTGCAGCAGTTGCAACTTTTGATAGAATTACAGGGGAGAAAGAAAAAGAAATGCAAGAAACCAGATGTAGAAAACAGCTGTGTTCCCCCATTGGCTGGTACTGATAGAGTCATTAAGAAAAATAGTGGAGGGAACAGGAAGCTGAAAGTTACCTGTTATGTAGGTAGAATATTCTGGGAGAGTCTCTAGGAAAATGGGTACTTTATATATAATGTTACTAGGATTGTAACTAAATCCAGAATCTTTTGCACAGTATATCAGATTTTCACTGGCATGAAAATATGGTATGATTGTGATGTACATATTTTCAAAATACATATATATTTATATACTTCATATATATATAAATATACCCACATAAATTCTGATAGATAACTCAATGTTAATATATTTTATAGAATTATTTCATTAGTTTTTCTTAGTTTTATATCGTTTTAGTTTTATGGAAGAGGGAATAACTGCTATGTAAGTGAAAAGGAAAGTTGTTCATTAATGAAAACTTTTTAAAAATACTCAGAAAATGTTAGGTGGAAGATTGTCAGTTCTTATGTGTTTGCTTTTGGGTGGCACTATGCCCCTTCTGTATTTTGTTTTGCTTAGAATATTCTTGTGTGTGAGCTTATTTTTCCTCATAGCCAATCTTTTGAAATTATTTTGGCATATTGGGATGGAAGAATTACATATTTGCCCCAGAATTGACTTATTTTTGGCAATAATTTTTTTTCTTTATTCTAAATGTTCAAATCTTAGAGCTTTAGACATAAATGTATTTTATTTTGCTGTGGTAATGTGCCTTTTATCTAATTTTGCAAATCTTTTCTTTCTTTGTAGTTACCCTGAAGAATGCTGCTATGCTACTGGAATTTGCAGCAATGTATAATGCAAAACAGTTGAAACTGTCTTGTTTGCAGTTTATAGGATTGAATATGGCAGCTTTACTTGAAGCAAGGTAAGTAAGGTACATGTGTTGTATGATTGTTGCAAAAGGAGATATTTATATATGATAGCAGATATTATTAGTGATTTAAATGTGAACAGTGATGTTTACCTGGATGGAAAGAATTTGATAAATGCTGATGATTTAGAAGTTATGTACATTTTAGAATTAGAGAGCTCTTGAAAACTTTTGAAAGTTTTAACAGTGACCTTTTAAAATGAAATAAATTTATACTTTTAAAAAATATAAAGTCAGAGTATTTTACTTGCTATAAAATCATTGGCGAGAACAGGAGAACATAGAAATTTGAGATTAGAGTTCCTGATGTCAGTTTTATTTTAAAGCTTCATTGTGTAGTTTGTTTTATATTTTACTTTAATAGTAATGACTGTTAACTGTATGCTAGACAGTGTTCTAAAAGCATTACATAGAGTCATTTATTTGATTTTTATGAAAACCTTCTGAAGTAGAGAAGATTCTCTGTACATTTGTTTATAATAGTTGCTTGAGGCTGCGTGTGGTGGCTTATGCTTGTAATCCCAGCACTTTGGGAGGCTGAGGCAGGTGGATCACCTGAGGTCAGGAGTTCAAGACTGGCGTGGCCAAGATGGTGAAAACCCTATCTCTAATAAAAATACAAACATTAGCCAGGCATGGTGGTGTGTGCCTGGTAGTCTCAGCCACTTGGGAGGCTGAGGCAGGAGAATCACTTGAACCCAGGAGGCAGCAGTTGCAGTGAGCTGAGATTGCACCACTGCACTCCAGCCTGGATGACAGAGTGAGACTCTGTCCCCCCCCCCCAAAAAAAAAATTGCTTGAGTTTTATTCAAGATATTTGTGTAATATGTTTGCTTTTCTGTTTATTTGAAATACGTAATATATAACCACATCTATTTCCAAGTTTGTAGCAACTGCTATATATGATGCTTAAAAAATAGCTTTGTTACTTATCTGGCAATATGAAATATCTACATATGTGAACATCTTGACAGTTATCAAGTAACTTGAATCTTAAGATAGAATTTTGTATCCTGTATCTTAGGTCTCTTGATGTTTTAAGTGATGGTGTTTTGAAGGATCTTTCTGAGTTTTACCGGAAAATGGTAAGGTTTATGTTTTAAGATTTTCGTGGCTATAATATTACCAGCTTAAAGCAGTATATTAGATCAGACTTATCAATGGAATAGTTTCCTAATGACTTCAAGTACATTAAGATCTTTTAAAACTGAGGCTATAGGATTCCTTTACAGCTCTCACAGATAAATATGATAATCAAAATTCAAGATATTTAATAATAAAGTTAATATTAATTTATTTATAAATGAAAGTTACTGAAAGCTTCAGAGTGAGTCTTTTGTTATTTACCAAAGGTCAAGACAGTGCAAAAAGATGAATTCATATGATCCTTAAGAAGTGGATTACTCTATGTTTAATAATAAAGTGGAGCTTTTTCTAAAGTTTCTTTCTTTGGCAGGTTTATGGAATAAAGTTTTTATTCAGTTGAATCAAAATTTAACCCACTCTTGTAAATTTCAGAAGTTATTGAGCATTTAAGGCTGTTCTACTCAATGTCACCAAATATAAAAAATGGAATATCTTACATAATTTAAAAAACATCTTTAGGCTGGGTGTGGTGGCTTATGCCTGTAATCTCAGCATTTTGGAAGGCCAAGACGGGAGGTTCGCTTGGGCCCAGGTGTTCCAAACCAGCCTGGCCAACATGACAAGAGCCCCGTCTGCACAGAAAACAAAAACAAAAACAACTTCACAGATTTTGTATTTGAAAAGTGATATCTTCAATTCTGCAGATTCCAGCAATGGATAGAAGAGTCATTACACCATATCAAGATGGACCAGATATTAGCTATTTGGAAGTAGAAGACGGAGATATCTTCTTGAAAGAAGAAATAAATATGGAACAAAATCATTCGTAAGCTCTGTTTCCTTGTTTTTTTTTTTTTCTTTTCCTCCTTTTCTTCTTTCTTTTCTCTATTGTGTCCCTTCACTCTCATCTTGGACATGTAATACTTTTGTGTTGGTATTGGAAGACGAAATTGAGAAATTCTGACATAAGAAATACGCATTTATGTTCATTCTTAACTTTGGTATAATACAAAGTAAATACATACTTAATATCTGTAGGTCTAACAAATTTAAAATATAAATATTTTAAAAAGTAACCTTCAGGTTAAACATGTTGGGTTAAATAAGTGCATTTATCTTAGTTACATCCCTAAACTCTGCTGAAAGTATGTTTGCTTTTCCTAGGGAAACTATGTTCAAGAAGGCAAAACTAAAGCTAAAAAGAAGCCACGTAAACGTTCAGATAGTTCTGGAGGTTATAACCTTTCAGATATTATTCAGAGTCCATCATCTACAGGTTCGTGGAAAGTGAGCATGTATTTCCAGTTCTAATCTTGTATGTCTCTATTCATATATGTCATCTGCTGAGGCTACTGAAATAAACAGTCCTTATGGAGGTACCAAAAGTGATAGTTTATTATAAGTACTCCAGTTGAAGTTTGCTCTGGGAGCACAAAAAGAGGTACCCAAACTAATCTGAGATCAGGGAAGTCCTCTTAGAGGAAAGCAGTGCTAAGCTGGGTCTTGAAGAATGAAGTTATCTAAGAAAAGGAGGCAGATAGATATGTTAAGCAAAGGGGGCAATGTGTTCCCAAGCTTAGTAGCGAGAGAAAGAGTTGCACATTTCTTGTGCATATAGTTCAGTATAGGAGATAGGTTGGATAGGATCAGATTTTGGAGACTCTTATATGCCAAACTAAGGAGTTTGTGTTTTAGTCTAAAAGCTATGGGTGGCCGTCGATGATTTAAAACAGGATGTGACTGGATGAGATTTGTCTTTAGAAAGACCACTCTTTCCAGTAGCATAGGGGTTTAGAGGTTGGCAAAACATGACAGAGATAACTATTATCATGTTGATTCAATTTAAATGTGTCAGTACTCCAAGTAAGATGCCATTCGTATGCTTAAGGAGGTTATAATCTGGTAGCAGAATATAAAATATATTTAGGCATTATGTGAGCCTGTTTGAAAGTAAAGGTCAGGTTATGTAGTTTTCTAAAATATTTTCCCCAGTTTTTTATTTTGAGAATATTTAACTTACTGAAAAGATGAAAGAAAAATACCACAAACACCTATGTACATTTTATTCAGATTTATTGTTAACTTTCCATTACATTTGCATTTTCTTGCAGACTCTTTGTCGCTTACTGTCTGCTCTTTCCTCCATATGTTATATATATACACACACACACACACAATACAGAGACTTAAAAAAAATTATTCCACTTGGAATAAGTTGTAGACATGATCCTTTTCCTGTAAATACTTGAATATGAATCTTTTAAGATGGTAATACTCTTATACACAACCACGATACCATTATCATACCTAAGACAATTGACATTAATTAGTCAATTAGTGTAATTAGTATTACACTCCATATCCACATTTTCCTAATTGTTGACAAATGTTTTTATAGTCTTTTTTTTTTTTTTTTTTAACATTAACAACAAAAAAAATAGTATTCTATCAAGGTTCATATTGTCTTTGCTTATTAGTGTCTCTTTAGTATAGTACCCCTGTACTTTTTTGTTTTTTGTTTTCTGTTTTCCAAAAGGTCAGTCCAGTTGTGTTATAGATTGTCTCACATTTCAGATTCATCTGATCTAGATTAAACTATATACATTTTAGTAGTTTCTTCAGATAAAACATGAAGTGTGACTATAAAATAATGAGACTACAGTATGGCTTTCAGAAATGGTAGGTTACTCTTGTCTATAGCACTAAGACATAACCTAGTACAGTTTCTATTAACAGTACTTCATAGTCAATCAGCTGTATATAAACAACTTTGAAAAATAGAAGAGTACATTGTTTTGTGTTCCTTTGGGAAAAAAAGCTGTTAGGCAGGGCAAAGAAGAAGGATTTTTTTTTTATGCTTACTGAGATGCTTTAGATTAAGTGCTTGATATGTTCACTAAAGCTCAAAGGAATGTCAAGAATAGTTTTAGATAACATAAATATATAAAAAGGATAGTTAATATGCCTAAAATTTATTTATGAAGCACTGAAAATAGGAATCAGGAGACCTAGTAAATGGGAAAGCTATATCTTAGGACGTTTCTAAATTTAAACCTCTGTGATTTTGTGTTCTCTGTGTTGTATGAATTATCGTTAGTGTTTAGAAGGAGGCAGGGGTGGATTGATGGAAGGATGAATAATGGATAGACAGTCTTGAAAGTAATGATTTGCCAGTCACCTAAATGACTTAGGGAAAAGCAGATATTTACTTTGTTTTAAATAATGTTATTGTTACCATTTGTGTTAGAATCTTAGAATTTCAGAGCTAGAAGTGACATTATGAATAATGTCAAATAAAATAATTTATGTCCCTTACTTTAAACCTAAGGAAACAAGCTCAAAAAACATAAGTGATGTGAAGTAGTAACCAAAAGAAATAAAATTTGTTCTCTTGATTCCAGGTCCATATTTTCCTGGTGTACTGTTCTTTCTGTGACCAGGATATCTGTAGTCAAAGATAACTAAAAGGTCAAATTTGATTGGAGGCCAAAAAAATCTGTTAAGGAAGAAAATTTGAGTATGATGCCAATTTCATCAAAGACGGTTGCGTAATAGCTTAATGTTTGTGTCGATCTTAAAGTTAGAAAAACGACATTCGGCGAAACTGTTTTTGACCAGAAGTAATTGTTGGCCACATTAATTGTCCTCTTTTTTCTGGATTTATTTCTAACTGACTTTTGAAAGTGTTCTAATATTAGATGTATTCTCTTCGATGAAAATTTGCCAGCCTTAAAAATATTCAAAAAGAGGCAAGACGTGGTGGCTCCCACCTGTAATCCCAGCACTTTGGGAGGCCAAGGCAGGCGGACCACAAAGTCAGGAGTTCCAGACCAGCCTGGCCAATATGGTGAAACCCCATCTCTAGTAAAAATACAAAAAAAATTAGCCAGGTCTGGTGGTGCGTGCCTGTAATCCTAGCTACTTGGGAGGCTGAGGCAGGAGAATTACTTAAACCTGGAGGCAGAGATTGCAGTGAGCTGAGATCACACCACTGCACTCCAGCCTGGGCAATAGAGTGAGACTCTGTCTCAAAAAAAAAAAAAAAATTCAAAAAGATTATGTGGAAAAAAATGTTTAAATATTCTTTCCAAATTGCAGTGATAACAATGAAAGGAACACTTAGCTTGTTAAGGTGATTTACTTTAAAGAGAACAATGTATAAGAGACAGTAGGTTTTAAATCAGTTATACAACTTTTAGTTACAACTTAGATAACATCTTTATTTTATAGCTTATTTTGCTGCTTCATTTAGATTCTAATAAATTTGAAATGTGTGGAAATGAACATGTGAATCTAAGCAAAAGTTTGAACCTGGATACCAGGTGTGGGATGAGGCCAGGCATTTAGCTTGCCTAAGAGAAGAAATGATACATACATTTCATAACAACCCTCTTGCTTCAAGTGAGCTCAATCACCAGAGATTTCAGGGAAGAACACACTTCAAACAGGCCACAGTCGTCTTCTGTGGGAGCCTCTGCTATTGGGTCAGTCAGCTGGCTAAGTGAGAGGCAAAAAGGCCACAGGTTTCCTCCCATATAGAATGAAGCTACCCTCCTCGCTTAGGTGCAGAGACCACTGTACCAAGAGACAGATGAGAAAAGGAAAAGAGGTCTGGACTTTAATTATTTTCCCTTTCTCCTTTGTCTCTTAGGCGGACAAAAATATTTTCAATCACTTTTTAAAGCAGATCCAAAGAACTGTCTTCTTCAGGTTCATTACACAGTTGGTGTGTGATTGTAATGAATAAAACTATTGTTTTATAATCTCTTCCATTTCAGTTTTCCACTTAGACTGATTTCTTTCTCCAGTTAACTTAAATTATTAAGATTTTTATACCATAAATATAATTTGAATGTTATTAAGTCTGGATAAATGAAAGTTTTTAGCTGTCTGATTCACTGAATGTAATGCATATATGTTTAATGCATATGTGTTTAAATTTTTTTTTTAATTTCATGTTTTAGGATTGTTAAAGTCTGGTAAGACCAATTCTGTGGAATCTCTTCCAGAACTATTGACATCAGACTCTGAAGGAAGCTATGCAGGAGTGGGTAGTCCTAGAGATTTACAGTCCCCTGATTTCACTACAGGATTTCATTCAGATAAGATTGAGGTTTGTTTTTTGAAGCACTGACTCCTTACCTTCAGATTTTAGGTTTATAGATAGTTTGTCTTTAATATTTCCTTATTTTTGCCCTAATTTTAAAACAGTCTCCAGGTTGGTATATAAGAATCACACAATATAGTGTTAGTTTTCTTAAATTTGCATAAGATTTCTAGTTTTAGAGATTTTAATGGCAGTTTTAAGCCCTTTATGGTGTTATTTCTAATCTTTATGCAATGAAAATATGTTGATGTAAAATGTAATACTGTATAGACATATTGAAAAAATATATTCATAGCTAAATTATTGAAATTTATCTTGTGAAATGTCAGTTAACATCAGTTAAAAATTGTCAAGGCAAATGATTTCGAAAATAAGCCTGCTTTCAAATTTTGCAGTCTCTTTCCTCCAAGGTATTAACTGGAGCAAAACAATTTGGAAATGATTGAGTTCTTCTCCTAATCTAGCACATTAAGCTGCAGGATTCCTAGCGTGTGATCAACTCTGGGGAGGGCATTTCTTAGACACTCCTTAAAATTTGATTCCATAGTTGTTAACCTATTAGAGAAAAATGTGTAACTGAATAGAGATAGAGTCACTTTTCCGTAACCCTTACACATCCACAAAACAGATCGGAATTCCTAGGAATTCATGAGACAACAGAAGTTAACCCTTTCTTCTTAGAGTCTTTTAGGCCTCAAGGATTGATTTGATTTTTTTTTTTTTTTTTTGGGACAGGGTCTCTCACTCTGGTTGCCCAGGCTGTAGTGCAGTGGTATAGTATCAGCTCACTGCAGCTTTGTTTTCCTGGGCCTAGGTGATTCTCCCACCTAAGCCTCCAGAGTAGCTGGGATTATAGGTGCGCGCCATCACGTCCAGCTAATTTTTTTGTATTTTTGATAGAGATGGAGTTTTGCCATGTTGCTCAGGCTCGTCTCGAACTCTTGGACTCAAGCAATCCACCCACCTCAGCCTCCTAGAGTGCTGGCATTACAGGTGTGAGGAACCGCGCCCCGGCAGGATTGATTTTTTTTAAATGTAGAATAGAAGTTTGGGGGCAATTTATATTCACACTAAGGTTGTTCTGTAAGACAACTGAGGTTTAAAGGAAGGCTCAGGGCATATTGTGAGTGATCTGCAGTAACAGAAGAATCTATCCTGGAAGTAGACATACCATTTTAATAACTTCCTTGACGTATTACAGTAACAGTAGTTTTAGGGTTCCTTTCAAGGTGTCAGTATTATTTGACTTTAATTTTATTCACAGTACTTTACATCAGAGTGAGTTATATGACATTTATACAAAACTTTCATTTTGTTTCATACTCAAGCCATGGATATTAATTTTAAAATTACTGCTTCATGTCTTATTTGTACAACTATTACATGTTTACTATTTGTGTAGAGATTTAATATGCAAACTAGTTCTCCTAAAAATTATTCTCAAAGCTCATAATAATTCGGTTATAGTCAATAATGTGATTTGAGAGTTGGCTAAGGCACAAAACTGTAGAAGAACATGATTTGAAAATACTAGATGGCTTATTGTCATAAGATTTTACTCTTCATTATAATGTAACTAATATTTATTAAGTACCAGCTATGTGTTAGTTACTGTTCTAGGTGCTCACTAACTTCTTTTATTTTTTTTTTTCTCTCCCCAGGCGAAAGTCAAACCGTATGTTAATGGTGCATCTCCTGTGTATTCTAGGGAAGATTTAAAACCGTGGGAAAAGTCACCAATACTTAAAATATCTGCTCCACAGCCCATTCCCAGTAACAGAATTGATACTACCAACTCTGCCAGTTGGGTTGCTGGTTCCTTCAGGTAGGATTTTTATTTTATTCTGTAACTATTAGTTTGAGAAATATCATTCATTTTTAATGCAATTTAAATTTTTAGTGATGAACATTTAAGAAATATTAATATAAATTTCTAATGTACAGAAAATTGCCTAAATGCCTACAAATTGCTAACCAACTATAATAGGCTTCCCCCCCACCACCAACCCCAGGCAAAATTTAGTTGCCTTTGTATTATCATCAGTGAATAGTAGCAAATACTATGTTTTACATATATAGAGAGAAACTTAATATCAGCAGTTATTTCTTAGATAATATATATATTGGTTAAAAATGCCACACAGGAAGACCATTTTGTCAATCATAGACTTTATCTCTTAGAGTATGTGAAGGGGTATTTAAAATTTCACAAAATGTGTAACTATTCAGTTAATTTTCAGAGGATATTAATTTAATGTTATACTATCCTTTTAACTTGCCTATATTGTATATATATTTTTCTTTTATTTAGAAAAATCAAATGAAGGCTGGGCCCGGTGGCTCATGCCTGTAATCCTAGCACTTTGGGAGGCCGAGGTGGGCAGATTCCCTGAGCTCAGGAGTTTGACACCAGCCTGGGCAACATGGTGAAACCCCATCTCTACTAAAATACAAAAAAATTGGCCAGATGTGGTGATACACACTTGTAATCTGAGCTACTTGGGAGGCTAAGGTGGGAGAATTGTTTGAACCTGAGAGGCAGAGTTTACAGTGAATCCAGATCGTGCCACTGCACTCCAACCTGGGTAACAGAGCAGACTCCATCTCAAAAAAAAAAAAAAAGTCAAATGAAGGTGCAGGTGTAATTAGAATGTAGTATTCTTTCAAAATGTTAATTGAGCTTGTGCTTCATGTTTATATGCCTACAATGGTTGATAAAGTCTAAAACTGTTAATTGACTTATGGATTATCTTATCATCTGGACTATTTAATTATTTTGAAATAGGCTATATTTTGCAGAGTTGGAACAAAGATTATGATGTTCCATTTTATATGCTTCATGGTTTAAAGTTTAGTTCAGAAATTAGTTTCTTTTTTTTTGCTTAAGTACACAAATTTGTGCATATTTAATATGTGGGAACATCTGGCAGCATCTTCTGATTGCTAATGTTAGGATATTTTGTTAAACATGTTTTAAAAATAGCTTGGTCCACAAGATAGATTAGGCTGTTTCAGTACTATGCTCATTGACAAAATGCTTAACAATAGGCAATAAACGTTCTCAATATTAACATATACACAAACATTTCTACATTCATTCTGAAGTATTGCCTAGTGTAAATAATAAGTAGAATTTGTTTTTGATGAAAGAAAAAAAGTACAGGAAACAGGTTCCCCTTTAATATGAAATAATATGACTTTTTTTTTTGAGACAGAGTCTTGCTCTGTTGCCCAGGCTAGAGTGCGGTGGCATGATCTCAGCTCACTGCAACCTCCACCTCCTGGGTTCAAATGATTCTCCTACCTCAACCTCCCGAGTAGCTGGGACTACAGGCGTGTGCCACCGTGCCCGGCCAATTTTTGTATTTTTAGTAGAGATGGGGGTTCACCATGTTGGCCAGACTGGTCTCGAACTCCTGATCTCGTGATCTGCCCACCTCGGCCTCCCAAAGTGCTGGGAATTCAGGCGTGAGCCACTGCACCTGGCTGACTTATTTTTATCTGTAGTGTAGATTTCATTTAGGTCAAAAATCACCTTTTTTTCTTTTGAGGCAGAGTTTCGCCCTCATTGCCTAGGCTGTAGTGCAGTGGTATGATCTCAGCTCACTGCAACCTCTGCCTCCCAAGTTCAAGCGATTCCCCTGCCTCAGCCTCCCAAGTAGCTGGGATTACATGCACCTGCCACCACCCCTGACTAATGTTTATATTTTTAGTAGTGATGGGGTTCTACCATGTTGGCCAGGCTGGTCTCGAACTCCTGACCTCAGGTGATCCACCCGCCTTGGCCTCCCAAAGTACTGGGATTACAGGTGTGAGCCACCACACCTGGCCAGAAATCATCTATTTCTAATGATCATAGAATTTTTTCCTTATTATGGTATAACTCCCCCTGGTGGGTCTCCAGTATTGTTTAGTATCCCCAAGTTTTTCTATTAAATGTTTGTTTTGTTAATATTAAACAGTAGAATGAGTTTTGTTTGTTAAAAATAGAAAGGAAAGAGTATAATTTTCAAGCTTCATTCAACCTAAAGGTAAGAATTTAATTAGAACTTTGGTGAGTTTTTCTGCCTAATTTAGTTAAGAATCTTTCTATTGCTTGGCTTTTTTAGAAAATGTTTTTTTTTAATATAGGAATTTCAGTTATATCACAACATTAGGACTTTGGATACATAGTAGTTGTTATTTGTATATGTACTATATCACTTAACATTATGACTTTGGATATATATTAGTTAATATTTATATGTGTGTATATAAAAGTAGCTTTTACTCAAAATATCCTTTTTGAAGCTGGCTCACAGCTGATAATTCTAAATTATACTCTGACTATTAATCTCACATTTCACTTATGGTTTCAGTGAAGTTAGGCGTTGGGCTTTATAGGTAAATGAATGCCTTGCAAAGTAACCTTTTATGTCTTTTAGTCCAGTCAGCCCTCCTGTTGTGGATCTCAGAACCATCATGGAAATAGAAGAAAGTAGACAAAAATGTGGAGCTACACCAAAGTCACATTTAGGGTTGGTTAAAAAAATTATAAAAGATCATTTCATGTTATATTTCTGCCCTAAGAATTGGATAGACTTATTGCATCTTTCCTATTATTTTTCTGCATTTGATGTTATAGTTAATTATACATCCTTTTCTGGGCAATTTAGCCTCCATAATATTATTTCTTAAATATGTGCTGAAGATAAGAGTTGAGTTAATAGTCCAGCTCTTGTAGAATACAATATTGCATCCCAGAAACTTGACTCTAAAATGATCATTGTGGACTATTGGCTACAAAAGCCAAAGAGTTAAGGCTTGTGATGCAAGTTCTTGAAGTTTGTAATATGTTGGAGGGCTCATATGTAGCTATTACTTGATCATTGTTAGTATAAACTGATATTTTCATTGTTGAAACTTGTGAGCATTTTGATCCAATAATGGCAAAATAACATCAAATAAATAGAAAACATTATTATTACCAGTAACCTTTATTAAGCAGAAATTAATGTTAATTGATTTAATTTCTAGCAAAATCATTTCTCATGGAATTAAACTTTGTCAGAAGAAACCACTGAAACTAATTGTTTTAATTTAATTTCTAGCAAAACAGTTTCTCATGGAGTTAAACTTTCTCAGAAGCAACGAAAAATGATTGCATTGACTACCAAGGAAAACAATTCAGGAATGAATAGCATGGAAACAGTTTTATCTACTCCTTCAAAGGCCCCCAAACCAGTGAATGCATGGTATGCTCTTATTTTTATTAGAATTAATATAGATCTGTGCATTTGCTTTTAAGGTAGTACTTGACTTTTGAGTTCCTTCCTACTTCTAATGTTTCTAAAGTCTTTTCAAATATTTCATCTCCCCTTCTGTTTTCAAATTAAAAATTGAAACTTGGGAAGCAAACACTTTTTTTGTTGTGTTTATTTTCTTTTAATTTGGGGTATTTTGACGTACACGTCATGATGACGTACATCATCATACACTTCAAAATGTGGATATATTTTCATATATAATTTCTTCTTGATATTCTAATTAAATTTTCTTGCTAAAGTGATTTAAAATTTAATTTTTTAAATTTTTATAAGAAATTAAATATATCAGACACATATAAAAAGAAAACTTTATACTATGCTAATTTTTTTGTCCTTCTGCATGCTGCATAAATATCTTTACATGATTATAATCATAGCTTGTTATTTTCACTTTTAAAACAACTTAAATGTTGTGTTTTCATTTTCTCCATTGGAATTTACATAGTGGCAGTATTGGAATAATCTCCAAAGAGGTCAGATATAATTTTGAGGTGTGTAAAATAGGTTGTACTCCAGCTTCCCTTCCATCCTTCCTTTTCTTTGTAACTTAAAATATCTGGAAACCAGTACTGGAGAAGTACATGGAGAATGTGAAGCCTTATGAAGAAATAAGTAGAACTCTCTTTCTCTCACAAGAATTGTCCAAAGCATGGTTACTGAAAAAGTAAAATAAGAGGTAAGAACACCCAAGGAGAAGATAAAAGAGTGCAAAACTGGAGAGGATGAGCTTAGCAGAATTTTAAAATTTATCAGTATTTTTTAAGCCTCTTCTAAATGTAAGGAACTGTGCTAGTTTCTGATGATAAGGCAATGAACAAGACAGATTTGACCATTACCCATGTAGGGTTTATGATATGACTGCTGCAACACTGAGTTGTGCTTTCTTTGAACAAAAATATGGAAAATCCAAAAAGGGGGAAAAGTTATTGGAACCACTATCATGTACTAAATTGCAGTTTGAGATAATTAACTAAGCTCATGATGAAGCTTTGGACTTGGTAATATAGCTATAACCATGCCATCAATCACTTTCCTTAAGCAAAAAGTGAATGAGTGAAAGTTGTTTCACTTATTTTTTTGAAGGCATATTCTTTAGAGTCCTGTGTCCTTTTGAGATCTGAACTGGATCTTTTCCAGGCTTGCTAAATATCTGTCATCTTGAGATTTTCTTTAACTGTTGTCTTACAGATCTTCTCTTCTCTCCAGTGTTTGATCCCCAGTTTTCTTGATCCTGTGGCTTTCTATTTCTTGATACACTCCTTGTTTTGATGAATCACAACCCAGTAGGTTTCTGATAAAGGATGGATAGGACATATATTTTGGAGCTCGTATATTCATGAAAATGTTTTATTCTAGCCTTCATTCTTCTTGACTGATAGATGGGAACGAGATTCTAAATTGGAAATCATTTGGAGAATTTATTCAATGCCATTTAACTCCTAAATCTTATGTTACCTCCTGTTTTCCACTTTTTTTTTTTCTCTGAAAGTTTATAGGGTCTTTTCTTTATCTCTGATGTTCTGATATTTTACAGTAATATAATGTAGGTCTTTTTTGATACGTGCTGGATACTTGGGCTTTTTAAATTGGCAACAGCATGTCTTTAAGTTCTATGGAAATCTTATGTAATGTTATATTACTTTGATACTTTTCCTCCTCACTGTTTTCTCTACAAATCACATTAGTCAGATATTAGTCCTCCTAGGCCTCTCTAAATTTCTTACTTTTTCTTTTTTTTTTGAGATGGAGTCTCACTCTGTTGTTAGGTTTGAGTGCAGTGGTGGGATCTCAGTTCACTGCAACCTCTGCCTCCCAGGTTCAAGTGATTCTTCTGCCTCAGCCTCCTGAATAGCTGGGATTACAGGTGCCTACCACCATACCCGACTAATTTTTGTATTTTCAATAGAAACATGGTTTCACCATGTTGGCCAGGCTGGTCTCGACCTCAAGTGATCTGCCTGCCTCAGCCTTCCAAAGTGCTGGAATTACAGGTGTGAGCCACCACACTTTTTCTTTTCTATTGTCCACATATATGCCTTCCAATTCTACTTTCTGGAACATTTGCCTGACTTTTTTCAACCATTAAAATCTTTATCAAGAGGTTTTTTCGGTTTGTTTGTTGATGATACCTTTTTCTATAGTATTCTGTTTAATATTCTAATGTTGAAGATCTCTGTACTCTGTAGACATTTTCAGTCTTCAGTATATACCCAACAGAAACATACACACATATGTACCACACAACATGTATAAGAATGTTCATAATTTATTATTTGTAATAGCCCAAAATGAAAACAACCTAGATGTCTATCAGCAGTCAATGGATAAATTATTTTTATAGTAGAATACTACAGAGTAATGAAAAAGAATAAATCATGACTAAATACAACAGTGTGAATGAATCTTACCAATATGATATTGAACAAAAGAAACCACTCAACTGAAAAAAAAAAAGAAAGCTAAGATTAATTTACACCCATGTTTTATTCATTCTACCTTATATATATTTTATTTTATTTCATTTTGTCAATTTATTGATTAATTGTTTTCTCTTAAGTTCTGATTGGAAGCTCTGTGTACCTGTGTGGTACAAGTAGACTGATAGGTGTGATTATAGGGTAACGTATCAGTTTCCTTAGGGACCCCCGAATCTCCCCATATGTAGGTTATCTCCCCATATCTTTTCTCCTTGGTCTCTTTAGTCTGTCAGTTTTTCTAAAGAGCAGCCTTTTAATTTTTTTTTTGCTGGTAAGGTGTACATTTGGTTGCTAGCATTCTGGAAGCATATCTCAGTGTAGGGAGGTTAGAGCTGGGACTGAGCTTGTCACTATTTGTAATAGGTTTTCACATTTAGTGTATAGACTTTGTACACAACAGTTCACTCCTGCCGTCTTCTATTACTAGTGACTTTGAATCAAATTTTCCTTCCGTCAGAGTAGAGGAGATGTAGTCATGTGACCATACAGAGATAGGGAGTGCATCTGGCACTCTGAGCCCCTCCTTAAATAAACTGAAACAATTTTCACATTTTCATCCTCATGTCGACTTCAGGATTCGATACATACTCTGTCTCCAGTATATGCCCCTTTCCAGAGTTCTCAGTTTCCCTCCTTACCATCACCCACCTGATGACTGTTAGTTTTTCTTTTTGTCCACTAGGTGACATCAGTTTTATCATTCCATCTCTTTTGCTATCCTTCAAAAATGTGTTGCTATTTTAGACTGCCATTGTCCTAATAGCTTATTATTTTTGCCCTTGTGGGTTAATACCTTTCTGATTACTTTGCTGTACACTTTAGGATTTCAGAGGAAGGTATTCAAGTGGTCATTTATCTGAAACTTCTGACTAATTTTCAAACACAGGAAAAATTTTTCCTTGGTAATTATTAGCAACATGAGCTTAGAGTGCCACATTGAAGGGACTATCTATCCAAATTTTAAAAGGAGTCTATTATGGCATATTAAGGAGAATTCTAGGAAGATGGGAGGAAAGATGCCATAAATTTTGACCCAAAACATAGGGTATTTTTCTTTGAAAAGAATTTGGTAATTATCTGGGTGGGCATGATGGCTCACGCCTGTAATCCGAGCACTTTGGGAGGCCGAGGCAGGCAGATCACCTGAGGTCAGGAGGTTGAGACCAGCCTGGCCAACATGGAAAAACCTCATCTCTACTAAAAACACAAAAATTAGCTGGGCATGGTGGTGCATGCCTGTAATCCCAGCTACTTGGGAGGCTGAGACATGAGAATCACTTGAACCCAGGAGGTGGAGGTTGCAGTGAGTTGAGATCATGCCACTGCACTCCAGCCTGGGAGACAGAGCAAGACTCCATCTCAAA
>NW_016824251.1:120762-143046 GCF_001698545.2 Rhinopithecus bieti
AAAAAAAAAAAAAAAAAGAATTTGATAATTATCAAATAAAAGTGATATTTGTTATACATTTATTTTATGAAAATGTAATTGGAAAACTTAAGTACAAACATGAGTAATGAGTTTTATGTATCTTAGGACACCAAGAAAATTTATCTAACTGACCAATTATAGATAATTTAGATAATTATAGATGTTATAGGTATTCTGAATTATTATCAACAAGGTGAGAGGTGTCTGAATTGTCTAAAATTAGTAGTTTATGCTCTTTTTATGGCTTCTTAAGACTATACAGGCATACTTTGGAGATACTGCAAGTTCGGTTCCAGACTACCTCAATAAAGCAAACATCACAATAAAGCAAGTCACAAGAAATTTTTGGTTTCCTGGTGCCTATAAAAGTAATGTTTATACTATACTGTAGTTTGCTAAGTGTGCAATAGCATAATATCTACCAAAAAAACCTTAATGTAAAAATATTTTATTGCTAAAAAATGCTAATGGTCATCTGAGCCTTCAGTGAATCATCTTTTTATAGTGGAAGATCTTGCCTTGATGTTGATGACTGCTGAGTGATCAGGGTGGTGCTTTCGTCACTAAGCTTAATTGTTTCTAGCTTTTGATTTAAAGTGAGAGACGTGTGACTTTTTCTTTCTCTTGAACACACAGAGGCCACTGTAGGGTTATTAGTTGGTCTAATGTCAATATTGTTGTTTCTTAGGAAATAGGGAGGCCTAAGGAGGAGAGAGAGAGAGATGGGAGAACTGCCAATTGGTGTAACAGTCAGAAAACAAACATTTATCAATGAAGCTTGCCACCTTGTGTGGATGTGGTTCATGGTGCTCCAAAACAATTATAATAGTAACATCAAAGATCACCATAGATACGATAATAATAAAAAAGTTTGAAATACCAGGAGAATTACCAAAATGTGACACAGAGACACAAAGTGAGCATGTATTGTTAGAAAAATGGCAGGATGTAGTTGTTCCATGCAAGGTAGCCGCAAACCTTCAGCCTGTTTAAAAACACAGTTAACTATGAAGCACAGCAAAGCACAGCAAAGCAAAACACTTCAGTATAAATTGAAATTACTATTATTAAATTGTTGAATAATTTTCTTTCTTGAACTCTTATGAGACTACAAAGTATTTATTTATTTATTTATTTATTTATTTTTTATTGCATTTTAAGTTCTAGGGTACATGTACACAACGTGCAGGTTTGTTACATATGTATACATGTGCCGTGTTGGTGTGCTGTACCCATTAACTTGTCATTTACATTAGGTATATCTCCTAATGCTATCCCTCCCCCCACCCCACAACAGGCCCCGGTGTGTGATGTTCACCTTCCTGTGTACAAGTGATCTCATTGTTCAATTCGCACCTATGAGTGAGAACACCTATGAGTGTTTAGTTTTCTGTTCTTGCAATAGTTTGCTGAGAATGATGGTTTCCAGCCTTATCTATGTCCCTACAAAGGACATGAACTCATCCTTTTTTATGGCTGCATAGTATTCCATGGTGTATATGTGCCACATTTTCTTAATCCAGTCTGTCATTGATGGACATTTGGGTTGGTTCNCCATTAAGCTACCAATGACTTTCTCCACAGAATTGGAAAAGACTACAAAGTATTTTAACCTGAACTCTAGGTAAAACATTAATCATTGAGTGAATATAATGTGATATAATTTTTCATGTCATTATAAAATTATGAGGTAACCACATAATTCAGCATATCACTTGATTTTTAATCAGATACACATAGAATGTAAATACTTGTAACATATGCTTGAAGTAAAAATGGAATAGATTGTTTGCGTGAGGACATATCTCGTATGCATTGGTTTTAAAAAAAAATTGGAACTTTTTTTTGTTTTTGAGACAGGATCTCATTCTGTTGCCCAAGCTGGAGTGCAGTGGTGCAATCTTAGCTCACTGCATCCTTGACTTTCTAGGCTGAAGCAATCCTTCCACCTCAGCCTCCTGAGTAGCTGGGATCACAGGTGTGCATCACCATGCTCAGCTAATTTTTTATTTGTTGTAGAGATGGGTCTTCCTGTGTGTCCCCGGCTGGTCTTGAACTCCTGGGCTCAGCAGTCCTCTTGTTTCTACCTCCGAAAGTGTTGAGAATACAGGCGTGAGCCACTGTTCCTGGCTGAAGTTAACTTTTAATCAGATTTATAGATTGTTATTTATAGAATATATTCATGACTATGGTGATTTATCTGTTTGTTTGTTTTTTTCCTGAGACGGAGTTTTGCTCTGTTGTCCAGGCTGCAGTGCTGTGGCACGATCTTGGCTCACTGCAGCCTCCGCCTCCTGGATTCAAGCACTTCTCCTGCCTCAGCCTCCCGAGTAGCTGGGATTACAGGTGCACACCACCATGCTGAGCTAATTTTGTATTTTTAGTAGAGATGGGGTTTCACCATGTTGGACAGGCTGGTCTCGAACTCCTGACGTCGTGATCCATCCACTTGGGCCTCCCAAAGTGCTAGGATTACAGGTGTGAGCCACCATGCCCAGCCAATTTAACTGTTTTTAAAAATCCTTCTTAAAGGTACATCATTACCTGAAGTATCATCTAATGAGATTTTACTTCTTCAAAAGATTTTTAAAAATATGTTTATGTTAATATTAAGGTTAATGTGCAATTCATTAGCAAATCACAAATTAGCACTCTAAATATACTTGTGGTTGTGGTAGGATTTTCACTAGTTTGTTCACGCATTCATTCGCCTAGTCTGTGCAAATTCCCAGTGTATATAATTGTACTCCTGCTGCTGGCAGGTAGGTGTGGCAATGGAAAGTATTAGAGATAACTGGGTTTTTGCATTAGATTGAAGTTCCAACCAGGCAAATTTTAAGTTTAATGTGAAAACGCTAAGTATGTATGGGATTTGGCTACTTCTCAAAATTAAATGTTTTATTTGGAGAAATAATAGAACATTTCTCATCAGTCATCTTCAGTGGAAGAATACATGGTCTTTGTGGCCTGGCTTGATGTTTGAAAGTAAATTCTTTCAAATTCCATTTAGAGCTAATGCATGCAATATAAAACAATTTCAATTATTTAACATTTTAAAGCTAAAAATATTATTTAGAGTAAAATTACAGGACTTTAGCTGAGGAACAAAATTCTGGTTAATTTTTATTTAGGTTCAAATGTCTAAAATGCTTCTCCATAAATTTTCTGTGGCTGTAAAGGTGGAAAATAGCTGGAGCTTGTGAGTTAGGAAAGTAAAATTGTGGGAAATCAGACACTCTTTCAAATTATGGCATAGTCGGTGGAAAGAACAATAGAACATATTTGAAGAAATCTGTTTGTCGATCCTTTTGCCAGTATCACACAGTCTTAGTTCATTTTGTGCTGCTGTAACAGAGTGGGTAATTTATAATGAACAGATATTTATTGGCTCACAGTTCTAGAGGCTGCGATGTCCAATATCAAGGTGCCGGCATCTGGCAGAAGCCTTGTTGCTACTTCATAGCATAGTGGAAGGCATATGCCAGCAGGGTGAGAGAGCACAAAAAGAGTTAACTACTCTCAGTGATAATGGCATTAGTCGGTTTGTGAGGCACCTCCATAACTTAAACACCTCTTAAAGGTGTCATCTCACAATACAAGCACAGTGACATTTACACTTCAACATGAGTTTTTGGAGGAAATACATTCAGGCCTAGCATATACTATCCTGATTACCGTAATTGGTTTTGTCTTCTTCCAACTTTGTATTTTTTTTTAAAGAATGCTTTGGCTAATCTGGGATTTTTTATTCTCATATAAATTTTGGAATCAGTTTGTCAATTTTTGCAGTTAAAAAACCTGGTGAGATTAATTCAATTTTTAAAATAGCTACAGTCTATATAGATTTTCTGTTATTTTCAGTAATTTGGTTTTTTAAAAATGATATTTGTCTATTCCATGTAAATTGTCAAATTTATTTGTGTTAAGTTGTTTATAACATTTCTATCTTTTTTTTTTTCTGTTTTGTTTTTCATTTTTTGAGACAGAGTCTTGCTCTGTCACCCAGCCTGGAATGCAGTGGCTCAGTCTCAGCTCACTGCAACCTCTGCCTCCCAGGTTCAAACGATTCTCATGCCTCAGCCTCCTGAGTAGCTGGGATTACAGGTGTGCGCCACCATGCCCAGCTAATTTTTGTGTTTTTAGTAGAGACGGAGTTTCACCATATTGGCCAGGCTGGTCTCAAACTCCTGGGCTCGAGCAATCCACCTGCCTTGGCCTCCCAAAGTGCTGGGGATTACAGGCGTGAGCCACTGTACCTGACTTTATAAGATTTCTTTATTACCCTTTTAATTTCTGTAATTNTTTTGTTTTCATTTTTTGAGACAGAGTCTTGCTCTGTCACCCAGCCTGGAATGCAGTGGCTCAGTCTCAGCTCACTGCAACCTCTGCCTCCCAGGTTCAAACGATTCTCATGCCTCAGCCTCCTGAGTAGCTGGGATTACAGGTGTGCGCCACCATGCCCAGCTAATTTTGTGTTTTAGTAGAGACGGAGTTTCACCATATTGGCCAGGCTGGTCTCAAACTCCTGGGCTCGAGCAATCCACCTGCCTTGGCCTCCCAAAGTGCTGGGGATTACAGGCGTGAGCCACTGTACCTGACTTTATAAGATTTCTTTATTACCCTTTTAATTTCTGTAATTATTTATTGCTTCCTAACAGATTATGCTTGAACAACATCTTAAAACAACCAACATTTATTATCATAATTCCTTTGGGTCAGGAATCTCAGCTGAGTGCCTCTGACTCAGGATCTTCCACAGTGCTGCAGTCAAGGTTTGCCCAGGGCTATAGTCATTTCAAGGCATGACTTGAAGAGGACCTACTTTCAAGATTACTCACATAGATATAGAATTCTGGATTGACATTCTTTACCTCTTTCATCATATTAAAGATTCCCTTCCATCGTCTTTTGGGCTTCATTGTTTCAAATAACAAGCTACTCATTTTCATTCTGTGTTGCGTTTCTCTGGCTGCTTTCAAGATTTTCTGTTTAGCTTTGGATTTCAGCTGTTTATTTATTATGTGTCTAAGTATGGTTTTCTTTGTTTTATCTTTTTTGGGGTTTGCCAAAATTCTGGAGTCTTTAAATTTATATCTTCTACCAAATTTGGGAAAATTTTGGCCATTGTTTCTTTTTCTAAAAACTGCCATATCTCTCTTCTTTATTTCTGGGACTTCAGTTATACCTATGACAGACCTTTTGATTTTATCTTATAACTCACTATGGGATAATTTTCTTCAACTTCTCTTTTTTGTTTTCAGATTCAAAATTTCTTTTGGTTTATCTTCAAGTTTACCAACTCTTCAATCTATACAGTGAATTTTAAAAAATATATTAAAAATTATTGAATTTTCGTTTTGTTCTTTTTTTAATAGCTTCTTTTGCCAAGCTTACCTATTTTTAATGAACTTTTGTTGTCATTATCTGATGCATAATTATAATATCTATTTTAATATTATTGCTGATTTTAACATCTAAGTTATCTCTAGACTTGGTCTTCATTGATTACTTTTTCTTATGGAATAGTTTTGGATATTTCACAATTGGCATCAAGAATCCAACATCACACTGAAAACTGTAATTGTATATTGTAAAATTTTTGGTGTACATTCTCTTATTGTTCTCTTATAACTTCCAGCAATGCCCTTTTACAAAATGGATGTTTTAACATGATCTTTGCTTTCTTTTGCAGGGCATCTTCTCTGCATTCAGTTTCATCCAAGTCATTCCGGGATTTCTTACTAGAAGAAAAAAAGTCTGTTACTAGCCATAGTTCAGGCGATCATGTCAAAAAAGTTTCTTTTAAAGGAATTGAAAATTCTCAGGCAGCAAAAATTGTCAGGTAATAAAACAAACGTAAAACTAATACAGTTTCTACCTTAAAATAGTCTGTGGTGGTTTTATGTTCTGAAATAATCTTTAAAACTTTATGAGGCAGATTTTTTTGTACACTCTTTTACATTCAGAATTAAAATTAGCATGTGTAAATTCCTTCCCCACTTAAAAAATTTGAAACAGTTATTGAGATATAATTGACTTAAAATCAAGTGCATCTATTTAAAGTACACATTCTGTAGTTTCAGCACATATGTACACCTGTGACACCACCACAACATTCAAAATAGTGAACATAAGCATCATTTTCAGATGTTTTGTCATGACCCTTTGTAATCCCTTCCTCTCTTCCTTCTGTTTCCCCCTCCCAAGCAGCTACTAATCTGCCAATACAGACTAGCTTGTGCATTTTAGAGTTTTATATCAGCAGGGTCGTGCAGTAGGTACCCGTAGTAAAAAGTAGTCTTTTACTCAGCATAATTATTTCGAGATTTATTCATGCTGTTATGGGTATCCATTGATTCTGTTTCATTGCCGAATAGTATTTCATTGTATGGGCATACCACATACAATGTGTTTATCTGTGCATCTGTTGATGAACCTTTGGGTATTTGCAATTTTTTCTCTAGCTATTTTTTAATTTTAATTATCATGAAAGTAGAGATGGGGGTTTCATTATGTTGCCCAGGCTGGTCTCGAACTCCTGGCCTCAAGCAGTTCTCCCACCTCAGCCTTCCAAAGTGCTAGGATTACAGGCATGAGCCGCCACACCTGGCCTAGCTATTTTTGATACTGCTTTAGAAAGTCCAATGTATTTTTTTTTTTTTGAGGTGGAGTCTCGCTCTGTCACCGGGGCTGGAGTGCAGTGGTCCGATCTCAGCTCACTGCAAGCTCCGCCTCCCGGGTTTACGCCATTCTCCTGCCTCAGCCTCCCGAGTAGCTGGGACTACAGATGCCCGCCACCTCGCCCGGCTAGTTTTTTGTATTTTTTTTTGGAGAGACGGGGTTTCACCGTGTTGGCCAGGGGTCCAATGTATTTTAAAGAAAAACGTTTCATATTTTAAATGCCTACATGAAGCATCAAAATCTATCTATAATTTAAAAGCAGTATTTTCAGTGAGCTGTGATCGAACCACTGCACTCCAGCATGGATGACAGAGTGAGACCTGGTCTCAAACAAACAAAACAAAATAAGTAAGATATGTTATGTCCAATTCAAGTGCATCAAACAGATAATATAAACTTCTCTGAGTGAAGCACGGAACAGAGACTGGGGAGTTATACTAGTTTAATGTCACTTTACCTGCCCTGAGGAACTATCAAAGTCTTCTGACGACAATGTTTGGAAACTCCTGATTTAGATGAAATGTTTAGGCATATTTTCACTGTTAGTATTGTGACTGTCTTCTTTCTTACAGATATTTACTTTTAGGAGGAAAGTTCTTGAGCCTTAAAAGATCTGAAGTCATCTCCCTAACTTGTCTAATACTTCTAGCATTAAAATACTGTTTTAAAATAAAAATCCTAGGCTGAGTTTGGTGGCTTAATGCCTGTAATCCTAGCACTTTGGGAGGCCGAGGTGGGCAGATCACTTGAGTCTAGAGGTTTGAGACCAGCCTGGCAACATGATGAAACCCTGTCTCTACAAAAAATAGCAAGAAAAATAAATTAGCTCAGGTTGGTGGCATGTGCCTGTAGTGCCATCTATTCAGGAGGCTGGGTTGGGAGGATTGCTTGAGCCTGGGAGGTAAAGGCTGCAGTTAGCCATGATTGTGCCACTGCACTCCAGCCTGAGCAACAGAGGGAGACCCCGTCTCAAAAACAAACAAACAAAACAAAACAAAAAAAACCTTAAATGGAATACTAACACATGAAGCAGATTAAGTATTTTTGCATATTAATTTATACAATTATAATTATGATAGGCTTATAAATATAAAACTAGGTACATAGTCTTAAAATTGGCTATCAAACATTTATTGATGATGAACTTTGTATCAGACATTATGCTAAGTATTAAAGTTACAGTGGTGAACAGATTAGCCCCTGCCTATTTAGAACTATCCTCCTTTCTTGTTTTGCCATAGAAAAGTTCTCTCTCTTATCTTAGGCCAATACCTGTGCTTTTATCTTAATGCTTCCCACTTCAGAAGCCTGAAAACTATTAATTATCCCTTTCCTTTCTTGTGTAAGATTCAACCTTTTCCTTTTAACTAGATTTTTCCTCTCTGATTTTGAATGTGCTCAGGTCTCTCCTGTGGTCTGGGCACACTTTCTTCTATCAGTTGTCCTGTCATTACCAATTCTCCATCTCCTTCACAGCCAGATTTCTCAAAAGAGTTGTCACCTCCCACTCAGTCCGTAATTCATTCTGTCTCCCAGCCCCATTACTAGTATCTCTTGCCCATATCTATCATCTGGGCTTTAGACTTAATTATCTCTTATTGACCCTACCATTCTATCTGGATGTTCAGAAACACTGCAAACTTCATGTCCAAAACGAAACTTAGTGTTTTCCTCATACCCCTCTCATAAAACCAAAATCAAACAAAATATAGAAAACATAGCATAGCCTATTCTTTCGGAATTTTCTTCCTCAGTAAATAGGAAGAAATTTGTGTCTTTGGCACTTCCATTTTCTTCACGAGTATTCAGTCTACTGTTAGAGCATTCCAGTTTTATCTCTTAAATATTTCTCAAATCCATATACTAAATTTTATCTCCAGTGCTATCACCTCTGATTCAGTTTACTGTGATACTTCACCTAGGCCACCTGAGTTGCCCTACTGACTGATCTTGCCTTTCTTTCCTCCAATATATTAAGCCAGTGTGTTCTTTTTTAAAATTTGGAGTTACTGCTTTTAAGAAAAAAGCTATAGCATTCTTAATATGGCCTTCAAGGCCTACATAGTCTGGCTCCTGCCTACTGTCTTTAACTTGATTTTGTAACCTGATCTCTGTGTTCTAGTCCTCTTGGCCTTCTCTGAGTTCTCAAATGCACTTTCCGTCTTTCCACCTCCTAACCCTTTGACAGACTGATTCTAACTCTTCTTTCAATATCTATTCAGTTATATTCTTTGGAGAAGTCTGACTTGCTGGGGCAGTTTACTGTTGTATGTTCTCATAGTACTTTTTATTGTACGTCCCACATTTATTAGTGTAATTCTTTAACATTTGTCTACTCTTAAGTATTTTCATGTCTGTATGTTTAATTATATGTTCAATGAGAGCAAGGAGGTTTGTCATTGCTCATCATTTTACTACCAGTATTCAGACTGGCTCCTGGCATGTAGTAGGTGCTTCGTGTGTCTGGTGAATGACTGAATGAGTAAATTAATTAAAATTGTTACCCTGTTTGAAGTAACATTTGTTTCTAATGTAGTGAGTTGTATTGCATGTCTTAGATATATCAATTTAAAGGTATGAAAATTAAGATAATTTTTGTATTTTTATATTTTAAATATTAATATTCATTGAAACTTTAAAAAATGTCTTTAGATATATAATGATTTGTCATGGAACTTAAAATATGGATCTGTGGTTTCATAGTTGATCACTAGAGTGTGCTATAACATCAGGGCTCTTAATTATAAGTGTGCCCTGTTACATACTGCTTTGGAAGTTTGACTTAATGGAGTTTATGACAGTATGACATATCCATAGCTTCAGTATTTTTGGTATGGGAGTTAATGTTTTAAATAGCTGTGGCTATCACTGATAGTGATTCTGAGAAAGAAAGCATATAGCTTTGAGTTTCAGAGTTTTTTTTCTATCATAGAAAACATAATAAGTATGCTTTTTTAAAAAGGAAATATAAAACATTACAGACAAACTAAAATATTCATTAATTTGCAAATTATGGGCTACATGGTACTGGCCTCTGTTGGGTATATATAAAAGTAGAATGTATAGGCGCAGCCTTTCATGTGTCTGAAATCTAGTTGATAAATATTAACGTACGTACAGGGATGTTAAATGATAGAATAAGAATGAAATTACGATACAAGGTCCAGGCGCTGTGGCTCACGCCTGTAATCTCAGCACTTTGGGAGGCCGAGGCAGGCGGATCACCTGCGGTCGGGAGTTCAAGACCAGCCTGACCAACATGGAGAAACCCCATCTCTACTAAAAATACAAAATTAGCCAGGCCTGGGGTGGCACATGCCTGTAATCCCAGCTACTTGGGAGGCTGAGGCAGGAAAGTTGCTTGAACCCAGGAGTCAGAGGCGGAGGTTGCAGTGACCCGAGATTGCGCCATTGCACTCCAGCCTGGGCAACAAGAGCGAAACTCCATCTCAAAAAAAAAAAAAAAAAGCCAGGCATAGTGGTGCATGTCTGTAATTCCAGCTACTAGGGAGGCAGAGGCAGGAGAATTGCTTGAACTGGGAGGTGGAAGTTGCAGTGAGCCAGGATCATGCCACCACACTCCAGCCTGAGTAACAGAGTGAGACTCTGTCTCCAAAACAACAGCAGGAACAACAAAAAAACAAAAAGAAAGAAATTACGATACAATATAGAAGTATTAAAGAGATTACAAAATGATGAAGTACCAAATGAGTGGTTCTGAGAAGGAAAACTGAGCATGGGCTCAGTTTTGGGTTGTTGTCAGGAAGACTTCATTGCAGAAGGGTTTGAGCTGTGTTAGTTCATAAGCACTTTTTATATTCATTTCTAAATATTACTATATTTATAAGCATGTGAATAATATTAGAAAAAAAGAGATCACTTAATTCTTGATTCCTTTCATTGTCATAAGCTTTTGAATACAGGATGGGATTTTTAAAAGAAGAAGTAAGAGAAGATGGGGCAGTATAAACAGAGGAAATTGTAGGAGTTAAGAAGATAGGAATGCTTATGGTCCTTTGGGGAGTTAGGGTGCTAGGGGTTGGGGACTCATCTCAGGAAATTCCACAAATTATACATTCTTGTTTAAGTTGTAGAAAATGTAGTTTTTTCCAAGATTAGGGCAAGAATGACAATGTAATTTAAGGGTGTTAACATCTAAAAGTGAGCAATTTGTACAATTTTTATTGTTTATTGTTGCTTAGGTATTCTTTTTCATTTCATCTGCTTTTATTTCCTATTTTCCTTTCACTGAAATGTCCCCTTATGTAATTCTGGAAAGAAAATGTAAGCTGTGTTTCTTTTTTTTTTTTTCGAGACAGAGTCTTGCTCTTGTCGCCCAGGCTGGAGTACAAGGGTGTGATCTCCACTCACTGCAACCTCTGCCTCCAGGTTCAAGTGATTCTCCTGCCTCAGCCACCCCAGTAGCTGCGACTACAGGCGCCTGCCACCGCGCCCGGCTGATGTTTGTATTTTTAATAGAGACGGGGTTTTGCCATGTTGGTCAGACTAGTCTCAAACTCCTGACCTCAGGTGATCTGCCCACCTCAGCCTCCCAAAGTGCTGGGATTACAGGTGTGAGCCACTGCACCCAGCTGAGCTTATGTTTCTAATTAGTGAGAAAAACTACTTGTGAGACAAAAATTATTCTATGATTATATCAGCTCTAATCTTATATAAAAATCTTTCTAATTAAGCTAGTACAATTTTTTTTAAGGCCAACTGAGCAAAGAATAATTTAGTTCCTTTAAAGTGTAAATGTGACAATATTAATGTGTTTTGGTCAAACAAAAATCTTTTTTTTTTTTGAGACGGAGTTTTGTTCTTGTTGCCCAGGCTGGAGTGCAATGGCGTGATCTTGGCTCACCGCAACCTCTGCCTTCTGGGTTCAAGCGATTCTCCTGCCTCCGCACCTTGAGTAGCTGGGATGACAGGCATACGCCACCAAGCCCAGATAATTTTGTATTTTTAGTAGAGATGGGGTTTCTCCATGTTAGTCAGGGTGGTCTCAAACTCCCTACCTTAGGTGATCCGCCTGACTTGGCCTCCCAAAGTGCTGGGATTACAGGCGTGAGCCACTACGCCCGGCCTGAACAAAAATCTTTTAAGGAAAATGTCAGTTAACCTTTTTATGTTGCTGTTTATTTTCAGAAGGCTAAATTTTATACAGATTGTCTCTTGTGATATCTACTTTTATGTTGCTAATGTCGAAAACTCAATAATGCTATATTTATTATTTGGAAGTTTAGAATGTTTTTGATATTTATTTAATCATAGCTCTATTTTATTTGACAAATTTGGTTCATTTTAAGATGAAATTTTGACAGACTACACGTTGTTTGGATAAATTTGTAGTTAATGAGATTATCCACTGAAAATCATGAGTGGAAAAGTTATGGAATTGTAGTCTTAGGAAACATATTTGAGATTCAGTATAACATGTTACAGCTCTTTCTGAATCTTTCTGTATCTCAGTTTCATCATATGGAAATGAGAGTAGTAATACCATGCAGGTTTACTACAAAGCTTGTATCAGTTTGTAATTCAGTAGCTATATCGCTAAGAAAAGTTATCAGTAATTTAAAGCAATAAAGAACCTAAAAACCTCTGCTTTTCATTATCATATACTAAAAAAACCCTTTGAATTTCTGTTGCAGTCATTAGTTTTCTAATTATTTTTTCATAAACAAGTATTTCCAAGTATTCTGCTGGACATTGAGGTACAAAGATGAATGAAGCAGTCCTGTTCCTCAAGAGACTAGTCTAGCAATTAAGATTGACATGTAAACGATAGTAACAGTGTGTGATGCTTTATCATAATGATTGAAGTTTTGTAGGAGGAGAGAGAAAATGACATTTGAGCCAACAGTATAAGAATGAGAAGACATTTGAAGTGGAATGTATTCCAGAATAAGGGGAATAGTAGAAATAAAGGCAGCTGTGTGATCATGGAAAAAACACCGTACTCTAAATCAAAAAGACCAGATTTTTGTTATCTCTCTGCTACTTATCTAATTTGTGAATCAGACAAATTATATAATATTCTTTGAGTTTGTTTTTTCATCTCTATAATGGGTTAATATATGCTTTCTTCACAGGGTATTGCAAAGATTAAATGGGATAATACACATGAAGTACTTAAGCTCTTAGTAAATTTGTTTGCCCACACATCAGGGCTAAACATTTTAGCTTTCAGTGCATTTTGTACTCTGGCCCTACTGTTTCTTTTAAACTTTATTTCTCTTTAAGTTTCTTCCTTGCCCTGAATTCAGACATTCTTTGCTTATTAAAGAGAACAGCCTGCCTTTACTTAAAGCACTGAAATCTTTTATAGGTCTGTGTATTTGTACAACCAAAATTCTTTTTAATTGTCCCTCTCCTCAGCTTTAATGTCATTTCCTCAGTGAAGCCATCAGTGTATACCATCTTCCATATTTTAGTTTTTCTCCTGTGCATCCATAGTACTGTATACATTGTTTTATCATTGCTTAAGTATATTTTTAAATCTTCCCCATCAGAATTTTTTGAGGGGAGAAGATTGGGTTTTAATCAGCCTGATTTTCAGCACCTACGATAATCCTGACATGCTCAATAAATGTGTGTAAATGAATCATGAAGTCAATATTTTAGGTCCTGTTAATTTACTCTCTGACTTTGTGTTGTTAAACCTGTCTAGTCCTCAGTTTGCTCATTGCTGAAAGAGAGCATTGGAGTGATCTAGATAATTTCTAGGGACCTTTCTAACTGTAAAATTCCACAATTACCTCATCTGCATTGTACCTTTTTAAGTTTTTCTCCTTACTGGAATGCTTCTTACTGCTTTCATCATATACCTCTTTTTTATTATCTTCTCAAGTTCATTCTTCTCCATGAGGCCCTCTCAAATGATTAAATATTGTGATTTGTATAGTTCTTATAGCCAGTATAACTCAATTTGTTATACTGTCTTAAATTCTGTTCTATTATTTTATATGTCATTTTGTATGTTGTTTCCTTAACTGGCTTGTGAATTCTTAGAAGGTAAAGATCATATTTTGTATTTCTGTCCTATCTGTAATTCTTTGCTCATAAAGTATATTAGCGCCTCACAAAATTTGGCTGTTAATTATCTGATTTAGAGATTATTGGTTTATCTGGTATATATATAATATTATTAGAAATAGGCTATTTCTTGCAATATCTTTCTCTATGATATTTTATACAGAAGGTTTTATAAATATATATAGATTATTTTGTTTACTTATAATTTTAAAGGTAAGCTTGACTGCACTTATTTAATTTGCCTCTGGAGTCAGGAGTTTACAATTCTTCCTCTGTATATATTAATAAGCAGTTTGACTAATATTACTAGAAGCTTTAATCTTTAATTTTGGCATTTGTTTTGCAGATGCTCTACCCATGGTACCCCAGGACCAGAAGGCAACCATATTTCAGATTTACCACTTCCAGACAGTCCCAAGTAAGATTAATTGATAAGTTATGGGCCTCCAAAGCTAAGTTGCTGCTTAGCATTGAAAACATTAAGGCCGAGTGCAGTGGCTCACACCTGTAATCCCAGCACTTTAGGAGACAGAGGTGGGTGGATCATCTGAGGTCAGGAGTTCAAGACCAGCCTGGCCAACATGGTGAAACCCTGTCTCTACTAAAAATACAAAACTTAGCTGGGCATGGTGGCGCACGCCTGTGATCCCAGCTACTCATGAGGCTAGGGCAGGAGAATCGCTTGAACCTGGGAGGCAGAGGTTGCAGTGAGCCAAGATCATGCCACTGCACTCCAGCCTGGGTGACACAGCGAGACTCCATCTCAAAAAAAAAAAAAAAAGAGAAAAGGAGAATGTTAAGAAATTGGGAATAGTATGGTGTTGAGTAGAATGTATTACTTGAATCCTCTCTGTACTGTAGTTGGAGTTACCTTTCTGTTCAGATATGTTGTTTCTGCTCCCTCCCCATTTCCTGGTACTTTCCAAAACCTTCTCTCTAACACTGGTCCAAATAAAACATTAGTTCTCCTGTTTTTCTGTTTCTCACCTCATCATTCTGTAATCTCTGTGAAAGCTTCCAGGTTTGCTCATTGTAGGTCACTGGAAAAAATTGTAGCATTGCTAAAGAGCATTTCAGAGAAAATTTTGTAGGCAAAAATTTAGGAAGATGAGTGAAACTCATCATTCTGTAAGCTGCGAAAGCTTCCAGGTTTGCTCATTGTAGATCACTGGAAAAAATTGTAGCATTGCTAAAGAGTATTTCAGAGAAAATTTTGTGTGCAAAAATTTAGGAAGATGAGTGAAACTCGTTATTATTATTCTTTCAGTCCCTGGCTATCTTCTTCAGTGACTGCTCCATCCATGGTAGCCCCAGTCACTTTTGCATCTATTGTAGAAGAAGAACTACAACAGGAAGCAGCTCTTATTAGAAGTCGAGAAAAACCCTTGGCTCTGATTCAGGTAAATAACACACTTAGTAGGGTTTAATTCAGAGAAGAACTATATTTCCTACTTAGGTTTTAAGAAAATCATGTTTGTTTGCTTTGAACAGGTGCCTGTATCTATGAAATTAAAATGTAAATGCCAGGTAAAATTGAACTGAGGCATCTAGCAGTGTATTTATTAGTTGTAGATATTCAGGACAATTCATTTATGACTAATAAATTATGATAAAGCTTATATTTTTGCTTTGGTGATACTTTGGATTATTTGTTTTTTAAAATGACCAGTAGAGAATTTGGCAGTATTCTCTAGTGCTACACTTGGCTTCTGTATCAGTAAGAATTCTAAGATTATAAGCAACAGAAGCCTACTCTGGCTAACCTAAGGAAAACATAATTTATTTGAGGGCTATTAAGATTCCATAGACTTAGCTGAAAGACCAGACAGCCAGGCTTGGAAACAGAAAAGACCCATAGTAGCACTGGAAAGTTCAGAAGCAAGATTTAGAGGACTTGTGCAATAGCAGAAAGTATCTCACAGAATAAAGCTATTGGAATGAATGAATTTCAGCAATCATTTTCAGTTTCTTTTTCCTTCTGCTCAAGATTCAAATTCAAGAGCCCATGGGCATCTCATGATTCTACCTCAGGTCTCAAGCTTTTTCCTTGCCACAGAGATAGCAGGATACTTGATTTAATTTCACTGTATTGTATCCATGGAAAGTGGTAGTACCTCAAAAGGAAATTGGAAGGCAAATACATCCTGCTTAATTTATAATCAAAAGAATAAAAAGTCTTCTTTCCCTTCCTCCTTTCAGATTGAGGAGCATGCCATACAAGATTTATTGGTTTTCTATGAGGCATTTGGCAACCCTGAAGAGTTTGTCATTGTTGAAAGGACACCGCAGGGACCACTGGCAGTACCTATGTGGAATAAGCATGGATGCTAGTTCACTGTGGAGTTGAGATGCATTTTTCATAATTATGAGTTTGTTTGTATAAAGAAAAGCTGTGGAAAAGAGTCTTAGAGATTTTATAATATCATTCTAAATAGATTAAGAAAGGATATAATTTCTTTACTGCAGTCAAATCATATAATGTTTGTATGATTAAAAATAAATTTCTGAGAATTGTGATTTTAGTAACTTTATATAAAATGTGTGAGACAAAACTTATTAAGGTTAAATAGAATTGTTTCTTCTGAATAATCTAACAAAGGAAAATATAAGTGATTGAATCATAAGATATAAGGGGAGTGAAGTATTAAAAATAACTTTTTTGTTTGAGAACTTGAGAATTTAGAAGATTTTGCCAAGTATGTGTTGTTGCTTGACTTTTTAAGTATAGCATTGATTAATTTGAAAATCAATGAATCATGAAAAGTAGAGCATCAGTTATTACTTCTGATTCATTAATGGCCAGAATTTTGTGTTTGGTCTAATAGTTGTGTCACCATTCTTGTTGCTTTTTAAAAATCAGGCTATGCCTGTGGTCCATGTCTGTTGAAAGCTTGACCTGCACAAATGCTGTATTTCTGTTTGGACCACATTTTCTCCATTTTGCATTAAGCAGTAGAGTACAGTGGAAAGGGAATAAGAATACTGATTATGAAAAAAAAAAAGATTTGGAGTCATCGTGGGTTGTTTATTTTTAATGGGATGGAGGATCTTAAAAACACCTAGTTGTGAGAGAATCAATTTCTGAAAGTATTAAAATTTCTGAAAATAAATGCTTAATTACACATACAGGAATTAAACAGTTTGGAAGAGGGTTGGATTATCATTACCTTTGTAATACTGTATAATCAGAAGTTTTCTGAACCTCAGTTGTACATCTAGACATAAAAGTTGTTTTCTTTATAGGATGTTGTTTGGTTTGTTTGAGTGTTTAAATTTTTGAAAAACAAATGTTAAATTTGTGCTTCCGTACCTAGATAAATTGGAAAGGTTAATGTTCTAGTTTCTGGAAGATAAGTCTGGAAGACACATAAGCAATTCACTGCTATAATTTAGTTGATGTAAAATGGCGGAAACTGACTCAATATTTCAGGTTTAGCTCTACCCAAAAGCAGCAGACATGTAAGCAGATGTGCAATAAAAAATGATCTTGATCCATTTCACTAATGTGTGCTTCACATTTTTTACAATAATGACATTTATTATGGAAAGAGTTAATATTTTTTCTGATGTGCTACACTAATAGCCAGTACATGGTTAAGTTGATGCTGCATTTATTCTAAGACGGATTTAAAAAGGCAGTTTTCTAAATATGAAGTTGTGAATTTTTATGTGTGTTTGAGTAAATTGAGAAATGAATTTTATAAATGTTTTATCGTTGTTGCTGTAAAGCCTTTGAAGTAATTGATTTCATTTGAAACTTTGATTATGCTGTATATAATGACATCTTTAATATTTACAGATGCTGTAAAGTGATGATTTTCTTGCTGTCCTCCATGCTGCCTGGGAAGCAGTCTTGGGGGTCTTTGTTGGATGGGGTGTGAAAGAGGGGCATGAACTGAACCGAGTCTGTGAGGCTTTAGGCCGTTACAAACCACAACCAGAGCAGTTGCACTTTATGGTCTGTTTTATGTAGTGAGGTATTATATATAATTTTATTGGGAAAAAAGGAGTTCTTTTGCTAGTAAAGTTAAACACTGCCATAAACTGTATTTCTTCATAAATAATTCCGTGAAGATAGCTATCTGACACATTGCTGTCAAAACGCCCAGGAAAGTGATAGGGGTTTTCTTTCTCCCCTAACAAAATAACATTATTCTGCTACAGTATTCATCTCTAATTCCATAACCTCAAAAATTCCTGATAGAATTGAAGAAATACTGGAAATGACAAATTTAAAAGATCAGTGGGATAGAGAGATCTTTAAGATTTATGGAAACACTTACAGAAGTTTTTTTTTGTTTGTTTTTGTTTTTTTTTTCTTGAGGCACAATCTCACTCCATCACTCAGACTGGAGTGCAGTGGCACAATTTTGGCTGACTGCAACCTTCGCCTCCTGGCAGAACTATTCAGACTGAAAAAGTGATGGTTGGGTAGGACATTGGGATAAGGGCATGTCAGAGGCAGAATATGCTTAAAATTTGCAAAATCAAGAAGACTGCAAAGTCAAATTTGTTGACAAGATATTGAGATTCAGGACTCTTCTTCAAGTCCTAAAGAGATGGTTTTTAAAATAAATTTAAGAAAACTTAGCTTTATATAGGAGCAATATCCAGTCATTTGAGAAAGTTATTGCTAGTTAATGTCTGGGTTGATTCCCTATAACTGTTTTGGAGGCCAGGGTGTATATATTTGTTCATGATAAGGTGGAAGTAGCTCTTTCATGTAATTTTAGATCTGAAGCCTTATTGATTCATTTTATGTATATTCTCTTCATTTTATAAATTGAAGAAAGCTGACCAGGCGTGGTGCTCATGCCTATAATTATAGCACTTTGGGAGACCAACACTGGTGGATCACTTGAGACCAGGAGTTCNAATACTGTACCTATAGTGGTGAAGCCAAACTAGACCTAATGTTTCTCCCAAATATGCTTCAAGCTTTGCTTATGCAGATCTCTACCTAAATTTTTCTTTCTCTTCAGATAAAATTCTACCTATCCATAATTAAGGCAATCAAAATTCTCTTTACTTTATAGTTTTTCTGGTTTCCCTCCATACACCCTCAAACGTAAAGTAACATAAAAATAGTAGCATATATGGATCACCTATGTTCTCACTTCCTTGTAACCCTAGGGTACTTGTCGTATTGTGGCATTACTTTTGTTTTTCTATTGATCTAGTCTTTATTACTAAATTACTTGTACTTTGAGGACATAGACTAGGCATTTTTTTCTTTCTTATATATGTGTATGTTTGAATCTTTTAAAATCTTGAACCATAACATAAAGAGATAAGTGCACAGGACAAAATATTTAGCTAAGTAATTTACAGTAAGTCAAGAAGTGGACCATGACAGCACTTCGGAAAGAGGTCCTGGATTTGATTTGCTAACATTTCAACGAAGACTTTTGCATCTGTATTCATGAGGGATATTGGTCTGTGGTTTTCTTTCTCTTTTCCTTTTTTTCCCTATCTTTTACTCTGATACCACTTTAATACTAGCCTTATAGAGGGAATTGGGAAGGATTCACTTTTATAGAAGTGTTCATAAATGATTGGTATTATTTCTTATTTAAATTTTGATAGAATTAACTCATGGAATCATCCGGGTATGGGCTTTTCTTTGTGGGAAGACTTTAAATTATTATTATTATTTTCTATTCCTTTACATATTACAGGCCTGTTGAGATTTTCTATATGTTCTTTATTCAGTTTCAATAATTTATTTATTTCTAGGAATTTATCCAGTTCATCTCAGTTGTCTAGTTTGTTCATAGTAGTGCCTTACATTCCTTTTAATTTCATAAGGTTTGGTGGTCAAGTTCCTCCCCACTTTTGTAATTTTGGTAATCCTTATTTCTCTCTCTCTTTTTTTTTTTTCCTTAATCATATCACTCAACATTGAAGTTGTCAAAGAAGTTATTGAAGTCAAAGAACTAACTTGGGGTTCATTGATTTTCTCTATTCTCTTTTCATTGGTTTTCATTGATTCTGTTCTCTTTATTATTATTTTCTGCTTCCTTTAGCTTTAATTTGCTTTTCTTTTCTGTGTATTTAGGCTTACAGCGTTCTCTTTTCTCAAGTACAGGAATGTAGAACTATAGATTTCCCTCTAAGCACTGCTTTAGCTGCATCTCATAAATTTATATATGTCATGTTTTATTTTCATTCAGTTCAAAATATTTTAAATTTCATCTTGATTTCTTCTTTGAATTATGGATTACTTAAAAGTATATTGGTTAATTTTCAAATATTTGGGAATTCTTACCAAATATCTGTTAGTTATTGATTGCTAATTTAATTTTGTTAAATTTGGAGAACATATTTTGTATTGTTTCAGTCCTATTAAGTTTGTTGAAATATCTTTTATAGTCTAATATGTGATCTGTCTTGGAGAATGTTCCATGTGTACAGGAGAAGAATATGACTAAATTGACATCAATCTTATGAAATAGTAGCTTGTAGAACTTTGTATGTTTGTATGTTTCCTGTGTTGAGGACATAAATGTGTCCACCTAAATAAAGGATAAGAATCTGAGGAACAAGAAAGATGGACCATATGGTAAGGGATATTGCTTATTTGCAGATCCCTTCTTTGTTCTCCACTATCTCTTGTGAGAGTAATCTCTAGGACTTTACCAACCAGCTTATTTTCCCTCTGACAGCCAGTTATCACCCTCCAGGTGATTCTGATGTGTACTAAAGTAGGTATTTTGAGTCGTAAGAGAAGGAAAGATATGCACAGGCTTGATAGCTATTTGGAGCACTAGCAGAATATTGGCGTGTTGGCAGGTGAAAGAGAATGAAGCTTTTTTTTTCTGCCCTCTCTCATGATGTTGTTATGAGCTACAGTCATGGGAAGGTCACAGCTCCTGTTAGGCAGCTGTCTCCATACAACAATCTTTCCAGCTTCTGGGGATGTTGCTTTCCCTCACCCTCAGGCCTAAGAATGGCAAAGGATCTCATGTTATATCTAGTCCAACTAACTGCAGTATCCATTGTGGTTTTCCTACATCCTGCCCACACTTTTATAAAGAATTTGATAATAATTCTCCCAAGTTGAGAGTGTTGTCTGTTTCCAGCTTGGACTCTAATTGATTGAAATATGACCTAAGTAATGGAGAGAAGTAATAGAATGTGGAGATTTTGTTGGTTTTTTTTTGAGACGGAGTTTCGCTCTTGTCACCCAGGCTGGAGTGCAGTGGCACAGTCTCACCTCACTGCAACCTCTGCCTCCTGGGTTCAAGGATTCTCCTGCCTCAGCCTCCCAAGTAGTTGGGATTACAAGCATGTGCCACCATGCCTGGTTAATTTTGGTATTATTATTATTTTAGTAGAGATGGGGTTTCACCATGTTGACCAGGCTGGTCTCGAACTCCTGGCCTCAAGTGATCCACCTGCCTCAGCCTCCCAAAGCACTGGGATTACAGGTGTGAGCCACTGCACCTGGCTGAATGTAGAGGTTTTGGTTCAAGGATATTTTACCTAGAAATTTGGCAGTGAACAGATTTATGAGAGACATATAACTTTAAAATAGATGGTGCATTTGTTTTATATATATTTTAAAAGAGGTCTCTGCATCTAGAAGGCAGAAAGGGAGGAGTCAATGCACATAGAAAGAGACTGAGATGCTGGAAAGACAGAAATAATGGTAGAATGAGAATGAAGATAAAACCAAGAGTGCAAAGTTAAACTTGTAGGAAAGGAAAGAAGTGCTACTTAATTTTCTTAAACTGAAGGAAAGAAATTGAGGATAATTTTATTGATTCCTGGAGTAACAACATCAACATCACTGGGAACATGTGATAAATACAAATTCATGGACTTCACCTGTACTGAATTGGAAACAAGAAGGGGTGCCCAGCAATCTGTTTTAACAAGCCCTCCAGGTGATTCGGATGCATGCTAAAGTAGATATTTTGAGGCAAAAGAGAAGGGAAGATACGCACAGGCCTGGTAGTCTAGAAATGTTTTCTATTGCATAGCGAGGGTTGGTAACGGGAAGAAAATGGAAAACATTTGCTATACAAATTTAAAAGGCTCAATTTTGTTTATTAGGAATGGGAGGCTTTTCCTTAATTGATAGTGAAAGGGAAATGTTTGTAAGTTGCTTACTTTTAAAATCTCAAACATTTAGTACAGCTTTAAAAGATTTTGAGATTTCGTTGGGTGCCCTAGAGTTCACTGATTTTAATTATTTATAACTTCTGTGAAGAAAACAAAAGTTTTCCAGCTACATGGTCTGTTAGAAAATGAAAATTAAATGGCTCAGACTAAGAAGATGTGGAAGAAATTATAGGGCCAGACTCATTTTCAGATACTCACACGATCAATTGCCAAGTAATGAAGTACCTTTTTTACATTCTCTCACCTCACCCATTCTTTATACATTTAATTATGTGTGTATGTGCTTTTAGATCCCATACCTGTATAATTATCTTTAATTTTAGTTGAATTTGGATAGGAGATGAAGAACTGGATACATTTAAAAAATTTTGTTTTGAATATGAATTTATACTGCAGGTATTTTCAAAATACTTATAA
>NW_016824251.1:143298-160071 GCF_001698545.2 Rhinopithecus bieti
CAAAACATCTTGTGACAAAGGCAGCATGACACTAAATCAGGAGTCTCTGAAATAGTAGTTTATCACTTCTTAGTTCTAATTAAGGTTAAGGTCCCTGGCACTTGTCATTACCTTTGAAAGTCACTACTACCCTTTTTATCTCTTTTTTCTTATGAAAATATAGTTTGTTTTTTGTTTTTTACTTTTCAGCTTAGGAGTACATGTGCAAGTTTGTTGTACAGATTATTTCATCACCCAGGTTATTATTAATAACCCATTAGTTATTTTTCCGGACCCTCTCCCTCCTCCTGCCCTCTACCCTCCCAATAGGCTCCACTGTGTGTTGTTCCCCTGTATGTGTTCATGTGTTATTCCCCTCTACGCATCCATGTGTTTTCATCATTTACTTCCCACTTATAAGTGAGAACATGCAGTATTTGCTTTCCTGTGCCTAGTGTTAGTTTGCTAATTGCCTCCACCTCTATCCATGTTCCTGCAAAGGACATGAGCTCATTCTTTTTTATGGCTACATAGTATTCCATGGTGTATATGTACCACATTTTTCTTCATCCAGTCTTATCATCGATGGGTATTTAGGTTGATTCTATGTCTTTGCTATTGTGAATAGTGTTGCAGTGAACATGCACATGCACGTGTCTTTATAATGGAGTGATTTATATTCCTTTGGGTATATGCCCAGTAATGGCATTGCTCAGTCAAATGATATTTCAGTCTTTAGATCTTTGAAGAATCGCCACACTGTTTTCCACGATAGTTGAATGAATTTACACTTCTGCCAACAGTGTATGAGTTCCTTTTTCTCCACAACCTTGTCAGCATCTGTTACTTTTTGACTTTTTAATAATAGCCATTCTGATTGGTGTGAGATGATATCTCATTGTGTGTGTTTGTTTATTTATTTATTTATTTATTTTTATTTTTTGAGACCGAGTCTCGCTCTGTCGCCCAGACTGGAGTGCAGTGGCACGATCTCGGCTCACTGCAAGCTCCGCCTCCCGAGTTCATGCCATTCTCCTGCCTCAGCCTCCTGAGTAGCTGGGACTACAGGTGTCCGCCACCAGACCCGGCTAATTTTTTTTTTGTATTTTTAGTAGAGACGAGGTTTCACCATATTAACCAGGATGGTCTCGATCTCCTGACCTCGTGATCCACCCGCCTTGGCCTCCCAAACTGCTGGGATTACAGGCGTGAGCCATCACTCCCAGCCAGGACTGCAGTCTTTGTTAACACAGCAGTATAAATTGATATTCAAAACAAAAATTTTTTAATGCATCCAGTACTTCATTTCCTGTGCAAATTAAACCAAAAATTAAAGATGATTATACAGGTATGGGATCTAAAAAGCACATACACATAATTAAATGTACAAAGAATGGATGAGGTGAGAGAATGTAAAAAAGGTACTTCATTACTTGGCAACTGATCGTTTGTTTTGAGCATCTGAAAATGAGTCTGACCCTATAATTTCTTCCACATCTTCTTAGTCTAAGTCATTTAATTTTTATTTTCTAACAGACCATGTAGCTGGAAAAACTTTTGTGTTCTTCACAGAAGTTATAATAATACCACACCCAGCTGGTTTAAATCTTTTAAAACAAGGTTTGACTTTTTCAAGCTCTGCAAATATATCACTTTTATAATTAAAAAAATTTAAAGTATAAGCTCTAAAATGTAAATAGATAGATGGCCTTATAGAAAAGAGAACCAGACATAACTCTTACTCATATAAATTTTAACTTTATATTTTTAATATTTTAAAATTTGAGACTATAAAGCAATCGCCTTGAGCTTAGTTAACATGAAAGCTCTAATTATTATTATTTTTGAGATGGAGTCTCGCCTTGTCGCCCAGGCTAGAGTGCAGTGGCAGGATCTCGGCTCACTGCAAGCTCCGACTCACGGGTTCATGCCATTCTCCTGCCTCAGCCTCCTGAGTAGTTGGGACTACAGGTGCCCGCCACCAGGCCTGGCTAATTTTTTTTGTATTTTTAGTAGAGACGAGGTTTCACCGTGTTAGCCAGAATGGTCTCGATCTCCTGACCTCGTGATCCGCCCGCCTTGGCCTCCCAAAGTGCTGGGATTACAGACATGAGCCACCACGCCCAGCTGAAAGCTCTAATTATTAAGCCAAATTTCCTTCATGAAATAAGCCCCAGTTTTTGAAAATGCATCTATCTTCACCCTGTCTTATAACTACCAGATATTTTAAGACAGAGTCTGTGGTGGAATATAAAGTAAGCCTTTAGGTTATTTACATATATTAACTCTTGTTTTATAGGATTTAAACTTGTTTCATATTTAAAACTTATTTAAGTTTCAAATTAAACTTATTAAAGGTAAACCTTTGAATCCATTATGTGTTAATGTGAAGAGACAAGTTGTGTATTCTGATAAATGACCAGTGTAGGCCATATAGTTATAGCACATTTGAAGAAATCCGATTCTAATACACATTAATTGCTGAGTTGTCTTAGCAGCTGGACTTATTAACTGGCAACTTAGCAGTTAGTAACTTAGTAACTTACTAACTGGACTACCAGGTAAAGAAATTGATTTGAAGGAGGATAACAAAATTAGTTGAGATTTATGAATGCTTGTGCCAACTTCTATTAAAGTTTAATACTTTTAAAATTGGTTTTAATTTTGTGCTTCACTGGACCTCAAATTCTTTGGAATCACAAGAACATATGAATCCTAAACGTATTCTGAAAGTAGAAATTAGAGCTTTTTTACAAGTTACTGGTTGTTCAGAAATCCAAATTTTCATACTTTAATGTAATAAAAGTTTCCAAATATGGCAACATTTTTAGATTCATAGCAACAGATGGCATGTTAGTTTAGAATTTTAAGTTGTGAATTGTATTACAATTATTAGCTTAAGATTGGAAAGGTAATAGCATTTTTGTATTCTTTATGAAAACCTCTAGAGTTTCTAGGTGGACAAGTGTTTAAACAGAATTAACACAAAGTACATTTGTCAATTGTCTTTCATTTTCATTGTATCACGACCTGAATAAGCTTTAAAATGTTACAAAGTTAGAAGGCAAAGTAAACTTTGGTTTATTATTATTATTATTATTTTTTATTTATTTTATTTATTTTTTTTTGAGATGGAGTCTCGCTCTGCCGCCCAGGCTGGAGTGCAGTGGCCGGATCTCAGCTCACTGCAAGCTCCGCCTCCCGGGTTTACGCCATTCTCCTGCCTCAGCCTCCTGAGTAGCTGGGACTACAGACGCCCACCACCGCGCCCGGCTAGTTTTTTGTATTTTTTAGTAGAGATGGGGTTTCACCATGTTAGCCAGGATGGTCTCGATCTCCCGACCTCGTGATCCGCCCGTCTCGGCCTCCCAAAGTGCAGGGATTACAGGCTTGAGCCACTGCGCCCGGCCAACTTTGGTTTATTTTTAAACCAAATCATGAACTTCAGATTAAACTAATTTTGTTCCACTCTAGTGTGTAGCATACTCTAATGACTTAGTCTTAAAGTTTTGGAAAACGGTAAGTTCTAGTGTATTATAAAAGTATATTTTATGTACTTTAAGTCATTTAGGACACAGAAAAAGTAGTATTCACCCATTGAAAAAAATTAGTAATAAAATAGCAAATAAAAGCATCTTTAGTTTGATTAGTAACAATTTGTGCCTGACAAATGCCTTAGTTTAGAACCTTTAAAAGTATTCTATAGGTAGAAAATATAGATGGTTCTATTAAAATAAGTGTTGTCTTAGTTATTATAGCTCAGTTTGGCATTTCTTATATTTAGATAAAATAATTTTAATTAATTTTTGGAGAAAATGAGTTTTAGCCATTGTGTCTCTAACGTGCTGTTTGTTACATAGCTTACTGACCTCAAATCATTTACAGGATTTAAAAATATCTTTAAACAAAGTACTAATTACACTTATCCCTAGAAAGAGAAAAACATTCAAGTTTTTTAACTCTAGTATTCGTTTTATTTATAGCCTAGTGAAATGGAAATACCAGGTAAGCTGGAATGGAAAGGTGAATTTTCTTTTTCCTTGTAAGAATAACATAGCAGTGACCAGCCTAGGTTTGCTCATTACTCTATGCTGTGACTATAAAATAGAACAGTGTATTTGACTCATTTTGCAATTGTATTAAAAATGAAAAACTGATATGATTAGGCTTTGTGTCTTTACCCAGATCTCATCTTGAATTATAAACTCCGTAATCCGCACGTGTCAAGGGAAAGACCAGGTGGAAGTAATTGGATCATGGAGGTGGTTTCCCCCATGCTGTCCTCGTGATAGTGAGTTCGTACTCATGATATATGATGGTTTTACAGGGGACTCTTCCCGCTTTGCTCGGCACTTCTCCTTCTTGCCACCTTGTGAAGAAGGTGCCTTGTTTCCCCTTTGGCTTCCACCATGATTGTAAGTCTCCTGAGGTCTCCCCAGCCATGCTGAACTGTGAGTCAATGAAACCTCTTTCCTTTACAAATTACCCAGTCTCGGGCAGTTGTTTATAATAGTATGAAAGGGGACTAATACAAAGACATTTAGAAAAAAAAGGTACTTAGTATGATATTATCTTAGGTGTATGTCCATAACTTTGCATCTAAAACTATCGTTGTCATTATCATCACACCCATTACCAAGCATTTGTTTAAATATCTAGTTGACAGAGGGTAGAGTTCAAGGACAGGGAATAGAAAGTGTAGGCTCTGTCTAGAAACTGACTTTTGAGCTGAGAGTGGTAGGTAATAATATAATGTAGTATGTTACAAGAACCGTGTACAGACACAGGTAATAAGTACTAAAATTAAAACCAGCAACTGAGATTTAAAGAAAGTAAATTCTTTAGTGTATGTTAAATCCTATTTTGCACTAGTTAAATAGACACCCCCCAACCAATGACCTTGTTTTCTTAAACTTTTCACAATAGTATGCTATTCAAGGTGAAAATCAAGCTCATTAAGGAGATGTTTGGTTTTTTTAACAGCACTTGCCTTCAGACTTGGTGTAAACTTTCTACTTCTCTAGGGTTATCTTCAGAAACCAAAGGAACACACACACACACACACACACACACACACACACACCCCCAAACACACACACACATTTTACTACTTTTGCCATAGGGATTATTATCTCTATTGGTAAGATGCTATAATGCCATGTAAATGAACTGTCCATTGAGTTCTTGTAACATAGTAGCACTTTGGTGCCTTTCTTACAGGATTATATAGTTTATAGAAATATCAGGTATTTTAAAACAGGGCAGAATGTATGTTCAGAACAGAGTTCCCTAAAACATATTCTGTGGAATTATGGAATGCTGGCTATGAGGAGTGCTGATTGTGTTTTTCTAAAAAGCCCTATGGCTAAATTAATTTGCAAAATGCTGGGTTAAACGATTCCTTCTCTTAGCAGGACTTCTTGGAGGCTTCATTATGCTAATATACATTGAAAACTGTCAAGAAGGGACTTCTACAACATACTTTATTTTAAAATGTAAACTAAATTCACTTATCCAATGAAGGCTTTTGTCAAGCAATTTATCTAGGGACTGAAATTCTATGGCAATTATTCTGGATCATAGAGGCATCAGCATTAGATATAAAAACTCTGGAATTAGACAAACTAGAAAGTCATTTTACCTTTTTGAGTCCCAGGTTCTTATCTGTACATTAGGAATAATAATTTCTACCTAATGAGAGTATTACAGATTGCTAATTCATTAGAGATTGCTAGAACATAGCTTATAATAAACACTAAAAGATGCTTACTTATCAAAACAGCATTAGTTGCTGAAGCAGAGATCGCAGCCAATATAATTCCTTGATACAATGTAACAAGCCTAGATAAGCTGAGCAGTATGTCACCAAAGACAACTGTGATGTAATAGAAAAACTTGATCCATTTTATATTAAAATATAAATTTTCTTTGGTTTATGATTCATATTTTGTGATATATAATAGATGTACTTTTTTGGGGTACATGTGATGTTTTTATACATTCATATAATGTGTTATAATCAAGCCAGGATAAATGGAATATTTATCACCTTAAAATTTTTTCTTTATGCTGGGAACATTTGGATTATTCTCTACTAGCTGTTTTGAAATATACAATAGATTATTGTTTACGATAGTCACTCTACTGATTTATTGAACACTAGGTCTTAATTTATCTATTTAACTGTATATTTGTAACCATTAACCAACTTTTCTCTTCATCTTTCCCCATCCACACACGTACCTTGGCCAGTCTCTGGTAGTTATTATTCTACTCTCTATACCCATATTAACTTTCTTAGCTCTCACCTATGGATGAGAATGTGCAATATTTGTCTTTCTGTGCTTAGCTTATATCACTTATCATAATGACCTCCAGTTTCATCCATGTTGCTACGAATTATAGGATTTCATGTTTTTTTAATTTCCAGATTTTTTTCAATAGTTTTTGGGGAACAGGAGCAGTGTACACTGTACCCAATGTATAGATTTTTATCCCTAAGCCCCTCCCACCCATCTCCCCGAATCCCCAAAGTCCATTGTATCATTCTTACACCTTTGTGTCCTCATAGATGAGCTCCCACTTATAAGAACGATGTTTGGTTTTACATTCCTGAGTTACTTCACTTAGAATGATGGTCTCCAACTCCATCCAGGTTGCTGCGAATGTCCTTATTTCATTTTCTATGGCTGAGTAGTGTTCCATGGGGTGTGTGTGTGTGTGTGTGTGTGTGTATAACATATATATAACTACATATAATCACATATATATCATATATAAAATATATCACATATTTATCATATATAAGATGTGATATATATATATCACGTTTTTTAACTACTTGATTGATGGGCATTTGGGCTGGTGTCATATTTTTGCAATTGTGAATTGTGTTGCTATAAATATGTGTGCAAGTGTCTTTTTCATATAATGACTTCTTTTCCTCTGGGTAGATACCCAGTAGTGGGACTGCTGGATCAAATGGTAGTTCTACTTTTAGTTATTTAAGGAGTCTCCACATTGTTTTCCATAGTGGTTGTATTATATTCCCACCAGCAGGGTTTTTAAAAGTGTTCCCTTTTCACCACATCAACACCAATATCTAGTATTTTTTTTTTTAATTATGGCCATTCTTGTAGGAGTAAAGTGGTATTATATTGTAGTTTTGATTTGCATTTCCCTGATAATCAGTGATGTTGAGCAGTTTTTCATGTTTGTTGGTCATTTTTATATCTTTTTTTGATAATTGTCTATTCATGTCCTTATTCCCACTTTTTTGTGGGATTATTTATTTTTTTCTTACTGATTTGTTTGAGTTCCTTGTAGATTCTGGATATTAGTCCTTTGTCAGATGCATGGTTGTGAAAATTTTCTCCCACTCTGTGTGTGGGTTGTCTGATTATTTCTTTTGCTATGCAGAAGCTTTTTAGTTTAATTAAGTCCCATATATTTATTTTTGTTTTTGTTGCATTTGTAACCATTAACCAAACTCTCTCTTCATCTTTCCCCATCCACACACACCCTGGCCAGTCTCTGGTAGTTATCATTCTACTCTCTACCTCCATATTAACTTTTTTAGTTCCCACCTAAGAATGGGTTCTTGGTCATAAACTTTTTGCCTAAGTCAATATCTAGAAGAATTTTCCTGATGTTGTCTTCTAGAATTGTTATGGTTTCAGGTCTTAATTTTTATTATTATTATTATTATACTTTAAGTTCTAGGGTATGTGTGTGCAACATGCATGTTCGATATATAGGTATACATGTGTCATGTTGGTTTGCTGCACCCATCACCTCATCATTTACATTAGGTATTTCTCCTAATGCTATCCCTCCCCCAGGCTTCCACCCCACAACACGCCCCTGTGTGTGATGTTCCCTGCCCTGTGTCCAGGTGTTCTCATTGTTCAATTCCCACCCATAGGTGAGAACATGTGGTGTTTGATTTTCTCTTGTGATAGTTTGCTGAGAATGATGGTTTCCAGCTTCATCCATGTCCCTGCAAGGGACGAACTCACTTTTTTTATGGCTGCATAGTATTCCATGGTGTATATGTGCCACATTTTCTTTATCCAGTCTATCATTGATGGACATTTGGGTTGGTTCCAAGTTTTTGCTATTGTGAATAGTGCTGCAATAAACATATGTGTGCATGTATCTTCACAGTAGCATGATTTATGATCCTTTGGGTATATATCCAGTAATGGGATTGTTGGGTCAAATGGTATTTCTAGTTCTAGATCCTTGAGGAATTGCCACATCGTCTTCCACAATGGATGAACTAATTTATACTCCCAACAACAGTGTAAAAGCATTCCTATTTCTCCGCATCCTCTCTAGCATCTGTTGTTTCCTGACTTTTTAATAATCACCATTCTAACTGATGTGAGATGGTATCTCATTGTGGTTTTAATTTGCATTTCTCTGATGACCAGTGATGATGAGCATTTTTTCATGTGTCTGTTGGCTGCATAGATGTCTTCTTTTGAGAAGTGTCTTTTCCTATGCTTTGCCCAGTTTTTGATGGGGTTGTTTGTTTTTTTCTTGTAAATTTGTTTAAGTTCTTTGTAGATTCTGGATATTAGCCCTTTGTCAGATGGGCAGATTGCAAAAATTTTCTCCCATTCTGTAGGTTGCCTGTTCACTCTGATGGTAGTTTCTTTTGTTGTGCAGAAGCTCTTTAGTTTANTCCATATGAACTTTAAAGTAGTTTTTTCCAATTCTGTGAAGAAAGTCATTGGTAGCTTTATGGGGTTGGCATTGAACCTATAAATTACCTTGGGCAGTATGGCCATTTTCATGATATTGATTCTTCCTATCCATGAGCATGGTATGTTCTTCCATTTGTTTGTGTCCTCTTTTATTTCATTGAGCAGTGGTTTGTAGTTCTCTTTGAAGAGGTCCTTCACATCCCTTATAAGTTGGATTCCTAGGTATTTTATTCTCTTTTTAGCAATTGTGAATGGGAGTTGGAGTTCACTCATGATTTGGCTCTCTGTTTATCTGTTACTGGCGTATAGGAATTCTTGTGATTTTGGCACATTGATGTATCCTAAAACTTTGCTGAAGTTGCTTATCGGCTTAAGGAGATTTTGATCTGAGATGATGGGTTTTTTTTCTAAATATACAATCATGTCATCTGCAATAAGGGACAATTTGACTTCCTCATTTCCTAATTGAATACCCTTTATTTCTTTCTCTTGCCTGATTGCCCTGGTCAGAATTTCCAGCACTATGTTGAATCAGAGAGGGCATCCTTGTCTTGTGCTGGTTTTCAAAGGGAATGCTTCCAGTTTTTGCCCGTTCAATATTATATTGTCTATGGGTTTGTCATAAATAGCTCTTATTATTTTGAGATATGTTCCATTAATACCTAGTTTATTGAGAGTTTTTAGCATGAAGGGCTGTTGAATTTTGTCAAAGGCCTTTTCTGCATCAAGAGATACTCATGTGGTTTTTTCCACTGGTTCTGTTTATGTGATGGATTACATTTATTGATTTTTATATGTTGAACCAGCCTTGCATCCCAGGGATGAAGCTGACTTGATCATGGTGGATAAGCTTTTTGATGTGCTGCTGGATTCAGTTTGCCAGTATTTTACTGAGGATTTTCGCATCAATATTCATCAGGGATATTGGTCTAAAATTCTCTTTTTTTGTTGTGTCTCTACCGGGCTTTGGTATCAGGATGATGCTGGCCTCGTAAAAGAGTTAGGGAGGATTCCCTCTTTTTCTATTGATTGGAATAGTTTCAGAAGCAATGGTACCAGCTCCTCTTTGTACCTCTGGTAGAATTCTGCTGTGAATCCCTCTTGTCCTGTCCTTTTTTTGGTTGGTAGGCTATTAATTATTGCCTCAATTTCAGAGCCTGTTATTGATTGGTCCATTCAGAGATTCAGCTTCTTTCTAGTTTAGTCTTGGGAGGGTGTATGTGTCCAGGAAATTATCAATTTCTTCTAGATTTTCTAGTTTATTTGCACAGAGGTGTTTATAGTATTCTCTGATGGTAGTTTACATTTCTGTGGGATCGGTGGTGATATCCCCTTTATCACGTTTTATTATGTCTATTTGATTCTTCTCTCTTTTCTTCTTTATTAGTCTTGCTAGTGGTATATCGATTTTGTTGATCTTTTCAAAAAACCAGCTCCTGGATTCATTGACTTTGGAAGGATTTTTTTGTGTCTCTATCTCCTTCAGTTCTGCTCTGATCTTAGTTATTTCTTGCCTTCTGCTAGCTTTTGAATTTGTTTGCCCTTGTTTCTTTGGTTCTTTTAATTGTGATGCTAGGGTGTTGATTTTAGATCTTTCCTGCTTTCTCTTGTGGGCATTTAGTGCTATACATTTTCCTCTACACACTGCTTTAAATGTGTCGCAGAGATTCTGGTATGTTGTGTCTTTGTTCTCATTGGTTTCAAAGAACATCTTTATTTCTTCCTTAATTTCATTATTTACCCAGTAGTCATTTAGAGTAGGTTGTTCAGTTTCCATGTAGTTGCGTGGTTTTGAGTGAGTTTCTTAATCCTGAGTTCTAATTTGACTGCACTGAGAGACAGTTTGTTGTGATTTCTGTTCTTTTACATTTGCTGAGGAGTGCTTTACTTCCAATTATGTGGTCAATTTTAGAATACGTGTGATGTGGTGCTGAGAAGAATGTATATTCTACTGATTTGGGGTGGAGAGTTCTGTAGATGTCTATTGGGTCTGCTTGGTGCAGAACTGAGTTCAAATCCTGGATATCCTTGTTAATCATCTGTCTCGTTGATCTAATATTGACAGTGGGGTGTTAAAGTCTCCCATTATTATATATGGGAGTCTAAGTCTCTTTGTAAGTCTCTATGGACTTGCTTTATGAATCTGGGTGCTCCTCAATTGTGTGCATATATATTTAGGATAGTTAGCTCTTCTTGTTGAATTGATCCCTTTTCCATTATGTAATGGCCTTCATTGTCTCTTTTGATCTTCGTTGGTTTAAAGTCTGTTTTATCAGAGACTAGAATTACGACCCCTGCCTTTTTTTTGTTGTTGTTGTTGTTTTGTTTTTTGTTTTTGTTTTTGTTTTGCTTTCCATTTGCTTGGTAGATCTTCCTCCATTACTTTATTTTGAGCCATGTGAGTCTCTGCACGAGAGATGGGTCTCCTGAGTACAGCACACTGATGGGTCATGACTCTTTATCCAATTTGCAAGTCTGTATCTTTAAACTGGGGCATTTAGCCCATTTACATTTAAGGTTAATAACGTTATGTGTGAATTTGATCATATCATTATGATGTTAGCTGGTTATGCTGCCTGTTAATTGATGCAGTTTTTTCATAGTATCAATGATCTTTACAATTTGGCATGTTTTTGCAGTGGCTGGTACCGTTTGTTCCTTTCCATGTTTAGTGCTTCCTTCAGGAGCTCTTGTAAGGCAGGTCTGGTGGTGGCAAAATCTCTCAGCATTTTTTGTCTGTAAAGGATTTTATTTCTCCTTTACTTAGGAAGCTTAGTTTGGCTGGATATGAAGTTCTGGGTTGAAAATTCTTTTCTTTAAGAATGTTGAATATCGGCCCCCACTCTCTTCTGGCTTCTAGGGTTTCTGCCAGGAGACCCGCTGTTAGTCTGATGGGCTTCCCTTCGTGGGTAACCCAACCTTTCTCTCTGGCTGCCCTTAACATTTTTTCCTTCATTCCAGCCTTGGTGAAACTGACAATTATGTGTCTTGGGGTTGCTCTTCTTGAGGAGTATCTCTGTGGCATTCTCTGTATTTCTGAATTTGAATGTTGGCCTGCCTTGCTAGGTTGGGGAAATTCTCCTGGATAATATCCTGCAGAGTGTTTTCCAACTTGGTTCCATTCTCCCTGTCACTTTCAGGTACACCAATCAAATGTAGATTTGGTCTTTTCACATAGTCCCATATTTCTTGGAAGCTTTGTTTGTTTCTTTTTATTCTTTTTTCTCTAAACTTCTCTTCTCGCTTCATTTCATTAATTTGATCTTCAATCACTAATACCTTTTCTTTCACTTGATCAAACCGGCTATTGAAGCTTGTGCATGTGTCACGAAGTTCTTGTGCCATGGTTTTCAGCTCCATCAGGTCATTTAAGGTCTTCTCTACACTGTTTATTCTAGTTAACCATTCGTCTAACCTTTTTTCAAGGTTTTTAGCTTCCTCGCGATGGGTTAGAACATGCTCCTTTAGCTGGGAAAAGTTTGTTTTACCAACCTTTTGAAGCCTGTTCAGCTTTGTTCTGTTGCTGGCGAGGAGCTGCAACCCTTTGGAGGAGAAGAGGCACTCTGGTTTTTAGAATTTTCTGCTTTTCTGCTCTGGTTTCTCCCCATCTTTCTGGTTTTATCTACCCTTGGTCTTTGATGTTGGTGACCTACAGATGGGGTTTTGTTGTAAATGACCTTTTTGTTGATATTGATGGAAACATCTAACAAACAGAAAGACTGTTTGTTAGTTTTCCTTCTAATAGTCAGGTCCCTCAGCTGCAGGTCTGTTGGAGTTTGCTGGAGGTCCACTCCAGACCCTGTTTGCCTGAGTATCACCAACAGAGGCTGCAGAACAGCCAATATTGTAGAATGGCAAATATTGCTGCCTCATCTTTCCTCTGGAAGCTTTATCCCAGAGGGGCACCCGCCTATATGAGGTGTCTGTCAGCCCCTACTGAGATGTGTCTCCCAGTTAGGCTACAGAGGGATCGGAGACTCACTTGAGGAGGCAATCTATCCATTCTTAGAGCTGAAACGCCATGCTGGGAGAACCACTGCTCTCTTCAGAGCTGTCAGACAGGGACGTTAAAGTCTGCAGAAATTGTCTGCTGCCTTTTGTTCAGCTATGCTCTGCTAACAGAGGTGGAGTCTATAGAGGTAGTAGGCCTTGCTGAGTTGCTGTGGGCTCTGCTTCAGTTCGAGCTTCCCAGCTGCTTTGTTTACCTACTCAAGTCTCAGCAATGGCAGCTTCCCCTCCCCGAGCCAGGCTGCCGCCTCGCAGTTGGATCTGAGACTGCAGTGCTAGCAGTGAGCAAGGCTCCGTGGGCATGGGACCCACTGAGCCAGGCACAGGAGAGAATCTGCTTGTCTGCCAGTTGCTAAGACCTTGGGAAAAGCACAGTATTTGTTCAGGAGTGTCCCGTTTTTCCAGGCACAGTCTGTCATGGCTTCCCTGAGCTAGGAAAGGGAAATCCCCTGACCCCTTGCACTTCCCGCGTGAGGCAACACCCCGCCCTGCTTGCCTCACTGTGGGCTGCACCCACTGTCCAACCAGTCCCAATGAGACGAACCAGGTATCTCAGTTGGAAATGCAGAAATCACCCGTCTTCTGCATCAATCATGCTGGGAGCTGCACACCGGAGTTGTTCCTATTCTGCCATCTTGGAATGGCTATCTTCAGGTCTTAGATTTTAATCCATTTTAATTTGACTTTTGTATATTATGAGAGATAGGGATCTATCTATTGCATATGGTTATCCAATCATTCTTCTGCATGTGATTATCCAATTTTCCCAACACCATTTTTTGGATAGATTGTACTTTCCCTAATGTATATTCTTGGTATCTTTCTCAAAAATGAGTCAACTATAAATGGAGGGATTTATTTACGGGCTCTCTATTCAGTTCTATTGGTCTATGTGTCAGTTTTTATATCAGTACCATGCTATTTTGGTTACTACAGCTTTATAGTATATTTTGAAGTCAGGTGTTGTGATGCCTCCAGCTTTATTCTCTTTGTTCAGGATTGCTTTGGCTATTCAGGGTCTTTTGTTGCTCAGTACTTGTTTTAAGATTTTTTTTTTTTTATTTCTATGAAAAATGTCATTGGCATTTTGAATCTGTACGTTGATTTGGGTAGTACTGACATTTTAATAATATTAATTCTTCCAATTCATGTTCATGGAATATCTTTTTATATTTTTTTCTGTCCTCTTCAACTTCTTTTACCAGAGGTTTTACTTTTCCTTGTAGAGATCTTTCACTTTTTTGTTTACATTTATTTTTAGATATTTTATATTTTTTCTAGACATTTTAAATGGCATTGCTTTCTTGATTTTTTTTAGATCGTTCACTCCTAGTGTATGTAAATGCTACTGATTTTTTGTACATTTTTTTTAATCCGATAGCTTTACTGAGTTTGTTTTTTAGTCCTAACAGTTTTTTTGATGGAGTCTTTAGGGTTTTCTAAATACAAGGTTATGGCTTCTGTGAACAAGGATAATTTGACTTCTTTGTTTTCAATTTGGTTGCCTTTCCTTCTTCTCTTGTCTGATTGCTGTGGCTTCAACTTCCAGTATTATGTTGAATAAAACTGGTGAAAGTGGGCAACCTTGTCTTATTTCATATATTAGAGGAAAGTCTTTGGATTTTTTCCTGTTATGTATGCTGTTAGCTCTGGGCTTTTCATATAGGTCTTTATTGTCTGGACCTGTGTTCCTTTTATATACATTTTCTTTTTTGGCGGGGAGAGTGGGGAGTTGTTTACAGTAAAGGGACGTTGAACTTTATTGAATGTTTTTTCAGCATCTATTGAAATGGTCATATAGTTTTCATTCTTAGATCTATTAATCCAGTGTATCACATTGATTTATTTGTATATGTTGAGCCATCTTTGCATCCTTAGGATAAACCCCACTTAATCATGATAAACAATCTTTTTAATATGTTGTTGAATTTGGTTTGCTGATATTTTGTTGAGGACTTTTGCAACTATCGTCATCAGGAATATTGGCCTATAATTTTTTTTGTTGTGTCCTTGCCTGATTTTGGTATCAGGGTAATGCTGACCTAATAGAATGGGTTTGGAAGTATTCTCTCCTCTTCAACGTGTTTGAAGAGTTTGAGTAGAATTGATATTAGTTCTTTAAATGTTTGATAGGATTCATCAGTGAAGTCATCAGTTCCTGAGCTTTTCTTTGATGGAAGATTTTTTTTCTAATTGTTGCTTTACTGTCATTACTTACTGGTTTATTCAGGATTTTTATTTCTTCTATATTCAATCTTGGACAGTTTTGTGTGTCTGGAAAGTTATTCGTTTCTCCTAGATTTTCCAGTTTATTGGCATATAATTGTTCATAATAGTCTTCAATATTTCTTTGTATTTCTGTGATATTGATTGTTATGTCTTCTTTTTAGTTTTTGATTTTATTTATTTGAGTCTTCTCACTTACTTTCTTAGTCCAGCTAAAGATTTGTTGATTCCATTTATCTTTTCAAAACTGACTTTTGTTTTGTTGGTTGTTTGTGTTTGTTTTTTGGTTTCAATTTCATTTGTTTCTGCTCTGATCTTTATTATGTCCTCTACTAAATTTGGGTTTGGTTTTGTTCTTACTTTTCTAGTTTATTGAGATGCGTGATTAGGTTGATGATTTGAAGTCTTTCTACATTTTTTATGTAAACATATACTGCTATAAACTTCCCTTTCAGCATTGTTTTTGCAGCTAGGTATGAAATACCTATGTAATTTGATATTATTTCTATTGGTTGTATAATTTGGTTGTATTTCTATTTTCATTTGTTTCAAGAAAATCTTAAATGTTTTTCTTAATTTCTTCAATGATGTATTTATTATTCAGGAGCATGTTGTTTAATTTCCATGTGTTTGTTTAGGTTCCAAGGTTCCTCCTATAATAATAACTAGAAATACCTAATTTCTAGTTTTACTCCATTATAGTAAAAAAAAATACTTGATATGATTTCAACTTTTTTTGAATTTGTCGAGACTTGCTTTATGGCCTAACATATGGTATATTCTGGAGAATGTTCAATTTGCTGATGAGAAAAATGTGTATTTTGTAGCAATTGGGTGAAATGTTCTGTAATTGTCAGGCCCATTTGGTCTAGTGTGTAAATTAACTCTGATTAACATTTGCTTTTATACTTATATGCTCCTGTGTTGGATGTATAGATATTTATAATTATTATGTCCTCTTGCTGGATTGACCTTTTTATCAATATATAGGGACCTTCTTTGTCCCTTTTTACAGTATTTGGCTTACAGTCTACTTTATCTAATATTAAGTATAGCTACTCCTGTTCTTTTTTGGTTTCCGTTTGCATGGAATATCACTTTTCATTTCTTCATTTTTACACGGTGTGTGTCTTTATAGGTGAAGTGGATTACTTGTAGGCAGCATATATTTCTTATTCTTTATCTGTTCAGCCTATGTCTTATTTCTGTTTCTGTTCAGCCTATGTCTTTTAATTGGTGAATTTAGTCCATTTACATTCAATGTTACTATTTATAGGTAGAGACTTACTACTGCCATTTTTTATTTAATTTTTGGTTGTTTTGTAGATTCTCTATTTCATTCTTCCTTTCTTACTGTCTTCCTTTGTGATTAAATGAGTTTCTCTGGTAGTATGTTTTAGTTTATTGCTCTTTAGTTTTAGTGTATTTATTGTAGCTTTTGGTTTTGTGGTTACTTTGAGGCTTACAAAAAAATCCTAGAGATGTAACAAGTTATTTTAAACAGATTACAACTTATATTTGATCACAAAGAAAAGAACAGAAATAGGTCAGGCATGGTGGCTCATGCCTGTATTCCCAGCACTTTGGGAGGCTGAGGTGGATAGATCACTTGGGGCCAGGAGTTTGAGACCAGCCTGGCCAACATGGTGATAAACCGTCTCTACTAAAAGTACAAAAATTAGCTGGGCTTGGTGACACATGCCTGTAATCCCAGCTACTCAGGAGCCTGAGGCATGAGAATCACTTGAATCCAGGATACAGAGGTTGCAGTGAGCCAAGATCATGCCATTGCACTTCAGGTTGGGCGACAGAGTGAGACTCTGTCCAAAAAAAAAAAAAAAAAAAAAAA
>NW_016824251.1:160291-207985 GCF_001698545.2 Rhinopithecus bieti
AAAAAAAAAAAAAAAAAAAAAAAGAGAAATAGAAAAACTACAAAAACTCTATAATTTCACTCCCACCTCACATTTTGACTTTTGTTATTTCTCTTTTTTTTTAGAGACTTTTTGTTATCTCAGTATAAGTATTTTATATTGCCTATCTCTTGATAGATTGCTATGGTTTTTGACATATTTATCCTTTAGTTTTCATATGAAAGTTAAGAGTTGCTGTTACAGTATTAGAGTATTCTGAGTTTGTGTCCTTAATTTTACCAGTGGGTTTTCTACCTTCAGCTGTTTACTTTTTAAACATTAGTGGTCTCTTCTTTCAGGTAGAAAAACAACTTTTTATCATTTCTTGTAAGACAAATCTGGTGGTGGTGAATTCTGTTAGCTTTTATTTGTCTGGAAAGATTTCATCTCTCCTTTATAATTGAAGAATAGCATTGCAGGAAACAGTATTCTTGAATGGCAGGTTTTTTTCTTTGAGCACTTTGAAAATGTTGTCCCACTCCCTCCTAGCTTGTATAGTTATGGTTTCAATTGAGAATTCTGTTGCCTGATGAATTAGAGTTCCTTGATGTTATTATCTTTTCTCTTGTTGCTTTTAGGATCCTTTCTTTTTCCTTGAGAATTTGATTATTAAATGCCTTGGGAAAGGTTTATTTGGGTTTAATCTTTTTGGTGATCTCTGACCTTCTTGTCCCTAGAATTTATATCTTTCTCAAGTTTTGGAAAGTTTTTCAAATAACTGTTTTTGTTGTTGTTTTGAGGTGGAGTCTCACTATGATGCCCAGGCTGGAGTTCAGTGGTGTGAACTTGGCTCACTGCAACCTTCAACTCCTGGGTTTGAGCAGTTCTCCTACCTCAGCCTCCCAAGCAGCTGGGATTACAGGTGCCTGCCACCACGCTTGGCAATTTTTTTTTTTGTATTCTTAGTAGAGTTGGGGTTTCACCATGTTGGCCAGGTTGGTCTCAAACTCCTGACCTCAAGTGATCCACCTTCCTCAACCTCCTAAAGTGCTAGAGTTACAAACGTGAGCCACTGTGTCCTGCCAAGGTTTTTTTTGAGACATGGTCTGGCTGTGTCGCAGGATAGAGTGCAGTGGCACAATCTTGGCTCACTACAGCCTCTACCTCCTGGGCTCAAGCCATCCTCCGACTTCAGCTTCCCAAGTAGCTGGGACTACAGGTGCATGCTACCACACCTGGTTAATTTTTGTATTTTTTGTTAGAGATGGGGTTTCACTATGTTGCCCAGGCTGATCTTGAACTCCTGGCCTCAAGCCATCTACCCACTTTGGCATCTCAAAATACTGGGATTATAGGCATGGGCCACCACACCTGGCCAAAACTGGTATTTATTTATTAATTATTATTATTATTATTATTATTCTTTTAAATTAAAAGAAAGGTGGGGGTCTCACTATGTTGTCCACGCTGGTCTCAAACTGAGCTCAAGTGATTCACCTCCTCGGCCTTGTAAAATGCTGGGATTGTAGGCGTGAGCCACCGTGCATGGCCCAAAACTGATATTTTGTAATTCTTGTTTAGAGAGGTTGCCTATTGCCATCTTGTTATGGTCAGTCACTGCTTCCTTGCATTGATTCTTTGGGGAAGTCATGCTTTTCTGTTTGCTGTTGTTATGGATGTACGTGAATGCCTTTACAGTGAAGAATGGGCTATTTATTCTAGTCTTCTTTTGTTTTCTTATTGCATGTGTTTCCTTAGAAATTTTTTTTTTTCTTTTTTTTTTTTTTTTTTTTTTTGAGACAGAATCTCGTTGTGTTGCCCAGGCTAAAGTGCAATGGTGTAATCTCAGCTTACTGCAGCCTCTGCCTCCTGGATTCAAGAGGTTCTGCCTCAGCCTCTTGAGTAGCTGGGATTACAGGTGTGCACCACCATGCCTGGCTAATTTTTGTATTTTTAGTAGAGACAGAGTTTCACCATGTTGGCCAGGCTGGTCTGAAACTTTTGACCTCAAGTGATCCACCCACCTCAGCCTCCCAAAGTGCTGGAATTACAGGCATGGACCACTGCACTTGGCCTGGCCTGCTTGGAGATTTTTTAAATAATATACCTGTTGAACTTTTCTTCACACTATGTTGCTGCCTCCTTTTCAGCACTAGATGGCACCTTAAGCCCAGGTTTGCCTCAGCTATTGCCAACTTTGGAGCATTATCCATCCTGACACAGAGGAGGTCCCCAGGGGGATATCCTGACAGTGTGGGAAGGCTGGGGGTTCTTGCCCAGGGTACCTGTGGAATTTACCTCCTAATCCATGGTGCCCAAGACACAGAGCAGAGTTTCCTGGTCTGGGGATGCTTGTCCCACCTGCCTGCTCTTTGTCTCTGGCTCTCCTCAGGAATTTTTCTCCCTTCAGGCATCCTTGATGTGTTCCCTGGGTTGAGGCAGAGACAGTTCTTCTGCCAAGGAACCCAAGGTGATGGGGAAACTGGTTGGCTACCTTGATTTCACTTTTTTCCAGTTTAATAACTGTAAGTTGAGAAATTTATGCTTAGTAAAAAAAGTCGATCTTAAAAGATTACATACTGTATAATTCCATCGATATACCATTCTCAAAATAACAAAAGTATAGAGATAGAGTACAAATTAGTGGCTTGCAGGGGAAAGAGACTGAAGGTGGGGAGGGGTCATTGGGAGAAGGGGGCACAATACAAAGAAGTAGCACAAAGGAATTCTTTTCTGATGATGGAACAGTTCTCATCTTGATTGTGGTGATTGTTACATGAATCTACATATGGCATAAAATTGCATAGAACTATATGCACATACACACACATAAATGAATTTAGGTTAAAAAATCAAAACAGTAAGGACTGTATTCTAGTTAACAGTAATACACCGATGTCAACTTCCTGGTTTTCACATTGTACTATATCACTATATATTGTACTGTAATTGTGATATTGTACTACAGCTATAATTTTTTTTTTTTTTTTTTGAGACGGAGACTTGCTCTGTTGCCCAGGCTGGAGTGTAGTGGCGCGATCTCGGCTCACTGCAACCTCTGCCTCTTGGGTTCAAGTGATTCTCGGGCCTCAGCCTCCTGAGTACCTGGGATTACAGATGCATGCCACCATGCCTGGCTAATTTTTATATTTTTAGTAGAGACAGGGTTTCATCATGTTAGTCAGGCTGGTCTTTAACTCCTGACCTCATGATGCGCCCACCTTGGCCTCCCAAAGTGCTGAGATTACAGGTGTGAGCTACTGTGCCCGGCCCCATAGCTATACTTTTTATATTAACAGTTAGGGAAGTTGATTGAAGACAACATGGGACTCTTACAACTTTCTGTGAGACTATAATTATTTCAAAATAAAAAGTTTTTTAAAACTGTGCATGTGAGATGGGAGAGATTATTGCTACCACCTCAGAGACAAGTTGCACACACCTCCAGCTAAGTGAATAAATAGTAGTAGGGAGACTTAGAACTTGGGCCTCTGGGGCCAGGAAACTCAGATCATGATCCCAAATGGTATGCCTTTATTTCGTTGAGAGTACAAGGACAGAAGTCGTACATAGCTCTAGATATTTGTTGGCAAAAACCATTAGGGCTCTTTCTCCATTAACTCAGGCTCAGGATCTAGCACCTGTTTTTGAGGGTAAAGAGTGTACTAAATAGGGCAACTAACTGGCAAAAATTAAAGGGGAACCTAGGCAGACACCCAATCCTGTAAACAAGACCAAATTGGAGAAAAGAATGGGCAATGTGGGGATTAGGCAGAGCCAAGGAGATTTTGCAGCAAGTAACCTGAGCAGGGATAATCTGAACTAGTGAATCCTGTGTTGGTCAGTGGGACTTCTTACCAAGTCCTACATTGTGGGCTTCAGAGGCAGATGAAATGTACAGACTCTTGAAAGATCTCTGAAATCGGGACAGACCTGAGCCCACAGAAGATGTCATGGTAAAGGGCTAGTGAATGCCCACAGTGGAAATCAAGCAAGGGTCAAAGCACAATGAGAAAATAGACACTTCCCTTTCCCCAAGGAATCCTAAGTTTTATGTTTTTTTAAATTTTTTTTTTAACCATTGCATCTTTTGCACATGTTTTCAATTTAGAAATGACTATGTGCCAGCTGCTTGGGAGGCTGAGGAGGGAGGATCACCTTAGCCTGGGGAGGTCAAGGCTGTAGCGAGCCACGATTGTGTCACTGGACTCCAACCTGGATGGCAGAGTGAGATACTGTCTCAAAAAAATAAAAGCAAAACTACAAAGTACTATACAGATTGTCCCAGACTTATGACTATATGTCAATGGACTTACAATTTGTTGACTTTGTGATGGTATAAAAGTGATACACATTCAGTTGAAACTGTAGTTAAAATTTTGAATTTTGATCTTTTCTGGGGCTAGCAGTGTGCTCCGTGATCTTTCTTGTGATGCTGGGCAGCAGCAGTGAGTTGCAGCTCCGAGTCGGCCATTATATCACGAGGGTAAATAACCAGTACTCTACAGTGTACTCTGTACCAGATGATTTTGTCCAACTGTAGGCTAATGTAAGTTCTGAACACCTTTAAGGTATGCTAGGTTAAGCTAGGATGTTCAGTAGCTTAGGTGTATTAAATACATTTTTGACTTATGATATTTATCAAGATATAACCCCATTGTAAGTTGAGCAGCTGTACTTTTTACAAAACAAGGGTACTAATTTACTAGAAATGTTAAGTTTATACTTAGATGGACTCAAACCACATATGGTGACTGAAATCACCTAATTTCTTTGAGGAAGGAGCTTTACTGCATGGCAATGTGCTTTATAAACACTGTTTTTGCTTTTTCTTTGAAGAAAGAAGAGCATTTAAAATAATCACAATGTAATCCCCCCAAAAGCTATGCCAATAAATTTAAGCATTTGGGCTTAAATTTTTTCCTAAGTAGTAGCTTTCTTATTCACTGTCTAAGATAGTAAAATGGTGAATTTAAATTTTTTTTTATTTTCAGTCCCTCCTTGCACCGCAGGACACTATAGACCAGTAGGTTGAGTTACTGTTTTCAGTAATTGTGAATGGACATGTGAATAAATGCTGACTGTCTTATTTTGAGTCCTTTCCTTTCCACCCCGTCCTTGAGAATAATGTTTTCTACAAAACTAGCTCCATAGTCCTGCAGTTGCCCAACTCTATGCTCTTTATACCCCCATAGAACTGCCACTCAAACCCCTATTCCCTCGTGAATGTTAGAAATGTCAGGTACTTGGCATATACTCTCTGCACTCGAAAAATGTCAATAAGAAGTATGTCCACAGAAGGAAATGTGTCTAAACACTTACCATGTGCATCCTCCTTACTATATTCTTTGGAGAGGAGGGAGTGGAAGGAGAGACTTCATAAGCAGGACCAGGAGGAGAATGGAAGCAGTGTTGTTCTGTTATAGCTACCAGAGCTGACAAATGGTTAAGACAATTCATTCTGTTCCCCACAACTGCCCTGATGCCATCCTGTTATTCTCAGGCTGTTTCTTATCCCTACTTGCAAAACAAATCTATAAGGTAAATCTACCTCACCTAAGAAAAGTTAATTGTGTTATTCCTGTGTTACTGGAAAGTTCTTCTCACACACACACAAAACATCTATTGGGATGTCATGTAAACATATGCAGAGCAGACAGATGATTTCTAGAGATAAAAATCAATTTGTCCATTTTTCCACACAGAGGAGAGGACTGTTTTCATTGACTACTGAGTACACAGTGCTTCAAAATCGTGATTTAGTTTGGAACACTATTTAAATGTATACTCTTAGTTAAACTAAACACTTGGAATAACAAAGCCCAAAGCAATTGTGAATAATACTTTCAGTGAGGAATGCACTTGCTCAACTGAACATAATATGACTTTTAAATTTGACATTTATTTTATACAAGTATATCCATTGGAACATGATTCTATGGTACCAACTATCACAATAGCTGTGTTTTTACAATGACAATAGAGGCTCTAACGGCCAGGGTTTCAACTAGCAGAAGTTTTATACGCTAATTTAACAGGAAGATGATTCTGAATTTAGTTTCACATATTGAATAAGTGTGTTGCATGAAAGCATGAAGTGATGCTTCAGCAGGAAGCAAGGCTTTTGGCACATGGACTGGAAATTAGGACTAATTATTGTTCAATTGTACTGCAGTATGCTTGTTGGCATACCACGGCCTTCCCTGCCTGGTATTGCAATCTTCCAATAAGAATCTTGTTAACACCTTTTCCTTATTTCAGTAGGTTGCCATCAAAGTTAGTTTTTTTTCTTTAATACAAAGCTCTTTAAACCTCTTTGACATAAATGGGACTTATTTTTTATTTTCTATTTGAAAATAAGCCTAGGAAAGGAAGGCACAGATCTGGGCCCAGGCCATAGGGAATAAACAGCTAACAGTCCCCTTCACACATTGTGCAGAAAGCACAGACATGGCCAGACCCTAGCACTAGAAACCTCAGGGGGGAGCCAGTATGATAAACTGCTGTCAGAACAACCAAAACTATTTTCTATTTTGATAGAAGAGATCTGAAAATACTTTTTATTAGAAAAGGAATATACTTAAGAGCTGTGCCTGTTTTATATTTGACCCTGAAATCTTGGTTTCATGACTCTTGCCTACAAAGTATCTTTCAGTAGCTTCTAAAGAGAGTTGAATGACTGAGTATGTATTGCCAGGCTCTGCTAATCACTGCATATTTTAATGGAAGAGAAAATATGGGTACTGTTTGCATTCTGAAAGTCAATGAAGAATTAATCAGACTTTGTTCTGAGCATTGAGTAAAGGTTTTAGTAACCAGGCAGGGAGTGGAGTGGACTTAATTAACACACCTTCACTGGGGCAACTTTTACTTGGGCTAAAACCACCAGGAAGATATTTGTAATTGGCAGTAAAATGTGTAGGATAGCACCAATGTAGGATATTTTGACGAGGTAATATAACAATGTCTTCTTTGTCATTATAGATATGTTTACATTCTGTAGATGACTTTGCAGTTGATCTTGTGATGAGTTTGCAGGTCTTTTATTGCAAGATAATATGGTAAGTAATGCAAAACAGTAATTTGTATCTGCCAGAATACACTGACATACATTAGGTGGTCAAAAACTGCTTGATATTTCTGAAAACATCCTTTAGATGGCAAGCCTGACACGAAGAAATGAGTGAAGGGATTAGGTGTTTCTGCAATAATTAATACGGATAAGAAACAAGGTAGAACCTCGGAAAGACTAAAGCTCTTAGTTTTGGTAGTGAGGACTGCAGGTGGTTTTACTTGTGTTAATGAAAGCCAGAAACATTGATGATGTGGCTTAAGAAGATGTTTTGACACCTGAAGTGATTTATGGTGTAGGGCTTTAGGACTTCCTATGAAGAACCTGTTTCTTCCCCAGTGGCTTTGTGTCACCTCCTGTAAAATGTCAAGTGGAAGCTTTCAGCCACATGAACTGTTTGAGCACTGTAATCTCAATGCATGGTGACCACAGCAGTTTTGGCCAAAGGCCTGGATAGAGAACCCTGGCAACTCAAGAGATCAAGTAACCTGAATGGTTTGGACTCTCTAGGAAAGTATTCAGAGGGTCTGCTTCTTTGGACATAAAACAACCAAACTTCCAATTTCTCACTGAACCATCATTGTTAAGGGCTCCTGGTGTCCTCTGTGTCTGTTCACCTTAAGAGAGGGGCACGGAAGCCTGCACTCAGCTACTGTTTCTGAGCCACATTGTGCGGAGGAAGGAGGGTACTCAGACAAACAAGGCTCACTAACCAGTTTTTGCACTGTTACAAATTGGGCCGAGCCCTAGGCATCTTTCCTAGCACCCTTGAAATAGCATCCAATTTTTGGCTAATTCCAGGCGAGGTGAAGAACTATGGTAAGCAGTAGCATCATCACCATGCAAAACCAAGGCATATGGGAAAAGTTAAAGATGTGGTGTTCTTGTCACTGTGGCTTATAATCAATGTAAGTAAGGCCCCTATTTACCAATAGTAAAGAGCATTTGTGTTTAGACTTCAAACTGCAGCCCTTCCTGGGTTCTGCTTAAACTTGATTTTTAGTATCTTGAAGTGGTTTTGGAATTATAGTTGAGATAAAGATAGTAATATCACAATATAGATTTAGCCTTTAAATTGTATCAAGTAATATTGGAAGGTTTTAAAACTTACTTTAATACTCAAGCATAGAACAGGATAGACTCAGACTATACTTTCCCTTTGGAGCTTGAATTGCATACATTTATGTAGGTGAGTGTTTTGAATGTTTTCTACTAGGTTTTTAGCTACGATAGGGCACATCGACTTATTTACACTCCAGCATAGTGAGCAGCAGCATAAGCCTTGGATCTGATAAAGTCGTGATTCTGTGGGAACATTTCTATCACGTTTTCTGTCTCTCCTAAAGGGCGACTGAGGGAACCGATCCCTCTGGGACTTTTGCGTGAGTCATTCAGCAGTCAGCATTGCTGCTTGTGAGCTATTGACAGGCACTAACCGCCCCTCCCTCATCATTCCCTGTTCTGAGAATCATACCTTTATCACTTCCATGCGTTTCTTCTGTTCTGAATTTTTTTTAACAGAAGGTATGCGTGTGTGTGTGTGTGTGTGTATGTGTGTGTGTGTGTGTGTAGGGTGAGAGAGGAAGAACAGGTGATTTATATGCTTTAAATTCCTTTTCATTTTGCAAGGAGATCACATGCCATTTCTAAGACAGAGACATCCCGTGAGAAACAGATTTCATGAGAGAGTCTGAAATGACAGGAATGGTTTAAATTTAGCATCGAGGAAGGGAATGCTGCCTCTAGGTAATGCACAGCTAAAGTGGTTCCAAATGTTTTATCTGATCCCAGCTGTGCAGCCTTCTGGATAAATCATTTCATATCATACACTTCAGAGCATCCAGTACAGATGTATCCCCCTGCCACAGAGATCCTTAGTGGAAACAAGCGGCTACTGCACTGCGACCGCCCCAAAAGGAGCTTCTTCTTCACCCCCATCCGTTTCAGCATTTCCAGCACCATCACCTCATCCCAACGGCTCCGTGACGGAACTCAGAGTGATGCAGACCAATAAACTCTGCCCATTGGGACTGAGTTTCCCTGAGTACACTAGCCATTCACTTCTATTTATTTTCCTTTAGACCTGGTGAATCATCTTTTGTGCCGTCTTACATTGTGTGACTCATTGCAGTCTATTTTCTGCCCAGGCTCAGCCCAGTGGCTCATTTCTGGAGAGGCCCCTTCCTTGTCTTAAATGTCATGGATCACAACATTGCACTTTGTAGGAATCTCAAGCTCGCTTCACCGGAGATTAGTGTAGTTGAACAGTAAGAGGATGACAAAGAAATTGCCTTTGTATGGGTGAAACTACCCAGGCCTCTCAGACCCTTATTTTAAGGCCATAATTTGCATATTGCTTTGTGGTGATGACAGTGTTGGACTTTGAAATTTCGTTCCTTTTGCTTTTATCAGGAGACACATGTGTATCAAATGCAGCACGTGAAATCAACATCTGCTTAAAGAAGTTTACAGCACAAACCTTAGCTGGTGGTGGTGGTCTTTCCTAATGGCCTCCCTTCCCCTCCCCTCTGCTCTTCCACTTACCTTTTCTCCATGTACACGTTGGAGCAAAATAATTTTTATTTCTTCTTGTTGCCCTTTCTAATTTATGACAAAATAGCTTTTCCAGATGACACATTACTAGTTAAATCAGAAAAAAAAGAGTTTGTCCAGTATACTTAGAAATGATAAACTTCACATTTTCTGGAGATTTGAGGAGATTTTAGTGTCTGTCTTTGATAGTAAAGAAACCAATAGTAGTCTCTGCTTCTCCTAAAGGGCCAGGAGGAGATGCAGCAATGTCTTGTGTCTGTCAGGTATGAAGGGATGAGCTTGGCTGCCTGCATACCTTGGCCATGATTCCTGATGGCTAGGCTGGCTGTGGCCATTGGGCAAATGTTGAATCTTCTCAGCAGAACAAAGCAAATCTTTTCCCAATTGTTTTGTTTAATCACATTTGTTTTTCAGGGCAAATTTTGGGTTTATTCAAGGGTAAGATTCAGCTTTTCCTGGATTAGGAAACGGATTGTAAAATATTTTGCTGGGTCAGTACATAAAATATCTCACCCTGAGTTGAGCTCAGGCTCTTGCTCAAGGCCCAAATGCCTCGAAAGTTTAGGTTCTGAAGAAAATGTGACAGGAAATAATTGCATCTCCATGCTAGACAGTTACCTAATGAACAAAAGAGGTCCTATGTAATCCATGCAACAGTCCTGGTGAATGGAGAGTGTTGCTTTTAATAAAGCGCTCTTGACAGAACCATCATGTGGGCTTAGAGATATGCAGCCACTCCCACAGCTGCAGCCCAGGGAACGTAAGGCATGCCATGCTTTTGCTATGTGTTTTCAATTAGCTTAGTCAAGCTATAAATATTTTTTGGTAATTTCTAAAAAACGAAATGTCTCTATCTAAGCCAGAAGACTGGGTTGTGCAATATAAATTAACTTCTTATGGAATTGAGGTCTGGAAAAGAGAATGGAAGCATGTTTCTGACCCTGGCTGGTCCAATAGGATTAATTATAATTGGTCAAATTTGCTCTAACAATTTCTCAGTTACTTCAGGAATGAAATTCACATTTCTGCCCATGGACTCTAATGACCTCCATGGAATGCCCATGCCAGCTTCATATAAGTGTCTTCATCTCTTGATGCACACCTTCATGAGCTGCTTCTGATTGGTTTTGCCTCATCTTAATGTACTTTGTCTAACTAGGGTAATTTCTGTCTTCCTTTCTGCCATGTCCTGGGTCTTCATTTCACTTGTCAACACCAGTTGAGACTCTATTTATTTATTTATTTATTTATTTACTGGGGGGACAGGGTCTCACTCTGTCACGAAGGCTGGAGTGCAGTGGGGCGATCTTGGCTCACTGCAACCTCTGTCTCCCTGGTTCAAGCAATTCTCGTGTCTCAGCCTTCCGAGTAGCTGGGACTACAGGTGTGCGCCCCCATGCTTGGCTACTTTTTGCATTTTTAGTACAGATGAGGTTTCACCACATTGCCCAGGCTGGTCTTGAAAACACGTGTTTAAGTGATTCACCCTCCTTGGCATCCCCAAGTGCCAGGATTACAGGTGTGAGCCACCGCACCTGGCCCCAGTAGAGACTTATTCTAAGAACCTATTCTGAAGAAATTTGAACAATTTCTAATCATTTATGCTTACTCCTGTCTTTTCATTCTGTAATGATTATATAGACAGTAGACCATTGGCGTTAACTAGAGATCCATTCTGATGGCCATTGGAACAGGAAAATGCATCCATACCATATGATATTAGAATGATGATGATTGAGAGCTTGGAAATGAAATGACGTATACATAGCATTTATTCTCTTTCTTCTCTCCTTCTATTGCCTCATCGCATGAAAGAGATAAGGAATCATCAAAGGTGAAGTTCTTGATCTGGACACACCTGCGCTGGAAACATTGGGCTAACTGAGTGATGCTGAGATTTTTCTAGACTTTGGAACAAGTTTTGATGCCTTAGCTGGAGCTCTGGGTAACCAGACTTCTACTAGGGCCATGGCAGCATTACCTGTGGGTATTGTTGGAAGTACCCACATTAGGGTTGTGTGGGAAGGATACAAAATAAAAGAAACAGAAAATCTACCATATTCAGATCATCTTTTTTTTTTTTTTTTTTTTTTTTTTTTTTTTTTTTGAGACAGGGTCTCACTCTCACCCATGCTGGAGTGCAGTAACATGATCACAGCTTACTGAAACCTCGACCTCTTGGGCTCAGGCCATCTTCCTGCCTCAGCTTCCCAAGTAGCTGGAACTACAGGCATATGCCACCATGGCCATCTCATTTAATTTTTTTTTGTAGAGATGAGTTCTCATTATGTTGCCCAGGCGTATCTTAAACTGCTGGGCTTGAGCAGTCCTTCCACCTCGGCTTCCCAAAGTGTTGGGATTACAGGTGTGAGCCACCATGCCCAGCAGATCATCAAATCTTTATCATCTGTTGGGTTGTGTCCTGTGCTGTGATGGATACCATCCAGTAGCAGTTATACAACTATACATTTTTGGTCCTAATGATTGAAAGGGGCACAATGTTATAGGAATTGGATTGAAGAAGTCAGTTGAGTATGAGAATTTAGATGTAATAACAGGATGATGAGATGTAGAGAGCTTGAATTGGTTGCAGGTGAATGGCTGGCAGGAAGGGGAAGGCTGGTCTGGGCTGCTATTTAGGCTTTCCTCCTGGGAGACAGAGTGGATGCTGGTGTCATTCAACTGAGAAGAATACATCAGCCTAAATACAGCACTGGAGACTTCCAAGTCTGCATTTACAGGGACTACTAAAGACATTGCAAACTTAATATGGCCAAACCAAAGCTCTTAATTTTTATTCCTCACCCTTAAACCTATTTCTTGATCATTTTTCTCTATCTCAGATAATAGCATCCACCCTATCAAAACCTCAGGGTAATTCTTGGTTCTGTTTTTATTTGCTTTTCCTTCAACAATAATATAAGTTGGTCCACTTCAAAAATATATCCCAAAGACATGCCTTTCTCTCTATCTCCATTGCTACCATGCGTCTACCTATCATAGAAGGTTAAACCAATAGTGTTTTAATGGCATAATCTTAATTCTCTTTTCTTTGAACAAAAACAGAAAACTACCATCAGAGTGTGGGGCTATGAAGTCTGGGGGCTCAGGTATATTACAATGTCTAATACCCTCTTCTTTTCCAACTCTACATCCTTGAAGAGTCACCAATGAACAGTATTATGTATGTGAGATCTCACCTTGACAGAGGAAAAAGAAGACACAAGAGGACATTGTGTAACTTTGGGGAAGGCACAACTTTTTTCCCGTGTATTGTGGTAGGGTTTATGAGGTTATGTCTGTATTTTTGTGAGCTTCTAGAGGAATGCCCTCTTTTTCTCCTTCCCTTTTTCCTTCCCCATCCCTTCCTAGCCCAAATTCTTCCCATGAGTCCCTCTCCTACCCTTAACAAGGGAATCTCAGAGTGCAAATCCTACAGTACGTCCATTTGCCATTGTAAGCTATTCATCTGGGATAGTTCTGTCAGAAAGAAGAGAAAATTGAATAATTCCTTCCCAATCTCAGGGAAATTCAGGGTAGAGACAAGATGAGTCAAATTTTTTTTATATATATATTTCTTTGGAGTACTAGATTGTAATGAAATTTTGTTAAGATTTTATTTCAAAGTATCTGCAATTTTAAAAACTCTCTTGATAAGAGCACATTTGATCTATTTAATTTTAACTTCAGCTCTAATAGACATGGAGACTATTTTCTAAGACAGCCCTGCCTCCGGTAAAGTAAGTCAAAATGGTAACCAGTCATGCTATTCACTTTTTACCAAGTAGATTAGGAGTCGAGAATTTTTTTTAACAACATTGACTGTTAAATTATCCTATTTCTGAGAAATTCAAAATATTTCAAAAGATTCCTAAAGGCATTTTAAATAAAAAAGTCAAAAATGTGAAGTCTAAAGAAGAAAAATAAATTGATGCAGCTTTACAAAATTAACATAGCTTCCACAAAAATGCCCAGGATTCAATGTTTGTTCTTTATTCCTTCCATCAATACATGCATCTTCCATTCTTTCTGAGTTTTCGATTCAAAAATAATTTTAACACACTTTTTTTTTCCTTTAGTTAGGGTGAACTTTAATAACTATATAATTTTGATGTATACTTTATGAGAAAAAATTATATGAAAAGTCTATTCATCTACCTTATATGCAATTATCTTTTTGTGTTTATTATGCAATGTTTAATTTATGCACAAAAGACTTGGATTATAGTTAGAAAACTTGTCCTGAAATTCTTTTTAGGACACAAAGAGAAAGAGAAAAGTCTACATGACAGAAACATAAACTCACCCAAACCCATTTGTGAACTTTTTTGGTGACATTATTTACTATTAAATAGCAACAGAAACTGGAAAATTTAAGCTCCAGACCTATTTGCGATAGCCATCTGGACCAATCTTACCCCCACATCTCAAGCAAGACATAATCAAATTCAATCGATAATTTTTTTTTTCTAAACCTGCTCTACAATTGATGCCTTATTACAAAACTCAGCACACAATAAGAGAGAACCTGTAGTCCCTTCAGGATCACAGTCCAAAACCTAAAATATGAAAATTTTGTATTGGAAAGTTGCAGGGGAACATAAAGGATTAAAAATAAAAGACACACATTCTAATGTAGCTGTCTTAAGTTTGACTTAGAGGAGAGGAAATGAGTCAATTAACTTCTAGAGGTCTCTATTATATCTGTTTTATTATCAAAATATATGTTTTTATATGCTGTTCATTGTACACGTAATGCCCATTATCAATAGACCATGATACTTATCAATAGTTTATTTTTTGAACAGTACAGTAGACACATTTATACCCATCTTACTATATTGTTGGCAAAACGTTGGTGGCTGACTTGCTATGAGACAAGTAGAGTTATTTGATCTTTATGAGATGGGCATCCTCGATCTGAGACTCATAGCAGTGCTTTGTTAAAGCAGTTTCTGTTGTCTTTACACCAGCACCAATTATTATTCCAGCGATTCAATATTAATATGTTCATTCATTTTGTTATTCAATAAGCATTTATTTAAACACCTAACTGCATGCCTGACACTATTCTGGGCAAAAAGGGTATAGTGATGAAACTGTTCTTGTCCTCGAAGAGTTTAAAAATCAAGATTATAATACAGTGAGAAATTTCTTTTATGAAGATATGTGCAAAGTACAGTCAATATAGAAGCCCCTATTTTCTCTGAGATATTTAGAGAGGACCTTACACTGACAAAGATGCTTACCGAGACTTTAAGGATGAAGAGTTTTCTTGTTACATAAGAAAGGAAAGTCCACATGAAAGAGAGACTCAATGTGCAAAGGAGTGGAAGCATAAGAGAGCATGATGTGTTCTGTACAAATAGTTTAATATAGTGAGAAGGCAAAATTAGAGTGACGAGAGATGAAAGACAGAAGATGAGAGTGAACATGTTGTTAGAGTTCAGATAATGAAGGTCCACGTGTAAATTAAAGGAATTCAGTTTCACCCTTTGGACAATTAGAGCCAGTAAAGAATTTTGAGCCAGTGTGTATAACAGAAAGGTCTCTCCACAAAACCTGGGAAAGATAGATTAAAGATGTGTAGGAGGATCTAAAGACAAAGAGAACATTCAGGGTTACTGAATGTACAGAAAAGGATGATGGTTCTTGAATGAGTGAGTATGGATTTGGAGATATTTAGGAAGGAGACTCACAATACTGAGCTTTTATTAGAGAGGGTAGAGGCAATGGAAGAATGTAATATGACTCGCAGCAATCTAGTCTGGATGTGTCAGTCATGGACAACGGCAGTATAGGTGCAGTAGCTTGGGGGAAAGATAATGAATTATAGTTTGGAGATGCTTGGAAGTAGTCATTAATGTGTAAATTTATAAAAGACAAGTGTATATATAGGTCTGGAACTGAAAATAAGTCTTGGCTGGAGATAAATAATTGAGGATTATTTGCATTTTCATGGAGAGCAGACCATGAAATATTTACCAGTCCACACTGCATGACCCTGGGAACAGTCTGCATGGTTTCTCCTGGAGGGGGGCGGGTGTTCCCTTTGATAAGAGATACAAGAAGAGATCCTACTACCAGTCTTTCTGCCTTTGAACTACATTGAATGAGGAAGTGATGCCTTGGGATGAAGGCTAACATGGTGAGGACTGCAGAGTGGAATGGTGGGAAGAAGTTGGGGCCTTGATGCCATCAGTTACTGCATTGACCTTTAAACTTCGTGCTTCTTGTTCTATGAGTTTATATATTCTTGCTATTTAAACCACATTCATTTTAGTATTCTGGTACTTACAGCAGAACTTATCCAAACTAAAAGCCTTCTCTTTGTGAAATATTGTAGAAAGAATTAAAAATGGACGGACAAGCACCTTATTTTGTGCTAGATAGGCAGTAGACTGAGAGAGCATTCTTTTTTTTTTTTTTTTTTTTTTTCCTGTGGGTTAAGAAGCTAAATGATGAGAGAGGAGATGATATTGAGGATTGATGACAATGATGAAGGCAATGGGAGGAGATCTGTCTGGAGACATGCAGTAAGGTTGTTGTTTGTTTGTGACAAGGTCTCACTTTGTCACCCAGGCTGGAGTGCAGTGGCATGATCACAGCTCACTACAGCCATAACTTCCTGGGCTCTAGTGATCCTTCCACCTCAGCCTCCTGAGTAGCTGGGACCACAGGCATGCTCCACCACGCCTGGCCGATTTTTTATATTTTTTATAGAGATGGGGTTTTGCCATGTTGCCCAGCCTGGCCTTGAATTCCTGAGCTCAAGCGATCCACCTGCCTCAGTCTCCCAAAGTGCTGGGATTACAGGTGTGAGCCACCGTGCCCAGCCAAGATTGTCAAACAGTATGTTGGGCATAGACAAGTCCAAAGATCACATGAGACAATGGCACTAATTTGTATAATTGCATAATTTTCTCCATGTTGTCTAGGGTGGATGGGAAGGAAGTATGGGTGGAAGAACTGATATACTTTTGAATCATGTAGTCAAGGGCCTGGAGAACATAATGAACGAGTGATCCAGTGAAGGGACTACAGGGATAAGAAATTATGGCCACAGAATGGGCTGTTGGGGCCTATAAACGTTCAACAGTGAAAATAGATCCAAGCTGCCCATGTATAGGATGTGGTTAAAAAAATAAAATCTGTGTGTCTGAAATGTAGAGAATGAAGGGGAAGTGAAATGAGATAATAATGGAGAAGTGGACATAAGCCAGATGTTGCAGGGCCTCCATCTAACATCTAAAGTTGAGGGATTTTTTTTTGTTGTTTTTTTTTTTTAATCTAAAGGAGCTAGGAAGCCAATGAAGGGACTTAGGCAGGTCAATGACATGATCTGATATTTTTAAAAGATCACTCTGGAGGTTGTGTAAAGAATGAATTATAGTAAGACAAGAAAGAAATCAGGATGACAGTTGGTGATTGCAGTAGTTTAGGCAAGAGATAACGATGGCTTGGACATAAGGGTGATAATGGAGGCAGACAGAGAAATGAATAGCTTTAGAATGTAATTGGAAGATGGAACCAATAGAACTCACTGATGGATTAGATTACTGGGTAAGGAAAAGCAAAAAGTCAAAGGTAATCTCCAAATTTTGGTCTTAGCAAAGTAATATATAGTGATGCCAATTACTGATAAGGGAATATTGGAGGAGAAACCAGATTCAGTGAGGGCATATGGTAGCAAGAGAGGGTTAGCTTGGTCATGTCACATGGAGATGTTAAATATAGTCATGCATCACTTCATGAGAATATATTCTGAGAAAAGTATCATTAGGTGATTTTTTTAATGGTGTGAACATCATAGAGTGTACTTACACAAAAATAGTTGGTATAGCCTACTAAATATCTAGGCTGTATGGCATAGTCTAGTCTACACACCTGTACAGCATGTTACTGTGCTGAATACCGTAGGCAATTGTGACACAGTGCTAAGTATTTGTATATCTAAACATGTCTAAACATAGAGAAGGTACAGTAAAAATATAGTATTATAATGTTACGGTACCACCATTGAATATGCAGTGTGTTGTTGACTGAAATGTCATTATATGACACTTGACTATTAATAATTGGATACTTAAGTCTGGAGCTCAGAGGAGAGAAAAAAAAAAGCATTATTTTGGAATATTATATATGGTTATAGTGGTTACCTCCCCACCATCCCCTCTTTCCTACCACTATTGTGTGACACCCATATTATTTGGAGGGAATTGACTCCTCACCGGGAGTCTGGTGTAGATATTGATTGTGAATACTCTTTCTGCTTCCACATTATGGTTATTTAGTTTTGAGACAGAGTCTCGCTCTGTCACCCAGGCTGGAGTGCAGTGGCGCAATCTCGGCTCACTGCAACCTTTGCCTCCCAGGTTCAAGCAATTCTCAGCTTCCTGAGTAGCTAGGATAACAGGCATGTGCCACCATGCCCAGCCTATTTTTTGTTGTTTTTTTTTTGTGTATTTTTAGTAGAGATGGGGTGTCACTATGTTGGCCAGGCTGGTCTCAAACTCTTGGCCTCAAGTGATCTGCCTGCTTCGACCTCCCAAAGTGTTGGAACTACTGGTGTGAGCCACCGTACCCGGCCCACGTTACATTTATTGATTAAAGTAAACTAGATTTAAGTCATTCTGCACGTGGCATTAACCTTTCCAAATAAACTGGATTAGGAGTAGGTCTGTAAAACATTTGGGCAAATAGGACATGTAGAACCTCATTTTCTGGGATCTTCTACAAAATAATATTTTATTCCCTTCGGAGAACGCTGAAAAATCTACCATAAATCAAATATCCCTCTCATTACGGATGATATGATTTGTGGATGTGAAGCCTGGAACTGTTGCAGCCACTTTGTCAACATAAGGGACACTGCTTTGAGGATGAAACTAATACAATAAAAGGCAGGACAGACAGCCAAAAAGAAATTGATCCTCTGATGACACCATTGGGCCTTCAGGATTATCTTGCTTGAGGAATTTTCAGTTATGTGAGCCAAAAAAAAAAACCTTTATTATTTAGGACAGAGTTTGATTTTTGGTTATTTGCAGTATGAGAGTCCTACTTGATGACTCCTTAGTCATTGGAACATAAATAGCAGTAAAAGCCATGAGATTTGATGAGATAACCCAAGGAGAAAACATACAGTAGGAAGATTGAATCCTGAGCCCTTCTAATCTTAGAGATTGGGCCAAGGATGAGTAGCACATAAAGAAAGAAAATAAATGGCAGAGACATAGATGGGGAGTAAGGAAATTATGGACTCATTGATTCCCTAAAAGGAAAGTGCTTCAAGAGGAAGGGAATGGTCACCTGTTTGAGAGCTACTGAGAGTTTATATAACATGTGGCAGATAGAACCTTGGAAGTGCAATATACAACTTATGGTGACCCTGGACAAAGCAGTCAGTGGTGTGTAAGATGAAAGACTGATAGGAGTAGACTGAAGGTTAAAGGGGGTTAGGAAGTGAAGACAGTGAATGGATGGATACAAGTTCGAGAAGTTTTTCTGTGAAGAGGAGCAGGGCAGTGAGTCAGGTATCGAGGGTTCTGTGGGATCTAAGGAAGTTTGCTTTCATTGCTATTGCTATGTGTTTTTTGAGAGTGGACAACAGGAATATGTCCATGTGCCAGTGGAGTGATCGAGAGGAAAAAAAGTAAGTAGAGGATGCTGGAAAGAAGAAACAATTGCAAAAGTGATGTCCTTGTAAAGGTAAAAGGGGATGAACTCATTCTTTTTTATGGCTGCATAGTATTCCATGGTGTCTAAGTGCCACACTTTCTCTATCCAGTCTATCATTGATGGGCATTTGGGTGGGTTCCAAGTCAACATACTAGAATCTCTGGGACACAGCTAAGGGAGTGTTAAGAGGGAAGTTTACAGCTCTAAATGCCCACATGGGAAAGCGGGAAAGATCTGAAATTGACACCCTAACACCACAATCAAAAGAACTAGAGAAGCAAGAACAAACTAATTCAAAAGCTAGCAGAAGACAAGAAATAACTAAGATCAGAGCAGAACTGAAGGAGAAAGAGACACAAAAATCCCTTCAAAAAAAAAATCAACGAATCCAGGAGCTGGTTTTTTGAAAAGATTAACAATATAGATAGACCACTACCCGTTATTTTCTTTCTTACATGAAATTCCTATTTGTCTCAGCAAGTTTGCTTATGACTGCGGTCTTTGTTTGTTTTGTTTTCTTTTTTGAGACGGAGTCTTGCTCTGTAGCCCAGGCTGGAGAGCAGTGGCGCCATCTCAGCTCACTGCAAGCTCCGCCTCCTGGGTCCAGGCCCTTCTCCTGCCTCAGCCTCCGGAGTAGCTGGGACTACAGGGACCCGCCACCATACCCGGCTAATTTTTTGTATTTTTTTTTTTTAGTAGAGACGGGATTTCACCGTGCTAGCCAGGATGTTATCGATCTCCTGACCTCGTGATCCACCTGCCTCGGCCTCCCAAAGTGCTGGGATTACAGGCCTGAGCCACCGTGCCCAGCCACGAGTGCGGTCTTTGTTAACACAGACTTAGCCGTTTCTTCTTTCTTTACATTTCCTTCAGTTCTTTGGTTGGAAGAATTTTGTTAAAAGTCAGAAAAATAATTTATAACACTTATCCAAAGCTATAACCAAAATGTATATTCTTAATAGCCTCTTAGATAAATACTAAAATATCATATTCCATTTTTCTGGACAGTTTCATAATAAACATCAAGTGGTGAAACTGCATGATGTTTCAAGATGATTGACTGTGACTTCTAAGTTATAAGTTAGTAGGAAGTTTTCATTATATTGCAATGATAGGTTTTAGCTAACAAAATAATTTAATTAGACTACTATGAAGACCCTCTAGAGGAGGAAAGAGTGTGGGTTATGGTTTTGTGAACACTGCTGAGTTTGTGCTCATTTTAGGCAGTATGAAATAACTTGTGTTGCACAAAGCTACTTAAGGGACTTGAAATACTTCTTTTGTATCCCGCCTCTCTAGCCATGCATTTCTGAAGAGCCAGTGTATCCATCATATCTACCTGAAGAATTGGTTTTAAATCCTGATGACACATGGCTCAGAACAAGGACTAGTTTCATTCAGGTAAAGTCAAATCTAGGTCAAATCCATTGTTCATGAACCAAATAACCTTTTTGGCAGAGATGAAAATGCAAGACTCGTTAGTTGTGTTTTTAAAACATGTGGCCCAGGAGAGAATAAAATAAGACATTCATAAAACACAATCACTGGGCCAGTCCCTGGCTCTTTAAAGGGCACCAGTTAAAGCTACCTTAAAGATGTTTTATTTAAATAGATGATTTCAATCATAGTCTCTAGCTATCAACGTGTAGCTATTATATAAAATTATATATATATAACGTATTATGTTAAATTCTATGACATATAATTTTAAGTTCAAATTTATGTGAGTTTTAAGTTATATAACAGCAAGTGCTTATATGTATTAAATATGTATGTGTATATATACACACATACACATATATACATGTATACATACATGTATACACACATATATACACATATATACACCCACATATATCCACATATATATACACACACACACACATATATATACAACACATGGAGCTCAATCCTCAAAGTAGCATAAGGAAAACCAAACACTGTATGTGTGTCTGTGTGTGTGTATGTGTGTGTACAGTGTAATGTAACTTTTAATGAAGGGACTTTCTTTTTTTTGAAACAGAGCCTTACTCTGTCACCCAGGCTGGAGTGCAGTGGCACAATCTCAGTTCAATGCAACCTTTGCATCCTGGGTTCAAGTGATTCTCATGCCACAGCCTCCCTAGTAGCTGGGATTACAGGTGTGTCACCACACCCAGCTAAATTTTTTTGTATTTTTAGTAGAATCAGGATTTCACCATGACTCTACTACATGGCCAGGCTGATCTCAAACTCCTGGCCTCAAGTAATCCGCCCACCTCAGCCTCCCAAAATGCTGGGATGACAGGCGTGAGACATCACACCCAGCTCTAATGAAGGGACTTTTAATGGTGGGGGAGTGAGAGATAAGATAGAGTCCAAATAACTGTGATGTTTTTAAAACTGATTTTGAAAGTCTTTTTCTTATTGCACGGAATGGGTCAGCAGCCTTAAGTTACGAGTATAAAGATATTCCTTAAAGAAGAGGAACCCAATGAGTGATCCTTATTCCTGAAATGTTTGATATATATTTGTTGGGATGGAGTTGTTTTAGGGATTGTTAGTAAAAAATTCAATGTGCTTTCAACTTTTAGTCAGGAGAGTTAAGTTAGGATCAGTAATTAGCCAATTAGTAATTAACATACCTACTATTTTTATTTTTCTTAATTGAGACAAGCGACCTCTGTCCCCTGTCTGGTACACAGAAGTGAAAAGGCAAGGGCAAAAGAGGGAAAAGAAAATAAAGTCTCAGTCATTAACCTTGGATTTGTGCCTTTTCTCTTGAATCTTCTTTTTTTTCAATAACTGAATGCCATGTTCTATCATTGGGATTTTGAAGCCTTTGACCAGCTTTGTTATTGGTTCAGATATAGCCCATAGTCAAGTAGTTATTTGGACAAAATGGTTTGCTTTTCATCAAGTCATTCAGACCTATCTGCAGTGGCATATTGGCAGGGCCAAGTGGGAACGTGTACATAGCCCTGTCAGAAAAGATGAGCCAAGTGCTGTGAAGAGGGCAGGGCATTGGTGATCTGCGTTCACTTACAATGCATGGAGCTCAATCCCCAAAATAGCATAAAGAAGAAAACCAAACAAACAGTGTTCTCTTCTTCCAGATGAAGGCAGATTTCTATTTTCTCTTGAGTAAGTCTGACAATCAGAATTTTCAGGCAGAAGATAATGGAAGATTTAATGTTTCTCTTCTTTTAAAAATATTTAGGCACATTAAGCTAGAGAAGTGAAATTTTGGACAATTCTACAATCCTTATTTTATTTACTGTTTTTCCCAAATTGAAAGAAAAGTCTAAATTATAAGTGTAACAGATTTGGGATAGAATACAAGATTTGTTTGTGGTATAATTTTGCACTGCCCTGTGGTTCTGGTTCCTTCTTCCACCATGGGAAACGCAGGGTGCCCTAGACCCAGAGAGATTTTCATCTTCTGTGTCCCTAGTGTGGGGTTTCTCAAAATGTGTTTCTAGAACCAGTGGTGCTGAATGCTCCCTGTGGGGGGTTATATATCTTCATGATTTACTTGACCCACATGACTTGCTTCAGCCAATGAAATGGCACACAATGTGCTAGTTGCTACTTCCAGCAAAAGCCTTAAACCATCACATGGTTCTAGCATTTTCTGTTTCCTCCTATGAGACTGGCAATAACCAGATGAGAAACTGATTGTTTAGGCTTGATCCAAGAGTGAAGAAAATGCTGAATAGAGCTGCAGCCAACTAACAGTTGCCATGTAAAGTGAACAAGAAATAAAGCATTGTTGTTAGAAACTACTGAGATTTTTGTGTGTGTGTGTGTGTGATTTTGTTACCGCAGCATTACCCTACTCATGCATCCTTACAGGTACTTCCTTAGAGAAACGGGATTACAAGCACATTCCTTGAAAAAAGGGATTCTTTGTGTCAAGTAAATTTTGGAAAAGCTGCATATGTTATACCACTCAAAGGAAATAATGTACATTGGCGTCTTAAAGGATGTTAAAAATCCTGCAGAAAAGAACTTTTGCCACTGTGAATCTAGCATTTTCCCAACTATCTTGATTAAAAAGTTATTTTCAAATGACTTTTTGCTGAACACACTTATTGAGAACAGCCTTAATGCATTTTTTTTCTTTTACCTGAAAGATAGATTTAAGAAGCTGGTGGCTTTTGTGAACTTTTGCAAACTAGTGATTACTAGCTTCATTTCTTTGTTATTTCATTCATTCATTCATTCACTCATTCATTCAATAATAAAGAAATATACGAGGCATTGCAGTTGGTAATGGTAATACAAAAGTCTCCCACTACTGTCTTATGGGATGTACAGGAAATATCACTGTCATTAATTTCCATAACTCAATTTCTGACTGCATTTCTAAGCTTTCACATAGTATGACGTTTCAGGAGTATGATTACTGCTGGTTACTGCTCAGATGTCCCCACTGGTCAATGCTCAGATGTTTATTGCTCAGTTCCACTTCAGTACTTGGGGCTTTGACATTGGCATGCTGGTTTCATGCAAACTGGGGCCATGTGGGAATCTTCGCTTGACTCCTTAAGATCCTTTGTTCTTGGGTACATCACCCAGCCATTGCCTCCATAACCCCGATGGTGCTGCCAAGAAGCAGGGCTCAGTTCCTTGCTTTGGTACTGTAGTAGACAGAATTCTGTGATGGCCTTCAAGATCCCTGTTGCCAGGGGTCCACCTACTTTTCTCCTAATTATTCAACAAGCAATAACCTAAGTACTGCTGTAAAGGAATTTTGCAGATGTTATTGACGTCCCCAAATCAGAATACCTTAAATCAGAGAGATTATTCAGATGAGCTGGCCTAATTACATAAGCCCTTTAAAAGTAGAGTGATTTTTCCTATTGGTTGCAGAAGAGCAAGTCAAAGATTCAAAACATGAAAAGGATTCGATATATCATTGCTGGCTTGAAGATGGAATGGGCCATATGGCAAGAAATGCAACTGGCCTCCTGGAGCTGAGTGAAGCCCTTCCTGACAGCCAGCAAGGAAATATGGGCCTTAGACCCACAACCTCAAGAAACTGAGTTCAGCCAACCTGAAAAGCTTCGAAGCCGATTTCTCCCCAGTGTCTCCACACAAGAACTCAGCCTAGCTAACACCTTGATTTCAGCCTTGTGATACTCTGCACAGAGAGCCCAGCCACACTGTGCTGTACTTACAGAGCTGGGTCCATAGAACTATGAACTAGAGAGCTATAGAGCATGCTGAATCTATAGTACTGAGAGCTAAGAAACGGTATTTTAAGTTGCTATGTTTGTGGTGATTTGTTATGCAGCAATAGAGAACTAATTCCTGTATAGGCACCAAAGGCTTTGCTAGCTCTTTCTCCTCTTCTGCCTGAGCTTTCTGTTTCCAATTTGGAGAAGTCAGAAAGGGGATCCTTTGTTTCTCTCAGGCTTTATACCCTCTTCCTTTCACTTTCTTCAAAACCCCTGTATGTTTTCTTAAAAGTTTAGAGTTTTAGAATGCAAAATACAGAGATACTTGCAGGCTATTTCTGATACAAGCTCTTCGCTTCCTCCATCCTCCAAAACACACTCAGACCCCCACCTGCTATCCTAAGACCATAAGACCAGAGCCTACTACTGGTTTGAAAGTGGGGAGAGGAAAGGGGAAAATACAGGGAGAGGAAGCTACTCCACAAACTAGTATCATCACATATGGTTCCATTCCAACAGCTTCATCCCACTTATGTGTGGATTTAGATGTGGAAGAGCCGAGTTTTCCAGCAGTGACATCAGAGACAGCATCTAACCAGGTGACAGCCTAGCCTTGTGCATGACTGTGCAGGCCCACCCCTGGCTCCATGTGTTAAATGGTGCAGGATGAAACACCAGTTCTACCAGCTGCTTCTGGTAAAAAGCTCTTCCCTTCCTCCATCCTCCAAAATCCAGAGATACTTGCAGGCTCTGTTTACCAGAAGAAAGAGCCGTGCCCCAGGCTCTGGTCAGGTGGCTTGACACCTTCAAGGGGCATTGCCCTGAAGTGGTGGCATATAGCAATAAAGGGAATTATGGACAGGTTAAAAATTCTAGAGATTCCCAAAGGGAGAAATCATCTGGTAAAATCTCCTGTTATCATGATCTTGATGCGTGTGGACCTAGTCCTGCTTGGTAATTTCATAAAGTATATGTCTCTCTTGGGGTCCAAAGAAGAGGTGACTTCAGGCCCTGGAAAATGGACTGTGAAGTATAGAGCCTCTGAGAATCACAGGCAAAGCAAGACTCATCTTTTCTTTCCCAAGACATCCTCTTGGGAGGAGGGCAAATAGAACGAGCAGTTTCTAGTTATTCAGTGCTCTTTTTTTTTTTTTTTTTTTAAAGTGCACTATGCATTTTCTGTGCAATGTTTAGTTTAACCTTCATAATAAATCTGCAAGTTTGGCAAATCCCTATTTTAAAGACAAGGAAGTTGAGCCACAAAGAGGGTAAAATAGTCTTCCTGATTCACACACCTCTAAGTGGTGGAAACAGGGTTAATCAGAAAAGAAGACTCAGGAGGTGAGGTTGTCAGGGCTCGGCACAATCACTACTATCTAGTGGTGATACAGCTTGCCTATCATTACTAAGCTCTTCTTCATATATCTCCTCCTACTGGGGGGATTGAGGTGGCTTTAGAAAACTGTTCAATGAAAATTAGAAGTTGAAGCTCAAGGCTATTATTAAAAGCAGGGCTGTGTTTGACATTTTTGTTTCCCTCCAGAGACCATTCACAGCATCTCTCATTGCAAAAATGACTCTGAATAAGAGCCAGTAATTACCAGAATGGATATTTAATATTTATCATGTTAAGTTCTTAATAACCTTTAATCATCATTAATCATGTAAACTTATTAAGAATCCCAACAAATTTGTGAGGAACCATTTCCTGGGGTGATTTATAAAATCATAGAGACCATCAAATTTCAACAAATCATTCCATGAAGTGAAAATAATTTAAAATGAATATAAATCAAAACAAATTTGGTGTCTGATTTTGGCTTAAGTGGAATATTAATGAAAGTTCTTTGATGGTATTTCTTAAGTCATGGAAAAAATAACTTGAGGCTTTTATTACTAACAATAAAGCAATTTTACTCAAATTTTCATGATTCTGAAAAGCTTGCCTGCCAAGACTCAATGATTTCCTGGTCTGTAATGTTGAAGTTGGAAGATCATTGCCTATAGACATGAGGTTTGTTTTGTTTTGTTTTTTAACTGGCCACTTACATAGAACATTGACTGAATTTAAAGAAAAGGTATGAGTTCAATGCAAGTTCAAACACAAGCATTGATGGATCATGTATTAGGAAATTTGAATGCATACTTTTCTAATTTGTATGCTTTGATTATTAAAAAACTCAAAACCTTACCATTCTCCTTTTCACTTTTGAATGATATTTCCTGTTTTCCTGTGCATCATGCTCCAGGACTTTCATTTACAGGAATGCTCCATGATGGATAGACATATTTTTTCTTTCTTTCCTTTTTTATTCTTTTGAGAGACAGGGTCTTCCTCTGTCACCTGGGCTGGAATGCTGTGGTGTGATAATGGTTCACTGCAGCTTTGACCTCCTGGGCTCAAGCAAACCTCCCACCTCAGCCTCCCAAGTAGCCAGGTCTGCAGGCATGCACCACTATGCCTGGCTAATTTCTGTATTTTTTTTTTTTTTTATAGAGATGGGGATTTGCTATGTTGCCTAGGTTGGCATCAAGTAATCCTGGGCTTAAGCAATCCTTCTGCCTTGGCCTCCCAAAGTGTTGGGATTACAGGTGTGAGCCCCTGCCTGTGCGCAGCCTATGTTTTTTCTTTTCTTTTTTTGAGATAGAGTCTCCTGTCACCTAGGCTGGAGTACAGTGGCATGATCTCGGCTCACTACAACCTCTGCATCCCAGGTTCAAGTGATTGTCCCACCTTAGCCTCCCAATTAGCTGTGACTAGAGGTGCGTGCCACTACTCCCAGCTAATTTTTGTATTTTTTGATAGAGATGGGGTTTTACCATGTTGGCCAGGCTGGCATGTTTTTTCTTAGTGGAAGAAAAGTTTCTTCACATTTTGAATTCCTGGGTTAAATTGAATGCTTGCTCCCCAGTTCGTGCGTGGCCAATTATAGATTCTTATACCTGGTTAGTCCTTCTGCTCACTATCTAAAGGAGGAACCTAGATTCTATTTTCTAAATAACTGGTTTGTCTTTTAATAAAACTTATGTAAATATTGGCCTGACTGGACACAGATTATTTTTGAGAAAACTATCATTTGCATTTTATTTCTGATTATAAAATTATGGCAAGAAATCTAGAAATTTTGGAAAGTTTAATGAAAATAAAAGCAGAAATTCCATCGTGTGGAAAGAACTGCTGTTAGAATTTTCTATGTTTTCTGTATGTTATTTCTTTCTTTTTAACTACTACCACTAATTACATGTAGGATTGCCAGATAAAAAAGAGGATGACTAGCTAGATTTGAATTTCAGATAAGCAATGAATACTTTTTTGGTATATGTATGTCCCATGCAATCTTTGGGACATACACTAAAGAATATTTATTGTTTATCTGATATTTAAATTTAACTGGACATCTGCTATTTTTATTTGCTAAATTTAGCAATTATAAATATATGCTCATTATCTACATTTTATATATAATATACAAAAGAAAGAAACTCAAATCACCAGGATTCTCATATTCTCTTCAGTCTAGAGTCCTTTCTTAATCACATAATATAATTGGAACTATTTTGCATATTTCCCAACCAAATTTCTGTAAATGAAAATGTTTTCTAAATGATTATTCTCAACAAATAATAACAACATCTTTACCTTCTTTGGTTTTTCGTTCTTTCCCTGGAGCCATCTCATCAAGACGAATGTGGATGAAGCCCAGAACAAGAAACACTGACACAACTATACATTTTCAGTCTGTTAAGAATTTACTAAAATATTGACAGCAGACCCAGGTTATGATTTCCATCTTTGGCAACCAGGAGAATGGCAGGGTTCGCACAACTTGTGAATTGGTATGCATCTTCTTTTCACCACCTGCCTGAAATATAGTTAATGGAGCAGAAAAAAGAAAAATACAGTGCAGAAAAAAAAAATTGAGCAGATATCCCTCACTGCCTATTCCTTGCTCCACCTAAACAACCTATCTATTCATTCTGCTAACATAGATGGGAGAATGGGCATTGGGTTTCTGAATAATGTTTGTGCTGTGTTGGATACCATGATACTCATGAGTGGTAGATTGTATGTCTCTCCATCAAAGGGTGGGCAGAGAACAACTTGTGGGGTAGGGATGGCTCCTTAGACAGCAAGATCTAATGTGGACAGAGCACATCTCCTGGGATTTCTATGTAGTGCCTGTGTGTGTCAAGATATCAGTACTATTTTCATCATGATTTTAATGAAGCCTAGAATTATTTTTGAGGAAGTAGGTTTCCATAATTTGTTAAGCAAGGAGTAGATTTCTAAGGAAATGTTCAATGCTTCTCTTCCTCTTTCTCTGCCCCAGCATAAGGGAAAGAGTATTGTGTTACCCTCAAGAGCAAGAGTATTTTGTTAGCTTGCAGAGCTGTGAGGATTTTTTCCCCTGTGCTAAGTTAAGGGATTAAGAGCCTGATCCTACAAGGGTTGGATCTCTCTTTGCCCCTTCTGACTCCTTTGGACTTTTAACCTACTTCTACTTGAAGGACTAGCTGTGCTCAACGCCATGAGAACAAACTCTCCGATTAACTACTCTTTTGGTTATTAGTCTAATATCAAAGACCTTCCCCTGCTTGCTGTGGCTGCTTTTCAGATGTGAACCTAAAGGATAACCAGATGCTTTCCTTTAAAATGTCATAGGTATAAGAGAGGTCCTGTGATTAAACCATTGAACTCTTTGTATCCATCTGCTGGCCATTCTTAAGTTCATGCCTAGTTACAGAGACCCTTTTCCTGTCTGAGCAGGGGTCCAAAAGAAGATTCTCTTTGGTTGGGTCCCTTCAATGCTTAACATCTGGTCAGGGTTACCCATTTTTATGCCAGGCACAGAATAAGTTGTTGGAGAGAAAACAATGAAAGTCTCAGTACTTGCCCTCAAGGAGCCATCTGGTGAGGAAAATAGAGAAGAAACAAAAATTGCAATACGAGAAATGTTATGGAGACTATGGCTATGGAGATGACAGGACTACATGTGTATGTGTATGTGTATATGTGTGTGTGTGTGTGTGTGTATGTGTATGTGTATGTGTGTGTGTACCAGAGTGGTGTGCGGTGGTTTGCTGGAAGAGGTGGTATTTAAACTGAACCTTAAAGACCTGTAAGAGTAAGCTAGATAGGAACATTATTCCAGGAACAGAATTAACAGTACATTCACATGGAGAGACGACACATTCAGGGAACTGCAGATCAGCGTGTCTGGATTTTGGAGCAGAGGGAGAGATAAGTAAATGAGACCCTTGGAGGAGTACAGGGACCATCATGAAGGGCTTAGTGAGCTTTGTGAAAGGGATTGGGGTTGTACTGAGAACCACGGCAAGCCATGAAAGAGTTTTAGGTGAGCGTCATATTTGGACTTAAACTTCAGAAAGCTATCAATTGCAACAACAAGGGTAAGAGACTAGAGGAAGGATAAACAGAGGTAAAAAGCAAGAAATAAACTAAGGCAGTGATGATAGAGATAGGTACAAATGGTATTTCCATCAGTGGAATTTAGGAGTAAACAAGGGAGGGAAGCAGAACAACTTCCAAATTTCTAATTTGTGACCTTGGGTGGATGGTTATGTGATTCATTAAGAAAGAGAAAACAGGAGGAGGGATTGACTTTGAGGTGAGTTTATGACATTTTCAGTGTGACCCTTGTGAAATATTTAGATAAGGCTTTGAACTTAGAAAAGAAGTTGGCTAGATCTTTAGGTTTGGGAGTAATTGGTATGTAAATGTTATATTGACCCTAGAACCTATCTGTGATGTTTAAGACTCTGTAATAGGCAGAAACAGGCTTTAGTACATTATTTTAATATTATTTTATGTAGTTCTTTATAGATACTTTTGTAGAGATTTAAATATTTTTATTTTTGATATTTCACAATTGTTACAATAATTCTGAAAGACGCTAGAGGCACTATTAGCCTCATTTTATATAAAAGGAAAGTGAAGGTCATTTTGAATGACGTTTCTTAGGTCATACAGCTAGTAAGGTTACCCTGGTCTGACTTCAAACCCAGGACTCTTTCCTGTGCACGGTGGGGCCTCTTATATTACAGTGAATGATTGTATAACTCTCCACATCCTCCATCCTCCTTCCTGTAGCAGGCAAATGTGGATCCCTTAAGAGTTTTAAAGCCTGAAGGTTCAATACTCACACAAAGATTATACCATAACACTTTTGGCATACATAGCACCACATTAGAAGTTCTTACTTTGTTGCCGAATACATTCTTCATACGCGCTTTTTACCTGGACTACACCATAAAAAAGTATGGTTGCATAAAGGACTTCAGTTTATCTGGGTCTTGTTTAATACTTGTCTTTCAGTGCCATGGAAAACAAAGCCCCTGGGGTTGGCACAACTTTGAGATAGAATTATGCTCCTTTCAGCACTGGGCCTCTCCCACAGCTCTGCTGGTGTCATGTGGCCACTGGAAATGCATTGTGTGGGAGATGTATGAAAAAAGCATATCGTTGCATAGTGAGTTCCCTATTCAATTTCGGTCAAGAAATGACTGTTCATATTAGTTATGAACTTCTAATTTCCCCCTCTCCACTCATAGGTGAGGCCACAATCCCTCCCTGAAGACCCCTTAACATCTGCCTTTTTCTTTCTCCCTGAGCTCGATTGCTCTGACATCCTTAGGCTCCGCCTCTCTCTCCATGTCTGGCCTTCCTGGAGTAATGCATTGGGTTGGAGTCTCTGGATCAGACTTTCAGATCATGCTGCACACTCACATCCTCCCAGATTCCTGAACACCCTACCTGACCCACAACCTTGGCTTCAACAATGGACAGGTTAAAACAGTTAAGTGAACTCAGGAGGACAGTGGCCTTCAGGTTCTACTTTTTCCTGACTTCAGCCGTATAATAGGATCATTAAATGTTCTACTTCATTCTCACTATAGTTTACTTACCTATTTCCCTGTCATTGAAAAATTTGGTTATTTATAAATTTCTGCTTAAAATAATAGTACAGCTGTATTTGTCCATAAAGTCTTTTATTCTGTTGAATTTTAACAATTTTCCATAGTTGGTATAGGTATTCTAAGTCCTGTGATTTCTTAAGAATTTCTCTCCACCAAGATCCTTTCTTATGCCAAACCCACTGATAACTCTATTTTTTCTCTCTTTCTCACCCTTGTTTTTATTTCCCAACCCTAATTCAGTTCCTTATTATTTTCCTTTGAACCCTTGCAATAGCTGCTTACATAGTCTCTCTGTCTGAGGTGAAATCTTCCTCCTAATATACTATCGTACCAGGTCATTTCTCCTAATAGAGATACTTAGTATGTAAAAAGACTGAGAGTCCCCACATAAAAAATGACCAGTCTCAGTAATTCAGGATATCTATAAGCTAAACCACCAGGAGATCTCAGAACTAAAGACCATGGTCTCTGACAAACACAATCCCTGTGTAGTTGGCTGCTGTTCATGAGCAGCAAATAGGTGGGGGTTTCCAGAGTCTGCTCTCCTGGACTCTGTGCCACAAGCTTGAATCTAACACTAGTCAAGGATTTGTGATTCTTTATTTTGCTTTGTGCAGCTGAACTTCTGGTCATACTTGATTAATACTTGACTCTTCTATCAGAATGAGACTAAGAAGAATGCCTTGTTCCCTTTGTGCAGGTTTTAAGCCTCCCAATTAAAAAAAAAAATGGAAAAAAAAAACCCTGAAAAAACAAACAAACAAAAAATCCTCCCAATTTCTGTCTAGGGCTATGTGAATCCCCAAAAGGATTTTAAAAATAGGGGACCTGTATTATGATTCCGTCTTATATGAAGTTCTTAGCATCATCATGACCCAGGATCTGAGTAGAGCCTGGGAATACACTAATTCATCTAAAACCACAATATATTCCAGGAGTCTTTGATGATGGAGGGAGATAATGTTAACTCCTAGCCTCAAAATCTCCAGGCCCAGTTCATCTTATTCATGTATTATAGCTCAGACATTTGGAAAACCACTTGAGTCATGCTCAATCATGCAAACCTGTGATACAGCTAGAAAACAAATCAGATTCTCTGATTTTTACTCCTAAATGTCAGCCTTGCTTCCTACAAGTCTAGGATCTTTAGCTTGGAACTACTTTAATTCACCTATAGGATACCTTCAGCTTGTTCTTAGTGATTCTAATATTAGCACTTTCACTTTCCATATCCTGAAAACATACATACTCAATGAAAAATTAATACAGATTCTTGAACATGTTAATTACATGCCTAACTTTCCTCCAGTTTGCACTAGACTACCTAAACCCTACATAACTTGAGCTCTCCAAATAAGTGCTTTCAAAGCTTTACAATTTAACAGTGTGTCCTTGGCTTTTAGGAGTGTCAGTAGAAGAATGACCATGTAAAGAAGGAATCTACCTGATGATTAAAGTGATGCTGAAGAGGAACCCATTATAGTGTTATCTATAATCCTCTGACTGTGATGTTCTGCATGGGATAACCTCAGCAGTCAGAGCCAGGAAAATCTAAATTTGGAGAGAGATATCATTTGGCCCCGTGGATCTAAAGTGAACAAGCTGGGGTCTCCAGGGATTGCCCCTCATGGAAAGGGACTTGGGAGAAGACACTAGAACAAGAGTGTGGTCCCCCACCTCCACTTCAGTCAGAGCAGCTTCTGTTCTCATAGGTTTTGTAGATTGCACGTCTTTCAGTGATTTTGTTTAAGGAAAATATTCATTTGCTGTTCTTACACTTGGAAACTTCTGAGTCAAGAGCATGTGATTTAAGGCATCAAATGGTTCTGAGATTAATTTTTGATTCCATCTCTTACTAGCTTTGTGCCATTGGTCATGCATTCTACCTCTCAACAACTTAGTTTTCCTACCTGCCAATGGTACTATTAATAAATAACACCTACTCTTGAGGCGATGTGTTGAGGATTTACTAAGACTTAATGAGATTAAAAATGCCCATTACATAGTTTGTAGCCAATAAGTCTTCGTTTCTTCATCTCCCTCATCTAGGATTAGAAATTTCTAGAAGACAGGTTCTGTGTCTTATTCCTCTTTGTACCTCCACCTCCTAGTACAGTAATTTTCAACCTTTCCTGTCTATTTAGCCTCACTGCATTGAACAAAATTCCCAGGCTTGCAATTCTGCACATAGATTAAAAATAACCTACAATGTAATTGATACTCAGTAAGTGCTTTCAATTCTTGGAAAACTGTTTCTGCCATTTATTGATACTACAATATAACACATTACATTCTTGTTTTTTTGCTTTTGCTGCTGGAAAGTTAAATTCAGTTTTGCATTCAGCTGCTAAAGATTTCCTTAGTTTAAGTTGTCTGGTACTACTATCTTCTACCAGGTTTATTATTCAGCACTAAAATAATTTCCATTTTATTTTGGTTTTGTGGTTTTATTGAATTTCCATTGGAGGTGTATGCCACCTCCAAAATCATTTTGGAAATATTTAGTGCATAAAACTTTTAAAAGTGAGTATAGTTTTTTACATATCCTTTGCTCCTGCCAAACTGGAGTTGACCTTCTTTATGCTTTCACTCAAAGTTTCCTCTTTGCTTGAAATGCCTTTCCTTCTATGACCTCAGTGGTTGAAATCCCTGAAACCTTCACAGCCCAGTTCTAATGCCCTATTCTTTAGGAAGCTTGCTCTGAATTTCCCTCAACGTTTCAATGAGGAGTAGTTCAAAGAATACCTTTGAACTCACTTTTGGCATGACAAGGTCAAGCAGGAGGTAAGTCTATCATTTAGTATTGTGAAATAAATCATTTTGAGGAACTTTTCCCAGGAATTGTGAGCTACTGGAAAACACCATAAGTTCTAGGTCTCAACTGAGGAAGCAGAGGCAAACAGTAGGGACAAAGAAGGAAAAGAATGGGCACCTGGGAAATAGACGTGGACTTGAATCATGGCTTTTACATATCGTGTGTGACTATGGTCAGTTTCAAGGAGATTCCTCATTTACAGAGATAAGTGTGTCAGTTAGAGATTGTGTTGGGCTCAAGTGATCAGAATGACACCTGCTGAAACACAGAGGGCTTTTTTTTTTTGCCCTGACACCCTTAGTTCAGCTACTCTTCCTCATGATTGTAAGATGGCTCCTCTACTTCCCAACATGGTGCCTTCAGGAAAGAAGGAAAAGGATGAAGGGAAAGAGGCAAGGGCTGCCACATATACTCCCTTTAAACAAAGTTTCCCAGGAACCCACCCTATCACACACCGCTTACATCTTAAATCGCAACTGTGTCACACGGACATCTGGAGTTACAAGTAAAGCCAGAAAATAATAGTGGTGTTGGTGTGTGTTGAACCTGAACACAACTGCTTCCCCTAAAGTAAGAAAGAAGAGGAGAATGGGTACTGTGTAGTAGTGTCTGCTACAGTGAAAGTGATGTGCTCCCTTGAGGACATGGAAGCAGCACAGAACCCAGAACCCTCTGGATTTTACTTGTCAACATCCTGGGTTAGTCTGTAACTCAATTTCCTTCTGTATTTCGCTATTTCTTCTTACGCTGTGACTTTATAAATTGAAGGGCCAGGCAATATCACTATTTCAAATCACTTCTCCTTTCCTATAAATGATGATTATTCTTCGAAATTCTCAAAGTGTGATAGAGCAGTATCAAGTAGCATTATATAGTTTTATTATTTTATGAAGATTTGTTTTTCCTTTTGATATGATGTATTTGTGTTAAGCAATAAGGAAACTGCTGATTTGTAAAGCAGGACAAAACACTGCTTAATTGTAAGATGTAAGTCTCTAGTCAGCACAGGCTGGAGTGAATTTGCTCAGTAACTCCAGTATTTTCACACTGTCAGTTTTGCCTGGAAGTAGATGAAATCGTCCCTTAGGTTGGAGATTTTCCAGGCGGCCACTCAGCCATGGTGAAAAAGAAGTTTGGGCACCATTATTAGGAGAAAATCACATTCAGTGGTCAACTCGGACTCCTCTTTCCTGCTTCCTCTAAGAATTTCTCCTTCTACCCTGTTGCTCCATCTTGGCCTCAGATGAAGAAAACACCATATCAAGCACACCTCCCCTTTCTGTCCCCCGCAAAGTGAATCCAAGGGAATTTTAAGGGGATGGGAAATGACATAAGGGAAGATGATCGTGTTCAGGATCTCTGGACTGCAAAGCTGGAAAAGGCTTGTCAGAAACCACGATGGTTGACTCCGTAGTGACCTCTGCCTGTAAACCTGCAATAAAGAGAAAACTGTTGTCTGAACCACAGTCATCCACCCCCTTCAAATTGTATTGTGTTATTTTTAGTTTAACCATAGTTTTGGTGGTGATGGTTTCCCAAAGTTATTTCTAGCTCTAACTGATAGTATTTATGGTTAGAACAATCAGACCTACTCTATCCTCACTGATTTTCCTTCAGGCATCATTATAGGATTAACAGTAAATTCCTCTAAAATGATTACACGTACAAGAGAGAAGGGGAAGGAAGGAAAGCATGCACCACATCACGTTCTATTCTGAATTGTCTCCTTGGGGAAATCTTAATTCTAATTTAGAATGTGATAGTCTGACTTCTGTAGTTTATGAATAAAAATCAGTTATTTAATATGAAGCTAATTAGAATTTGAAAATGGATAATAAAGTCTATTTTCAAACAAGCTTGACTTTGACTAGGTACTAATGTCAAATAAGCCATTAAGAAAATGTTTTTGTTCATAGTTACACTGAAGCCTGAACAGGAAGTAAACAACAAAATCAAAGTGAAGGATAGTTCCACCTGAGTATCATTTCTGAGCTCCTCATTTATTCATTCACTCATGATAATTCACTCCACAAACATTCCTGAGTACTCAGACCCCAAGGTGACAACCTTTGTTGCTAGTTCTTCTGTAACTCTGAAATGGAAGGTGATGGGCCTCAGGGATGTGATGTCTATCTTATCACTAGAGTGACTGTCCTGAGTTTCAGTAGCCACTGATGAGAATCATTTTCACACAGCCCCTTTTCAACAGTAAATTACAAGTGAATGTGATATTTTGCCTTTTTTCTAAAGACTGTTGCCAGACTCTAAGAAACTCAAAGTGAGAAACTGTAGAGAACCACTCTTTATCACAGCTCCAAACTTTTGCATCTAATTGTTAATAATGTTTTCCTTTGACAGGTGACTTTTACATGCCACTTCAAGAATGTTTGGCTCTCAAACCAACACAATAGTGTTCCTTTTATTTTTTTTTAATGGATACCTAGTATTAGTGGGGTACATGTGATATTTTGTTACATGTGCAGAATGTGTAACGATTCAGTCAGGGTATTTATGGTATCTATCACCTTAAGCATTTATCACTTCTATGTGTTGGGAACATTTCAAGAGGTTTGTTCTACCTGTTTTGAAATATACACTACATTGTTGTCAACTATAGTCACCCTACTGTGACTATAGTTATCTGTAAACACTAGAATGTTTTCCTTTTATCTAACTGTATTTGGCATACATTAACCAACCTCTCTTCATCCCTCCTACCCCCTCTAGCAATCCACCCAGGTTTTGGTAACTATCATTCTACTCTCTACTTCCATGAGAATAATTTTTTTAGCTCCTACATATATATGTGTGAGAATATGTGATATCTGTCTTTCTATGCCTGGCTTATTTCACTTAACATAATGACTTCCAGTCCCATCCACATTACTGCAAATGACAGGATTTCATTCCTTTTATGTGGCTGAAAAGTATTTCATTGTGTATATATGTCACATTTCTTTATTCATTCATCTGTTGATCAACACCTAGGTTGATTTCATATCGTTGCTATATGAGTAGTGCTGAAATAAACATGGGAGAGCATTATCCCTTTGAAATTCTAATTTTTCTGTTCTTTGGATAAATACCCATTAGTGGGATTGCTGGATCATATGAGAGTTCTGTTTTTAGTTTTTTGATAAATCTCCATTCTCCATACTGTTTTCCACAATGGCTGTACTAATTTACATTCTCACCAACGGTGTATAAGAGTTCTCTTTTCTCCTCATACTCTCCAGTGTAGTTTTTTTTCTTTTTTTTGTCTTTTTGATATTAACCATTCTAATTGGGTTAAGATGATATCTCATTGTGGTTATGATTTGCATTTCTCTGACGATTAATGATATTGAGCATTTTTTCACATATTTGTTGACCATTTGTAGGTCTTTTTTTGAGAAATGTTTCTTCATGCCCTTTACCAACTTTTAATGGGGCTGTTTTCTACTGTTGTGTTCTTTGAGTTCCTTGTATATTCTAGATATTAGCCCTTTGTCACATAAATAGTTTGCAAATATTTTCGCTCATTCAACAGGTTGTCTCTTCACTCTGCTGACTGTTTCCTTTGCTATGCAGAAGCTCTTTAGTTTAATAAAGTCCAAATTGTCTACATATAGTTTGCAAATATTTTCTCTCATTCAACAAGTTATCTCTTTACTCTGCTGTTTACTTTGCTGCGCAGAAGCTTTTTAGTTTAATATAGTCCCAATTGTCTGTTTTTGTTTTGTTTCCTGTGCTTTTGAGGGAGGTTTTAGCCATAAAATTGCCACCTAATGTCTTGAACTGTTTCCTCTATGTTATCTTCTAATAGTTTTATAGTTTCAAGTCTTACATTGAAGTAAGAATTTACAAGGTCCCATCAAACAAACAAACAAAAACAAACAAACGAAAAAACAGGCCAATATCCCTGACGAAGATAGGCACAAAAAATCCTGAACAAAATACTAGAAAACTGAATCCAGCAGCACATACACATACATGATCAAGTAGGATTTATCCTAGGGATGTAAGAATGATTCAGTATACACAAATGAACAAACATGATACATCACATGAACACAATAAAGGACAAAAATATGATCTCAATAGATTAATTTAAAATTCATGTGAAATTGATTTTTTTATAAAGTGAGAGATAGGTGTCCGGTTTTGTTCTTCTGCATATGGATATTCAATTTTTCCAGCACCATTTATTAAAGAGATGTCCATTCCCCAGTGTATGCACTTGGCCTCTTTTTTGAAAACTAGTCATCTGTAAATAGATGGATGCATTTCTCGATTCTCTATTCTGTTCCATTGGTCTATGTGTCTGTTTTTATATGATTTTCATACTGTTTTTGGTTACTACAGCCTTGTAATATATTTTGAAGTCTGATAATGTGATACTTCCAGCTGTGTATTTTTTGCTCAGGATTGCTTTGGTTGTGTAGGCTCTTTTCTGGTTCCATACAAATTTCAGGATTGTGAAGAATGCCATTGGTATTTAAATAGGGATTGCTTTGAATCTGTAGATTGCATAGGTAGTATGGTCATTTTAACAATATTATTATTCTGATCCATAAGCATAAGATATTTTTCCATATGTTTGTGTCTTCTTTAATTGTTGACATCAGTATTTTATAGTTTTCCTTGTAGAGGTGTTTTACCTCCTTGCTTAAATCAATTCCTAGGTATTTTTATTTTTTGTAGCTGATGTAAATAGGATTGCCTTTTAAATTTTTTGCATCTAGTTCAAACTTTGGGTTTAAAAATGGTTTTTATTTTTTTTTTTTTTTTTTTTTTTTTTTGAGGCGGAGTCTCGCTCTGTCGCCCGGTCTGGAGTGCAGTGGCCCGATCTCAGCTCACTGCAAGCTCCGCCTCCCAGGTTTGCGCCATTCTCCCGCCTCAGCCTCCCAAGTAGCTGGGACTACAGGCGCCCGCCACCTCGCCCGGCTAGTTTTTTTTTTTTGTATTTTAGTAGAGACGGGGTTTCACTGTGTTAGCCAGGATGGTCTCGATCTCCTGACCTCGTGATCTGCCCGTCTCGGCCTCCCAAAGTGCTGGGATTACAGGCTTGAGCCACCGCGCCCGGCCTGGTATTGATTTTTAATGTTGATTTTGTATCCTAAAACTTCATTGAGTTTGTTGATCAGATCTCAGGGTTGCTACAGTCTTTAGGTTTTTCTAAATCTAAGGTCGTATCATCAGCAAAGAGGGACTATTTGACTTCTTCTTTTCCAATTTGGAAATAAAAGAAAATGCCTTTTATTTTGTTCTCTTGCCTTATTGCTCTGGCTAGGACCTCTATATTATGTTAAATAGGAGTGGTGAGAGTGGATATCCTTGTCTTGTTCCAGTTTTTAGGGAAAATGTTTTCAGCTTTTTCTCATCCAATATGTTAGCTCTGTGTTTGTCATATGTGACCTTTACTTTGTTGAGGTATGGTCCCTCTATGCATAGTTTGTTGACAGCTTTCATCATGAAGGGATGTTAAACTTTATCAAATGCTTTTTCACCATCTGTTGATATTATTATATGATTTTTGTCCTTCATTGTGTTGATGTGATGTATCACATTTATTGATTTGTGTATGTTGAACCATCCCCATAGCCTTAAGATAAATCCTACATGATTGTATATGTGTATGTACTGTTGGATTAAGTTGGATAGTATTTTGTTGATAATTTTTGTACCTCCATTCATCAGAGACATTGGCCTGTAGTTTTCATTTTTTTCGTTGGGTCCTTGTCTGGTTTTGGTATCAGGATAATGTTGACCTTATAGAATGAGTTAGGGAGAATCCTTCCTCCTCAATTTTTTTTTTTTTTTTTTTGGAATAGTGTAGTAGAATTGGTATTAGTTCTCCTTTATAAGTTTGGTAGAATTTGGAAAGCCCATCTGATCCTGGGCTTTCCTTTCTTGGGAGACTTTTTATTTCTGATTCAATCTCCTTACCCATTATTGGTCTGTGCAGGTATTCTGTTTCTTCCTGATTTAATCTTGGTAGGTTGTATTTGTCCAGAAATGTATCAATTTCCTCTAGGTTCTCCAGTTTGTTAGAGCATAGTTCTTCATGGTAGCCTCTGATAATCTTTTGTATTTCTGTGGTATCCGTTATAATGTACCCTTTTTGTTTCTAATTTTGTTTATTTGACTCATTTATCTTTTTTGCTTGGTTAGTTTAGCTAGTGGTTTATCAGGTTTTTTTCCTTTTTTTGCAACCCCTATCCATTTTTATCTTTTCAAAAACCCAACTTTTATTTTGTTGATCCTTTGCCTTGTTTTTATAGTCTCTATTTCATTTAGTTGGGCTCTGATTTGTATTATTTGCTTTCTTCTAATTTTTGGCTTGGTTTGTTCTTGCTTTTCTGTTTCCTAGAGGTGCATTATTACGTTGTTTATTTGAAATCTTTCTACTTCTTTGATGTAGACATTTATTGCTATACACTTCCTTCTTAGCACTGCTTTTGCTGTATCCCATATGTTTTGGCATGTTGTGTTTCCATTTTTATTTGTTTCAAGAAATTTTTTTCTTTTGTTATTCCTCTATTGACCCAATGGTTTTTCAGGAACTTGTTGTCTAATTTTCATGTATTTGTATAGCTTTCAAAGTTCCTCTTGTTGCTCTGGTTTTATTCTATTGCAGACTGAGAAGATACTTGATATGATTTCAATTTTCATAAATTTGCTGAGACTTTGTGGAAAAAAATATGCTCTAACGTATGGTCTATTTTGGAGAACATTCCATCCGGTGATAATAGGAATGTGTATTCTGTAGCTCTTGAATGTCTATTAGATCCATTTGGTTTAAAATGCAGTTTAAATCTAAGGTTCTTTGTGGATTTTTTTGTTTGGATGATCTGTCTAATCATGAGAAGTGGATGCTGAAGCCCCCAGCTATTATATATTGGAGCCTATCACTCTCTTTAGATCTAATAATATTTGCTTTAAATGTCTAGATGTTCCAGTGTTGCGTGCATATATATTTAGAATAGTTATATCCTCCTGCTGAAGTGATCCCTTTATTCCTATACAATGACCTACTGTTTATTACTTAAAGTCTGTTTTATCTGATGTAAATATTGTTACTCTTGCTCTTTTTTGATCTTTATTTGTGTGGAATATCTTTTTCCATGCCTTTATTTCAGTCTATATGTGACTTCAGGCAAAATAAATTTCTTGTAGGCAGAATATAGCTGGGTCATTTAAAAAATTTATTCAGCCTGTCTATATCTTTTAATTGAAAAATTTAATTGTTTATATTCAGCGTTATTATTGATACATGAGGACTTATTCATGTCATTTTGTTAATTGTTTTCTGGTTGCTTTATATATCCTTTCTTCTTTTCTTTCTTGTTGTTTATTATTACTGTTTGGTGATTTTCTGTTTCTTGTGGTGGTGACATTTGTGTCCTTTTGTTCCTCATTTGCATATTTGCTCTATCAGTGAGTTTTATACTTTTGTGCATTTTCATGATCGTAGATAATTTTCTTCTGCTTCCAGGTGTAGGACTCCCTTAAGCATTTCTTGTAGGACTGGTCTAGTGGTGATCAGTTTCCTCAGTTTTTGCATTCCTGGGAAATACTTTATTTTTTATTTATTTATGAAGAATAACTTTGCTGGATGTAGTTTTCTTGTCTGGCAGTATTTTTTTCCCCAACACTTTGAATATATCATTTAATTCTTTCCTGGCTCATACAGTTTTTCTGAGAAATCCATTGTTAGTCTGATGGGAGTTACCTTGTATGTGACTAGATTATTTTCTCTTGCTGTTTTTAGAATTTTTTTTTTTTTTTTTACTTTTGACAGTTTGAATATAATGCACCTTGGAGGAGACTTTTTTAGGTTGTATCTATTTAAGAATCTTTGAGCTTCCTATAGTTGGATATATAAATCTCTTGTTAGACTTGGGATGTTTTTAACTATTAATTTGTTGAAAGATTTTCTTTTTATTTAACTTTCATTTTATGTTCAAGGGTACATATGTAGGTTTGTTCAAGGGTACATAGGTAAACTTGTGTCATGGGGGTTTGTTGTACAGATTATTTTGTCACCCAGATATTAAGCCTAGTACTCATTTGTTATTTTTCCTGATCCTCTCCTTCCTCTCACTCTGCACTCTCAAGGAAGCACTAGTATCTATTGTTCCCCTTTATGTATCCATGTGTTCTCATCATTTAGCTCACACATATAAGTGAGAACATGTGGTATTTGGTTTTCTGTGCCTGAGTTAGTTTGCTAAGGATAATGGCCTCCAATTCCATCCATGCTGCTGCAAAGAACATGATTTCATTCTTTTTATGGCTGCATAGTATTTCATGGTGTGTATGTACCACATTTTCTTTATCCAGTCTATCATTGATGGGCATTTAGGTTGATTGATGTCTTTGCTATTGTGAATAGTGCTGCAATGACATTGGCATGCATGTGTCTTTATAATAGAATGATTTATATTACCTTGGGTATATACCCAGTAATGGAATTGCTGGGTCAAATGGCATTTCTGTCTTTAGGTCTTTGAGAAATTGCCACACTGTCTTCCACAATGGTTGAACTAATTTACACTCCCACCAACAGTATATAAGTGTTCCTTTTTCTCCACAACCTCACCAGCATCTTTTTTTTCTTTTTGACTTTTTATTAATAGCCATTCTGACTGGTATGAGATGGTATCTCAACGTACTTTTGATTTTAATTTCTCTAGTGATTAGTGATGTTGAGCTTTTTAAAAAAAATCATTATTGGCTGCATGCACATCTTCTTTTGAAAATGACTATTCCTTTTGTTTGCCCATTTTTAATGGGGTTCTTTGTTTGTTTGTTTTGCTTATAAATTTGTTTAAGTTCCTTATAGATGTTCCTTTAGTTCCTTTGTCAGATGCATAGTTTGTGGAAATTTTTTCCCATTCTGTAGGTTGTCTGTTTATTTCATTGATGTTTTATTTATTTATTTGGCTGTGCAGAATCTCTGTAATTTAATTAGATCCCATTTATTCATTTTTGCTTTTGTTGCAATTGATTTTGAAAGTGCCTTTGTGTTGAAATCTTTGCCCATTCTTATGCCCAGAATGGTATTGCCTAGGTTGTCTTGCAGGGTTTTCATAGTTTTGGGTTTTACACTTAAGACTTTAATTCATCTTCAGTTAATTTTTGTACATGGTATAAGGAAGGGGTCCAGTTTCAGTCTTCTGCATATGACTAGCCAGTTATCCCAGCACCATTTATTGAGTAGGGAATTCTTTTACCATTGCTTCTTTTTGTCAGATTTGTCAAAGATCAGATAGTTGTAGGTATGTGGCCTTATTTCTAGCTTCTCTATTCTGTTCCATTGGTCTATGTGTCTGTTTTTGTATCGGTACCATGCTATTTTGATTACTGTAGCCTTATAGTACAGTTTGATGTTGTGTAGCATGATACCTCCAGCTTTTTCCTTTTGCTTAGGATTGCCTTGGCTATTTGTGCTCTTTTTGGTTCCATATGAATTTTAAAATAGTTTTCTCTAGTTCTGTGAAGAATTTCAATGGTAGTTTAATAGGAATAGCATTGAATCTATAAATTGCTTTGGAGACTATAGCCGTTTTAACAATATCAAGTCATCCAATCCATTAGTGTGGAATGTATTTCCATGTGTTTGTGTCATCCCTTATTTCTTTGTACAGTGTTTTGTAGTTCTCTTTGTGAGATATTTCATTTCTCTGGTTAGCTGTATTCTTAGGTATTTTACTTTATTTTTTGTTGCAATCATGAATGAGATTGCATTCCTAAGTTGGCTCTCAGCTTGACTGTTGGTGTATAGGAATATTAGTGATTTTTGCACATTTATTTTCTATCCTGAGATTTTGCTCAACTTATTTATCAACTTGAGGAGCTTTTGGACTGAGATTATGGGGTTTTCTAGATATAGGATCATGTTGTCTGCCTACAGGGATAGTTTGACTTCCTTTCTTTTTATTTGGATTCTCTTTATTTCTTTCTCTTGTCTGATTGCCCTGGCCAGGATTTCCAAGGCCATTTAGAATACGAGTGGTGAGAGACGGCTTGTGCAGGTTTTCAAGGGGAATGCTTCCAGCGTTTGCCCATTCAGTATGATGTTGGCTCTGGTTTTGTCATAGATGGCTCTTATTATTTTGAGGTTTGTTCCTTCAAAATCTAGTGTACTGAAAGTTTTTCATAATGAAGGAGTGTTGAATTTTATCAAAAGCCTTTTCTATATCTATTAAGATAATCATGTGGTATTGGTCTTTGGTTCTGTTTATGTGATGAATCACATTTATTGATTCGTGTATGTTGAACCAACCTGATATCCCATGAAAAAAGCCTTCTTGATTGTGGCAGATATACTTTTTGATGTGCTGTGGGATTTGGTTTGCCAGTATTTCATTGAGGATTTTTACACTGATGTTCATCAAATATATTGGCCTGATATTTTCCTTATTCGTTGTGTCTCTGCCAGGTTTTGGTATCAGGATAAGTTGACCTCAGAGAATTAGTTAGGGAGGAGTCCCTCTTCCTCGGTTTTTTTGGGAATAGTTTCAGCAGGAATGGTATCAGCTCTTCTTTGTACATCTGGTAGAAAATTCAGCTGTTGATCCACCTGGTCCTTGACTTTTTTTGGTTGGTAGACTATTTATTACCGACTCATTTTTGGAGTTCATTATTTGTCTGTTCAGGGGTTCAATTTCTTCCTGGTTCAGTTTTGGGAGGGTATAGCTTTGCCTTGCAGTTTCCTGGAACTGGGGCATGGGGCAGCACAAAGAAGCACCTAATGAATAACACACCTACGAGGAGAAGGGAAGGACATTTCTCTCTGAGAGCTAGCAATGAATCTAAGCTATTTGCCCCAAGCCTGCTCAGAGTAGGGCCATTCTAAGAGAGAGGAAAAAAAGAAGCAATAAAATGTTAAGAGTGGAAGAATAAAAAAGGGAGAGTCAGAGGGCACTCTGTAGGGACACACATGCATCCCTGATTATGCCAAGTGTCCATCCTCTGCAACAGGGCTCCATTAATGCCTGAACCTATAACCCTCTGAGTAAAGTGACAGTGGTAAAAAGGGGAAGTTGTGGGCTCTCTTTTAAAGCCAACAACCATTTTCTCCCTTTTAACACCAAATCTCCATGATTAACCCTATGACTGCTAACCTAAATCTCTTCTGGTAGGATGCAGATCTATTCTTATATGTTGGCAACTATTTCTTTCCTGCACAACTCACTTCAAAGTTCACCTCATCAGTAAGTAGTCAATGTTATTCTCACACTGCTATTGTACTGACTGTCATTATCTCCTAGTCTCTTGGAACTTGTGTAAGTTAACAAAAGTAGAGAGAGAATGAACCCCCAGGTGACTGTGTTATCACACCTTCAGGGATTGTGCTTTGTGTGTTATAAGTAGTCAGTAAATAGTGAACCATCACAACAAGTATGATTCATAGAAACAAAAATGACTCACCTGATGTAACACGAAGAGAATTATTCATAAAAATGGACCAGAGATCTTAGTTCCAAACAATCTTCAACAGTACCTAGTTATGTGTTCCATTATTATTACTGCTTTCTTTCATTCTTTTATCTTTTTAAAGTCTAAAGCATCTCCTTACTAGACATAAATATCAACACCAATTTTATCTAGAAAATTTGCACTATAATGCTTATTTATCTCTTTATTCTTTTTTTTTTCTTTTTCTTTTTCTTTTTTTTAGACAGAGTTTCGCTTTTGTCCCCCAGGCTGGAGTGCAATGGCACAATCTTGGCTCACTGCAACCGCTGCCTCCTGGACTCAAGCCTCAGCCTCCCAAGTAGCTGGGATTACAGGCGCCTGCTACCTTGCCTGGCTAATTTTTGTATTTTTAGTAGAGACGGGGTTTCACCATGTTGGCCAGGCTGATCTCGAACTCCTAACCTCAGGTGATCCACCTGCCTTGACCTCCCAAAGTGCTGGGATTACAGGCATGAGCCACCATGCCTGGCCTCTCTTTATTCTTTAGCATTTAGAATCTAACATTCTTAGAGTAGTTTCTAATCAAATGCATGTTTGTGGGAGGGATTATTGTATCGGCATGAGTAAGAAGGTTAAAAAGAGGGCTGATATGGAGGCCTTGTTTCCTTTCTCTGCAAGATGGAGGCAATAAGCTCTACCGTTCAATGTTGTTCAAGGCTAGAATGAAATATTATACCTGAAGGTGTTACTCAAACTGTAAAAAACTACGGAAATATGTTACCACTATAGAGAAAAATTTTGTTAGTCTGTTATTCCCCATCATACTTTAAAAATATACTGCAGTGTATTGTTCAAGGAAAGTATCTAACTGATACTGTGAATTCCAAGCATTAATTCTTAACCTGTTCAAAATTAAGCAAAATGTGAGTATATACCAAACAATACTTTATTTTTCCATAATTTCCATATTTGAAAAAGCTGCAAAGATTTATGGAAGACTGGGCTACATGCTGAGTTTTATACTAAAATGTATGATAAAAAAAAATGGGCTGGGCTTAGTGACTCACACCTGTAATTCTAGCACTTTGGGAGGCCGAGGTGGGCAGATCACCTGAGGTCAGGAGTTTGAGACCAGCCGGGCCAACTTGGTGAAACCCCATCTCTACTAAAAATACAAAAATCGGTTGGGTGTGGTGGCGGGCACCTGTAATCCCAGCTACTCGGGAGGCTGTGGCAGGAGAATTGCTTGAACCTGGGAGGAGGAGGTTGCAGTGAGCCGAGATCGCATCATTGCCCTCCAGCCTGGGCGACAAGAGTGAAACTCTGTCTTAAAAAAAAAAAAAAAAAGTAATAAATATAAAATGTTTGTCAGATCACACACTATTTAGATAGAAATTAAGATGCTCATTCTTAAAAGTAAGAGTGAACATAGATTAATAAAACACCTCTACTTACCTCAATTTTGGTATGCTAGTTTAATGACTTGTAATAATCACTAACATTTATGCAGTTTTATGTAGTGGGTTTTTTGAATCATTTAAACCAAATAGGGGTATATATATCCAGTTATTTTATATTATTCCAAATGCCTTCTAACCTGTTGTGTGTAATATTCCTTTCCCACCCCTTAATAACATTTGTCTAGAATATTTTATTTCCTGTCGTTTTCAGTTATGTAAAGACTCAATCTGGTCCAATATGAAATGTAAACTTCTAATTTCAAATTCAATTCAAACTTTGTCTCCTTATTCCCACCTATGCATTCCCATCCTGTGGTAGCTAGTCTCCAAAGCTGGCCCTCAATGGACCATTCCCTTCTATGTCCCCTTCTGCATCGAATCCGCACTTGGCCTGTGACTCATTAAACAATAGAATGCAGTGGAAAGGATGCTGACCTGGTTCTGTGCCTAAGTCATTAGAAGGCCTGGAAGCTTCTTATTTTGTGATTTTGGAAACACTGAAGCACCATATAAGAAATCTGACATGTCCACATATCATATAGAGAGACCACATGAAGAGGGAGAAGCCCTGAGCTTTCAAGGAGAGAGAGAGAGAGAGAAGAGAGAAGAGAGAAGAGAGAAGAGAGAAGAGAGAAGAGAGAAGAGAGA
>NW_016824251.1:209132-256675 GCF_001698545.2 Rhinopithecus bieti
AGAGAGAAGAGAGAAGAGAGAAGAGAGAAGAGAGAAGAGAGAAGAGAGAAGAGAGAAGAGAGAAGAGAGAAGAGAGAAGAGAGAAGAGAGAAGAGAGAGATCCCGTTATTCCAAAGTACCAGCTCAGCCCCATCTTCCAGCTGTCTCTACCAAGGGACCAGCCATGTATCTTGGGTATGAGAGCTTAGTCAATCCAGATGATTGCAGTTACAGCGAACTTCACATGGAACAGAAGAATTTCCCAGCTGATTCCAGTCAACCTTCATACCCGTAACAGAAAAGCCACTACATTTTGGGGTAGTTTATTATGTAGCAATAGATAACTGGAATGTGTCCCCTAATATGGGTAAGCTTTGTGTTCCCACCCAAATCTCATCTAGAATTGTAATCCCCATAATCCCCACGTGTCAAGGCAGAGACCAGGTGAAGGTAATTGACTCATGGGGGCAGTTTTCCTCACATTGTTCTTGTGATAGTGAATTCTCACGAGATCTGATGGTTTTCCAAGAATCTCTTCCGCCTTAACTTGCCACTTCTCCTTCCTACCCCCTTGTGAAGAAAGTGCTTTGCTTTCTTTTCACCTTCCATCGTGATTATAAGTTTTCTGAGGCCTCCACAGCTATGCTGAACTGTGAGTCAACTAAACCTCTTTCCTTTATAAATTACCCAGTCTCAGGGGGTATGAAAGCGGACAGTATGAAAATGGACTAATATATCCCCTTTCCTTTTTTATCTGGTCTGGGGACATAATTTTTTTCTCTCTCTTTTCTGCTTTTAGCTTTTTGTATTGGAGACTGGTAAGAGGAATGAGGGAATAGAAGCAAAGTATTTTTTCTGAACTGATCCTGCCTCAGGTGATGCCCTAGAGTTGACTTGCATCAGCTGATTATTAAAGTTACAGGAATTTTATGTGCCAATTGTTAAATGTTACGATTAAAATTAAATTATATCAAATTATATTGAAAACAAGCAATAAATGCTAACAACGTGCTACTTCCCAATTATTTTACTGTTTTACTATTATCTATTCTCTTAAAGTTATTTACGTGTGTCACACTTGTATGTGGTGGAAATACTATTGTAACTGTATGCTGTTGCATATGTCTCCCAACTCCACAATCAGTCATATCCCACTGATAGCTTAAAATCACACATGGTGGGTGTGTTTGTACAATGGAAATAAGCAAACATTACATATCAGTACTTTTTCCCCTCTGTATTGATTTCTGGTTGTCAAACCTTTACTAGCAAACCACTGCCTGCAGTTCTCTGTTGTATGTATTTGTATCATCTTGGACCCATCCTGGTTAGTGAATGCGGTCTGTGTGGTAAACATGAAAATGTTAGCTCTCTAAGGGGAACACACATGAGATTTTGAGGGTATACTTTGAGACCCCTCAACATTACAGCTCCTAATAGGAGAAGCTCCTGCTCTACCTTTTCATCTTTACCTGCAGAAGAAAACCTCTCAGCCTCTTGCTACTAGGTCCCTTTGCCAGTGGCTAGCCCTCACTTGTGTAGCATTGGCAAAACAGATTAAGCCCCATCTCTCTTTAAGTCCATTTGACCCATCAAATAAAGTTGGGCCTGAAAATGAAAGGATATGATTATCTAGATAAAGAGTTTACTGTTAGGGCCGTGCGCGGTGGCTCAAGCCTGTAATCCCAGCACTTTGGGAGGCCGAGACGGGCGGATCACGAGGTCAGGAGATCGAGACCATCCTGACTAACGCGGTGAAACCCCATCTCTACTAAAAAAAAAACACACAAAAAACTAGCCGGGCGAGGTGGCGGGCGCCTGTAGTCCCAGCTACTCGGGAGGGTGAGGCAGGAGAATGGCATAAACCCGGGAGGCGGAGCTTCAGTGGAGGCTGAGATCCGGCACTGCACTCCAGCCTGGGAGACAGCGAGAGACTCCGTTCTCAAAAAAAAAAAAAAAAAAAAAAAAAAAAAGTTTACTGCCAGTCAAAGTAATACTGTCCCAGTTGGGTTCCCCAGCAAGAAAATTCTGAAATGGAGCTAGCGTACAGAAAGTCTATTAAAGTGGGGGTTAAAGAGGAAGAAAAATTGGGCAGAAGGAGAAGTTGGGCTGAGGGGCAGTCACAACAAGGCCTCTACCTACACTGTGGCAGCTCTAAAACCAGAATGGCCTTTCAGAGTTGTCCTGATTTGTGGTGAGAAGTCCAGGCTTTTATAGTGCATTAAGTGGTCTTTATATGTGGTCTGCCTGGAAGGAGGCATGACTTTGGGATGAGGTCCTCTTCAGCTGATGCAATTCCCAAGGAGGACTGACAGTCAACAACCTTCTCTTGAGCTGGAGAGATACATCTTTCAATCTTGTGGGGAGAATCTGACCGTGGCACTGCATTCATGTTGGCCGATTCCTTATACTGCTTGGATGTACTTACTTCAGATGAATTCTGGGCCAGTTCCTATAGGATTCTGGTGGGCCTCTTTTCCTGAGACACTCTTAAAAAGGCTGGTGAGTGAGAGAAACTATTGCCCCACCACTGCAGTTAGCCTCAAGGCCACAAATGATACTCATTACCTCCCTCCTCTGCTAACGATTCAAAATTCCCTTCACCTTTGGCTGACCTATGGGAATTACTTGGTGGGAGGTCCAGACTTTCAACCCTAAGGAATTCAATCTCCCTTTTCAGGAGTTGTTGCTGCGTCATCATCAGTATCATAATTGGGCAAGGGAACACTAAGACAAGCTCAAGAGGATCACCTGGGTGCCAACCTTACTTCTTTCTGCTCTCTTTGTGTAACAGCAATTTTGCATCCTTCCTGATTGATGATCTGCCAAGATGATGGCTCTTTTTAGCTGCTAGTCATTCCACATGTGTTGCCTGTAGTGGTTGGACAGCAGGTGTAGCTCAGTATTTGGTAGGATTCTTGCGAGGTTTCTTGGTTGATGTGTTTCCTCTTGAGGACTAAAACCTCTAAACTAAAAGAAGTCAAACTAGTAGGCATCAGAAAAAAAGTTCACTAAGAGAGTGTTAGGAAGTGTTTTATAGCCTTAAATTAGCAAATTAAACCTCTTTCAAACATCCTCTTTTGTGTTTTACTGTGCTAGAAATTGGAAAAGATCAAACTTTTACTCTGTGAGATAAGTAAAATATAAGAATGATGGAACTGGGCTGGGCACAGTGGCTCACACCTATAATTCTAGCACTTTGGGAGGCTGAGGCAGATGGATCACTTGAAGTCAGGAGTTCCAGACCAGCCTGGCCAACATAACAAAACCCTGTCTTTACTAAAAATACAAAAATTTTCTGGGTATGGTGACTCGCGCCTGTAATCCCAGATACTCGGGAGGCTGAGGCACAAGAATAGCTTGAACCCAAAAGGCAGAGGTTGCGATGAGCTGAGATCATGCCATTGCACTGCAGCCTGGGTGGCAGAATGAGACTCTATCTCAAAAGAAAAAGAAAAAAAAAGGATAGAACTGAATCCTAAACCATTTATAAATTGTGAAGCAGTAAAATATAAATCCTAAACCATTTATAGATTGTGAAGCAGTAAAATATAAAATAAACCATTTGATGTGAAATTTTTCATGAGTAAATTTTAGAGCAGATAAATTGGCAACATTTGGATCCTAGTACACTGAGACATAGGTCTTCCATTGGATTCCTTTCTGTATGACTAATAAATTGGTACTATATGGGATAAGCGGAGTCCCGTAAAGAATTAGGAGACTATAGGCTAGACAATAAAGCACATTTACATATATATTTGAAACAGGGTCTTGCTCACTCACCCAGGCTGGAGTTCAGTAGTGTGATCATGGCTCACTGCAACCTCTGCATCCTGGGCTCAAGTAGCTGGTACTATAGGCATTTCCCACCATACCTGGCTAATGTTTTGTATTTCTGCTTGCTGCTGAGTGGTAGGAGATGAATGGTGGCTGGTGAGGAGGCTCCGTGTGAGCTTTCTTGCTGAGCACCACTGGGAGCCACTGAGACTCTACAGCCATGTGGCTTCTGAAGAGCTAGGCTCTGTGACACATTTGGCAGACTGGAGCCCACCAGTGGGAAATACCAGTCTCTATTGTTGCTACCTGTGGAAATTGTACACTAAATGGCAAAATGAGAGTGTAGTACCCCTCCATTATGCATGCAATTAGATTCACTTAAACAAATTATTACTTTAAATATAGCATCAATCGTATTATTAAATAACATATGCTTCTTCCATATGTTGGTCAAAGGGTCAAGGGATAAAAAATTTTTGTATTTTTTGTAGAGTCACCCAGGCCAGTCTTGAACTCCTGGGCCAAGGCAATCCATCTGCCTCAGCCTCCCAAAGTACTGGGATTATAGGTGTGAGCCACTGTGTCTGGACTTCTTCTTTGTATATTTATAGCACAATGCAGGTTTTAATTATTATTAAGTTCACAATTTGTAATTTTCTTTGACCCACCTTAATATACTGCTCTGCTTTTTCTTACTTTTAGTCTTGCTAAAAGTAAGAACAATCAACAAGTTTTTTCCACGCCCAAATCGCTACTAACAGTGATATTGAAACTGTGTGTTAATAATGGTAAATTTTATTGAGGGCTGTGCTAAATAATCTATATATATTATCTGCTTTAATCCTCACAACAATACTAAGAGGAAAACTTTATTTCTTTTTAATCTTACAAATAGGACATGGGGGCTTAGAAAAGCTAAGAGGAATAGTTAATATAGAAAGAAGAAAGAAAGAAGTCAAATTTCTTTGTAGCCTATGACTGCTTTTCATTAGCGTCATTGTTTTAAGTCCTTTTGTTTTAGTGATTACAATTTCCAGTTCAAAAATCAGGACATAAGGCTTAACAAATGCTTCTTGTGCCTCTTAAGGTAACACAAAGCAGTCTGTGCTGTGAGTATGAGGAAGTGTAGAGACTAGCAGTGCAGACATAGAGGCAGGGTGACCGAGTCACACTAGGCTCTGTTACTGTGTACTACTTGTGCGACTCTGGGCAAGGTACCTGTTTTAAGCTCTGGCTTCCCACGTGCAAAATGAAGTTAATGAAGGGTGGTGTCTTAGTCCATTCAGTGTTGCTATGACAGAATACCCGAGACTGGGTAATTTATCAAGAAAAGTTTATATGGCTCGAGATTCTGGAGAGGCTGGGAAATCCAAGATTGGGCAACCCATCTGGTGAGGGCCTCAGCTGTTTCTACTCATGGCAGAAAGCAGAAGGTGAAGTAGGGTGAGTGCAAAGAGATCAAACACAAGGAAGAGCAACTTGCTGTCCTGGTAATTAATTCAGTCCCACAAGAGGAAGAACTCATTCCCAAAAGATCATTAATCTATCCATGAAGGATCCACCACTGGGAGCCAAACACCTCCTAGCTAGGCTCTACCTTCCAACACTACTACATTGGGAATAAAATTTCAACATGAGTTCTGAAGTAGGCAAACTGCACCCAAACCTCAGCAGGTGGTCTTGACAATTAGGCATGATATCCAACTTAAAACACTTAACCTAATATCTCAGTTACGTAGTTTCAGTGTCGAGAGTTCTGGGTTATTTTTGAGCTTTATAAGCTGTTGAGGATGCCATGTGAACTGTTTTTAAAAATGCAAGACCCACGATTGTTCTTTTAAACTTATCTGGATTTTTGTCCCATTCCTAGCTCAGAATTCAAGGCTGTTATGGTGCTTCTATTTTTCTTTCTTATTCTTAATATTTTATTTTCCAGGCATCCAGAGCTGCTTCTCTGACCCTCTGGTTTCTTGGCCCTGCTGATAAGATAACCCCTATTTATCTGTTTGAATTTCCATGATTTGGTAACTTCTGTACTGTTTATCTCTTTAGTTTTCTTTCATTAACTACTTTGATTTTAGCTTCTCAACTAAGAAACTTGGAGTCTTTCTACTTGCAAGTTCCTCCTAATGATCATTTCAAATTCTGGCACCCGAGGTTAATATTTTAGATCCCTGAACTCATTTTATTTACTGGTAAATGCAAAATTAGGAGAGCTACCTCTGCAGCTCTGGGGCACATTGGCTGGCATTTTTGCTTTAGGGGTTTTTTTGGACATTGTCTCTTTGCTCCTTTTAGTTAGACTACCATCAGTGACCAATTAATTTCTAAACAGAATAGCTAATCTTCAGCAAGTAAGTGCTCTGAGAAACCTTCAGGGTTTAGCCAGATATTCTGTCATCTTGGGCATGGACTGTGTGGTTGTACTGGGCTTTGTGCTCGCTCTACACTTGGGTGTTAATGAAATACAGTCACCATCTTTATATTCTTAATTTTACCTTTAAATTTGTGCTTTATAAATGAAGTCTGATGGGACCATAGAGGATGTAGAAGGTCTTGGAGCCTGCTTCACACAGGGTCCTGCCTCTTGTCATGAGCCTCCTCCCTGGGACAGGTTCTCAGCTGCTCAGTTCCCCTGCCTCTGCCTGGAGATCACTGTCTACCATGGTGGGCTGGGTGCAGGTTTGGGGAGAGTCAGAGGCAGGTGTGCAAACCCCATGTGCTGAGTTGGGGATGTTGGAGATAGCTGGGGACTTCATGCCTATGAAGATCTATACTTGCCTAATGAGTATCTCTGTGCCCAAAGAAGCAGGATATTAAGTAGCAAAAACAAAAAAACACCATGACAGGTTGAGAAAAGACTTCAGATAAAAGAAAATTTTTTTTTATTTTCTTTTAAATAGGAAGCCCCACATTTTCATTTTTCACTGTGCCCTGAAAGTTAGGTAGCCAATCCTGCAGGAGTTGTACCTCTAAGGAGGTGCAGGGGTGTTTTATTTTTTAGCATCTTACAGAGTCTGTGATGCTACTGCAGGTATTCCTGTCCTAATAAGCAAGACTAGAGCACTAGTCAGGGGTTCCATGGCCTCCAGAGGCTGTCGCAGGGGCAGGTCTCCAACAGCTCTATGAAGTGGTAGGTCATCCATTGTTAGGCTCTTCAAGGCCTGTGACCCAGCTGCTTCTTCCCTGTAGCACACTTACTACGGAATTACATTATGTGGCATACACATCATGTCTATTACTGCTTCTCATTATAAAGGCAGGGATGATGCAAACATATCTTTGTGGAATTTACCCAGTAAAGTTGAATTCCTAGATAATTCCCAGTACTATGATAAAGGACTGAAAAGTTAAGTGAAATTCTTGCTGGCTCGTTTCTACATATATTTTCTTCCTATTTTCTATTATTTAGTTACATAATATTTATATAAACTATAACTTAGTGCCACATCAGAACATTGAATTGCCATTTCAGTGACTAGTCTTCAACCTGGTCATTACAGCTGCACTGAGTGCCCAGCTCTTTGAAGTAGGTTGGTAATCCACACCCGGAACGAGTCTTGAGTTCCTTTTCAAGTCCATCTAGGTAAATATTTGTGTTCAATATGACGCAGGTTCTCCCTAGGGAAGTTAAGCTGGGAGGTTCAGTTTAGTTCTGTTTAGCAGGGAGTTATCATTAACTTTGGCTTGTTTCTCCTTCTAAAGAAAATAGTCACTATGGACAGTCCCGATTGAGGTTATGTATACTCACTGACAAAGTGAAAAGTCTCATTGTGTTCAATGCAGGAACTTTTAATTCCACACAATGTCTCTGAAAGAAATTAAAAGCAAACTGTTCTATTCTCAGTTTTAGCAAATTGGTTCAAAACATATTGCATAATGCCTACCAAACAGCCCTGAGAAAGATTTCCAAATAAGGTCACAAAGCCAGTGTGGCACTTTAGTATCCCATGTGTGGTTAAAAAACCTGGGTTCTAACTAACCCTTGTCCTATTGTTGATGAGTTGTAGAAAGAAAGAGATGACATATGAGAAAGGGACTGTCAGAGTCTGGGACAGAGTAGGTATTATTTAATAACATTCGTTAAAGGGTCTTAAAATAACTTCAAAATTTTTATTTTGTAATTGGCAAATAAAAATTGTATGTAGTTATGGTTGACAGCATCATGGTTTGAAATATGTATGCATTGTAGAATGACTAAATCAAACTCATTAACATATGCATTACTGCACATACTTTTTTGTGTAGTAAGAACACTTAAAATCTACTCTCGGCAATTTTAAAGTGTACTACATATTGTTATTGACTATGTGTAGTACCATATAAATTTCTTGAACTTATTTCTCCTTATCTAATTTAAAATTTTTATCCCTTGATCCTTTGACCAACATATTCCTAATCCTGCTCCTCCCTTCCCCCAGCCCCTAGAAATCACCATTCTACTCTCTGCTTCTATAAGTTCAACTTTTTTAGATTCCACATAAAAGTGAGATAATATGGTATTTACCTTCCTGTGCTTGGTTAAAATAACTTTTGTTTTGTGTGCTTTAAAAATCTCACTTAAATTCTAATTATCTACCAAAATGGAAGAAGCATATATGTTATTAATAATACAATTGATGCTATATTTAAAGTAATAATTTGTTTAAGTGAATCTAATTGCATGCATAATGGAGGGGTACTACACTCTCATTTTTTTTTTTTTTTTTTTTTTTTTTTTTTTTTTTTTTTTTTTTTTTTTTTTTTGAGAAGCGGAGTCTGGCTTCTTGTTCCGCCCCAGGCTGAGTGGCGGTGGCCCCAGATCTCCAGCTCAACGCAAGCTTCCGCCTCCCCAGGGTTTTTTCCATGGGCCCAATTCTCCTGCCCCTTTCAGCCTCCAAAAGTAATGCTGGGACTAACAAGGCGCCTGGGCCCCTCGTCCCCCGGCTAGTTTTTTTTGGTATTCCTTTTAGTTAGAAGAACGGGGTTTTCACCGTATTAGCCCCCAGGGTGGGGTCCCCCCTCATCTCTGGACCCTTTGTGAATCCCGCACCCCGTCCTCGGCCTCCCAAAGTGCTAGGATTACAGGCTTGAGCCACCGCTCCCGGCCTACACTCTCATTTTGCCATTTAGTGTACAATTTCCACAGGCAGCAACAATAGAGACTGGTATTTCCCACTGGTGAGCTCCAGTCTGCCAAATGTGTCACAGAGCCTAGCTCTTCAGAAGTCACATGGCTGTAGAGTCTCAGTGGCTCCCAGTGATGCTCAGCAAGAAAGCTCACACGGAACCTCCTCACCAGCCACCATTCATCTCCTACCACTCAGCAGCAAGCAGAAGTTACAAACGTAGAGAGCAAGCTGCCACCGATCACCAGGGAAATCACAAAAGTAACTTGGAAAGCAAATGTGGCTTCTTCTAGGTAAGATATTAGGAGTTCCAGGTCTTAAGGCTCTAGCTTCAAAGTATCAAAATAAAGAAAGCTTCCCATAGCAAATTAATTTTAAGAAAAACACAACGAACTTTCCATATGTGACATTAGAAATCTGTTAATTTATAGTAGGTTTGAAAGTATGAAATTGCCAAGATTCAGTTGTTTCTGATCTAAAACATAGCAGGTTAATATGATTCTATTAAGTAATAGTCACATATATTTACCATGTAACAATTTGTTTTGCTTGCATATCAGCTGAATCCTAAAGCATACCTTGTTTCAGTATAATTTTAATATTAATTATATCTTTGGACAGAAAGTGTCATTGACTTTTGTACTATACTATGGCACCTTGTGCTTTTTTTTTGTCTTAAACATTCAAGTCATACTAGTTTTTACTTTTATTAATTTTTTTTTTTTTTTTTTTTTTGGTAGAGACAGGATTTTGCCATGTCGCCCAGTCTGGTCTTGACCTCCTGAGCTCAGGTGATCCACTCGCCTCCAAGTCATACTAGTTATTAATAAACTGGAATGATTTATAATTTGAAATCCTCATAGGGAAACTCACTGTTATACCTAGAATACTGTCCATAATTTGACTAGGACCCTTATTATCTGGACTTGCCAAATAAGGATGCTCCTAGTACTGGAAAGTTCAAATCTGTAATGTTTTGAAATGTTCCCAAAGTGATGATTACCTAGCGAAGGGCTGTCTGATTTAAAGCTGCACATAACAAAGCTATTTCCACTCGATTTTGCTCCTGATTAAAGAGCCAGAGAAAATGACACCAATCTGAGAATCATTTCACCATTAGCCAGAAAAAGCATGTACCATTTTCAGAATGTTGGCCAGTAAGAGTCTTTCATTGGTGCCAGAAGCTTGGAACCCAAAGCCGTCTTTGTGTTTTTTTGTCTTTGACATTTCCTTTTAGAGATAGTAAAGCTTAATCTTCTCTTCTATGCATAAGTGTATGTCATCAGTTATTACAAATATTGGGCTGACGTTATCAGCAAGGTCTACAGACAAACTGACAGATAATTTAGCTTCAATTGCTAACCCATGCTAATCATCCATCCGGTTACCTAAAGATGAATGACTGCAGTGTGCCATCTGGGAATATGAATGTTGTATTGTTATTTGCATTGGGAGGCTCTTCATAAAAGCTTTATTATTTTACAGAGGAAATGCCAGCTCTAAAGAGAATAGGGTCCTCTTTACTCTTTTCTTTCTGCCTGATTGTCACAAATGTCTGACCTTGGCTCTTTGTACCTTGGCTGAGAAAATGAAGAAGTTAAAGGAGGCGTATGAAAAGTTGGTAATGGCATAAAGAAAAGACTCGATTTCTTTCCCATACCTTTATGTACTGTAGCCCCCAGCATGATTCCAAGAGGCCTAGCATTTTGATGTCAGAAAGAGAGGTTATCTAACAAGAGGAACATTCCAATCAATGTGTCTTTTACTGTGGACAAAAAAGTATTACATATGAGCTTTCAAAAGAAGGAAATGCACGTAGAGAAAATAATATTCCGTATACTACACACTACTATTTATACTAATAGGATACAGTTGTCTGATCTCAGGAAGTAATCAAATTTCTCTTTGCTTCAATTTCCTTATTCCTGAAATAGGGATTCAGTAGTACCTACCTCATAGGTGGATGAAAAGATTAAAAGAGTTAATATATGTAAAGTTCTTAGAACAGAATCAACAAACTACGGCCCATGAGCCAAATTCATCCAGCAGCCGGATTTTTTTTTTTTTAATGATCCGTGAACTAAGAATTAAAATGAAATGTTTTAAATGATTGTATTTGAAGTGGCTGTATAAGAACTTACATAATATCTTCAATTTTGCCTTTTGGTCCATAAAGCCTAAAATGTTTATTATCTTAAAGAAAAAATTTGCTGATCCCTGGCATAGGACAGTGCTGACACATAGTGAATACTTTTAAAGTATGCACTAGCTATTATTAATAGTATTCTTTACTACACTACATTATACCATATAAAATTATAATCATGCTCTCTAAATGAATTGCTAAAGTCAAGAAAAAGGGCCCAAGTGTCAAGTGACACTTCATCCAGGCTTTTCTGTAGGCTCAGGACCACCTCAATTCTCAGTCCTTCTAAAGGTACTGTGGTTCAGTGAGAGTTCACTCAAGACTAGTGCCCAGATTCCAGAGGCAGGATTTCTATCCCTATAGATTACTTATTTATTAAACATTTACTCAGTGGTCTCTGTGTCTTTTGTTTCTCATGGGTTCATCAGGAAATAGAGTTCACAGCTTGACACAAGAGTATTTAGGTTTCTTCTCTAAGAATAAAAGGTGCAGGGTGCAGGCCTCCTTGGGTTCTTTTTTTATAAATTAAAATAAATTACAATATAGATGGGGTCTTGCTATGTTGACCAGGCTGGTCTTGAACTGCTGGCCTCAAGTGATCCTCCCATCTTGGCTTTCCAAAATGCTGGGATTATAGACATGAGCCACCATGCTCGGCCAACCCTTGGGTTCTTTATTTGGTTAATTTTAAGGTAGAGAATGTCTCTAAAATAATTTTAGTCAATTTACATTTTAAAAGTTCCATCAAGAAAGTCAATGTCTTAACTTCATCATGTTAATAGTCAGTTGATTAATAGACCACTTATTAGTTAACAGACCCCTTCGAGACATCTATTTCTGATATTGTATATTCAAATTAGCAAAGCATTGGTTACTGATCAAGATACAAGGAATAGCCTTCTTGTAGCACCAACTTTGGATTATGGACTTTCTGAATAGAACACCAATATGTTATTTAATCTGGATAACACTTGGGTTACAGTTTGGTTTAAGTAATCCACTTTAGGTCACATTGCATATGCTGAGTTGTTTAAATTATAGACATTGAAAATTACCTCTTTAGAAAATATTTGTTATATGACCTTTGTGTCTAAACTTGACAGCACCTAGATTTCTGCTGATTTCTGTTTATAGTTCTTATACTAATTCAAAGTGGCATGTTTTATCTTTTAAAAGCAGAAAATTAAATAATCTTTTGAAAGACTAATAATTCTATATTTAACAATCAATAGTTTTAAAGTGCACAGCACTAAACCTGGGACACAGAGTATATTTTAAAGAACACATTGCAGTCTCTTCTGAAGAGAATCTTATTATTTCAAAGTACATTTGATATTCAGATGAGTGTATGCGTGTGTGTGCATTGGAGAGGTGAAGTGGATAGTGGATTGAAGGAAGAAAGACAACAGGGAAAGATATGTTGGAATGTTTTAGACAAGATATATGCATGCCTCAGAGCTGAAGACACAAGATACTGAAGATAGCATAGTGTGTAGACTGTTAAGTTGTAGCCAGGTTTTCATATGTATTCTCATTATGCTTCATCTAGATTATAAGTTCCTGGCATCAAGAACCTTGCCTTATGCTCCTTTTACCTGCATAGTCTCAAACAGTGCCTGGGTATTCAAAACTCCTCAGTAAGGCTCAATAATACAAATACCCATGAACAGTACAATGGACAAATTAATGAATTATACAGCAATATAAAAGAAACTACTGCTATAAACAACAGGAAGAAACTGCACAGACATATTAATGAATAAAATATACCCAAATTCCATTTTTATGAAGTTCAAGAGTAGGAAAGATTATTCTATGGTAATAGAAGCCAGAAGAAGTGGTTAACTCGGGAAGTATTGACTCGGAAGGGATAAGAAACATCTTTCTAGGGTGTTAGAAATATTTTTATCTTGATCTGCATGGTGATTACATTAGTGTGTGTATATGTGTGTGTATGTGTGTATCCATGTATATATATTGATATGTATGCTTAAGATTTGTGCACTTTATACATTTTATATTTCAATAAAACAAAATAAAATGAAAATTAAAGCACTATCTTTGTTGATCTAGGGTTGTGGTGGAAAATTGCTGAGAATAGTACATATGGAGAAATGATATATTTTTACTGAATCAGAGGGTGAGTTGAATAAATGTGATATTTGAAATAAAAGACAATATTGGAAATGGATTCATTCATTTTAAACAAATTTTTAACTTTTACTTTAGACACAGGGGGTATATGTGCAGGTTTATTACCTGGGTACATTGTGTGATGCTGAGGTTTAGAGTACCGATCCCATCACCCTGGTAGTGAGAATAGTACCCCATAGGTAGTTTCTTAACCCACTCTCCCCACTCTACCCTTTAGTAGATTCTAGTAGTTCAGTGTCTATTGTTCCCATATTTATGTCTATGTGTGCTCAGTGCTTAGCTCCCACTTATAAATGAGAACATGCAGTATTAGGTTTTCTGTTTTTGCATTAATTTGCTTAGGATTTTGGCCTTCAGCTCCATCCATGTTGCTGTAAAGGATACAATTTCATTCTTTTTAATGGTTGCATATTATTCCATGGTGTATAGTATTCCATGGTATGAAAGAAAACATACATTTTCTTTAGCCCATCTACCATTGATGGACACCTAGGTGATTCCATGTCTTTGCTATTGTGAATAGTGCAGAGATGGACATACAAGTGCATGTATATTTTTGTAGAACAATTTGTTTCTTTTGGATATATACCCAGTAATGAGATTGCAGGGTAGCGCTGTTTAAGTTCTTTGAAAAATCTCCAGGTGTTTTCCACAGTGGCTGGACTAATTTACATTCCAAGGTATAAGTGTATATGTGACAACATATAAGCATTCTTGTATCTCAGCAGGCTGGCCAGCACCTGTTGTTTTTTAATTTTTTAATAGTAGCCGTTCTGACTAGTGTGAGATGATATCTCACTGTGGTTTTGATTTGCATTTCTCTGATTAGTGATGTTGAGCATTTTTTCATGTTTGTTGGACACTTGTATGTATGTTGTCTTTTGAGAAGTGTCTGTTGTTCTTTGCCCATTTTAAAAATGGGGTTATTTGTTGTTTGCTTGTGGAATTGTTTGAGTTCCCCATAGATTCTGGATATTAGGCTTTTGTCAGATGCAGAGTTTATGAACATCTTTCATTTTGTAGATTGTCTGTTTACTCTGTTGACAGTTTCTTTTGCTGTACAGAAGCTCTTTAGTTTAGGCCCCACTTGTCTATTTTTTGGATTTATTGCAGTTGCTTTTGGGAACTTAGTCAAAAATTCTTTGCCAAGGCTATGTCAAGAAGACTATTTCTAGGTTGTCTTCCAGAATTTTATTTTATTTTATTTTGAGACTGAGTTTCACCCTTGTCGCACAGGCTGGAGTGCAGTGGCGTGAGATCTCAGCTCACTGCAACCTCCACCTCCCGGGTTCAAGCAATTCTCCTGCCTCAGCCTCCCGAGTAGCTGGGATTATAGGTAGCCTGCCACCACATCTGGCTAATTTTTTGTATTTTTAGTAGAGATGGGGTTTTGCCCTATTGGGCAGGCTGGGCTGGAACTCCTGACCTCAGGTAATCCATCCATCTTGGCCTCCCAAAGTGCTGGGATTATAGGAGTGAGCCACTGTGCCCAGCTGTCTTCCAGAATTTTTATAGTTTGAGGTATTACATTTAAATCTTCAATCCATTTTGAATTAATTTTTTTGTATGTGGTGAAAGGTAGGGGTCCAATTTCATTTTCTGCATATGACTAGTCAGTTATTCTAGCACCATTTATTGAATACGGAGTCCTTTGCCCATTGCTTGTTTTTGTCTGCCTTATCAAAGATCATATGGTTTTAGGTGTGCAGCTTTATCTGAGTTTTCTATCCTGTTCCATTGGCTTATGTGTCTGTTTTTGTCCCAGTACCATGCTGGTTTGGTTACTGTGGCTTTATAGTATAGTTTGAAATTGAGTAGTGTGATGCCTCTGGCTTTTTTGTTTGTTTGTTTGTTTAGGATTGCTTTCGCTATTTAGACTCTTTTTTGGTTCCATATGAATTTTAGAATATATTTTTCTAATTCTATGAAGAATGACATTGGTAGTTTGATAGGAATAGCACTGAATCTGTAAATTGATTTGGGTAGTAGGGCCATTTTTATGGTATTGATTCTTCCAACCCATGAACATGGAATGTTTTTCCATTTGTGTCACCTCTGATTTATTTCAGCAGTGTTTTGTAGTCATTTCAAAATGACATCTGGAGTGAATTAAGCATTGTTTCTTGGACTGAGGACTTTCATTGTTAAAATAGGTGAAGGTAAATGAATTATGAATAGTTTCAGCAAGTTCACAACTTGTTGTTCCATATATAAGCAATAATGTAAACCATTGTATAACATTTTAAACAGAAGTTCATCTATAACCTTATGTGTTGTTGCTTAAGATTCTAAGTGGAAAGTGGAAAGTGGGCTGAGTTAGGAAACTGAGAACAAAATGTATGTTTTAGTCTCAAATGGAATGCCGAAATGATTTTATGTGTGCTGTTTAACAGGTGTGTTTTTATAAAGATAATCCCAGAAAATATTTAGAAGTTTGTAGAGTACTGAATTGGAGGATGTTTTCAAACCTGAGTGTGAGCAAGAATCAGCATGAAGGCCAAGAAACACAGTCAACTAGCTGGTTTCCTCAATTAGTTTGGTCAGGAGCAGTCTTTTAGAAATGTATCTTCCTTCTTTAGAGCATCATTGGTATTCATCCGTAGTGATTGACACTGGTTAAAGTCAAACAGTCACAAATGGTCTAAGGAGTATTAGGTTTTGTTGTTCACTTTTTTCCGGAAATACTTACTATTTAAAATCTTTGGCTGGGCATGGTGGCTCATGCCTATAATCCCAGCACTTTGGGAGGCCAAGGCGGGTGGATTACTTGAGGTCAGGAGTTTGAGACCAGTGTGAACAACACGGCAAAACCCCATCTCTACTAAAAATACAAAAATTATCCAGGCATGCTGGCACACACCTGTAGTCCCAGCTACTTGGGAGGTTGAGGCATAGGAATCACTTGAACCTGGGAGGGGGAAGTTGCAGTGATCTCTACCAGAGATCATGCCACTGCACTTCAGCCTGGGCGACAGAGCAAGACTCTCTCTCTCAAAAAAAAAAAAACAAATAAAATAAAATAAAATAAAATATTTAACATGAGGAGGGTCATAGATTGTGGGACCCAGTACAAAATAAAAGTGCAGGGCCTCTTGTTTTAAAAGGAAAATCTTCAAGATAGTAACAGCAGAGCAGGAAACTAAGTATAGAGTGCTTCTAAACGCGGGGCCCTGTGCAGTTGCATCAGTCCCATGCCCATGGAGCTGGCTGTTTCCTAACACTGCATATGAACTGTTTGTGACCATGGCCCTGGCATACTCTGCAACCTCATCATCTACCTCCTTTCCACATGCTCCGCTCCAGCTATTTCACATGGCTTGCAGTTCTTAGGACACTTCATGTTAGCTCATGTGTCCATGGCTTTATGCGTATGGTTCATTTTCTTCCCAGAATTTTCTTCACTACCAAGCCTGACTGATATAGTCTATTCATTTTTGTCCATTAACTCCCCTGAGAGTTATCCTATCCTTTGTTGAGCCATCTCTGATCTTGTGAAGTCTTTTATTATGCTTTATATATTTTATTGTATTTTTGTTTACTTGTTTCTCTTCTAAAATATGAGCTCATTGCAATGAGAAATTGTTTTATTTACTTCATTGCCTAGCCCAGAGTGGATATTTAATAAATATTTATTTGTAAATGGACAAAGGGGTAAAATTCTAAACATACAATATAAAGGTGAGCTATATTTAAAATAAGTACAAATTTTAATTGAAATAGTGTGACATACTTAAAAAATTAAAAAACATAAGGAGTGACTAGACTTAGTCTTTTCAATTTTCTCATTTCTTATTCAATTAATCTTTGATATATACATATATTTTTAAAATTATTTATTTTTGAGACAGAGTCTTATTCTGTCACCGAGGCTGGAGTGCAGTGGTGCAGTCTCTGCTCACTGCAACACCCACCTCCTGGGTTCCAGCGATTCTCATGCCTCAGCATTCCATAGCTGGAACTACAGGCACGTGCCACCACGCCTGAACAATTTTTGTATTTTTAGTAGAGATGGGATTTGCCATGTTCCTCAGGTTGGTCTCGAACTCCCGTCCTAGGAACTGCAAACGATCCACCCACCTCAACCTCCCAAAGTGCTGGGATTACAGGCATGAGACACTGCCCCTGGCCAATCTTTAATAATTTTTATATTCAAATTGGTAAAATAATTTGACCTCATTCTTACCCTCTGGTTTACTCTATTTTTACTTTCACATTTTTGTCTTTTAGTTCCACTTCACATAAATAAGATGACAAGGGAGTTATTAGGAGTGATGTTTTGGAATAAACTTTTCTCAGAGATTATTATATCCTGAATGAATAAATGAACCAATAACTGAATGCTAACAGTAGCTGGACTAGCAATAATTGCTTTTCTTACGTTTTTATATATAGAATAGTTTTTTATTGTTATTTCCATACACCATGGCCAAATTCTTTCTTGTTCCTTTGCAATAATTTCCACCAACTGCTGGAAAGTTAACAGGTATGAACTGAAATATAAACTGCAGTTTCTCTAGAGTTTTGTGCTGCCTTTTCACTCAGTGAGACATTACTTTCCAGTCCCAAGGGTCAAGATCATGAATCATTTTATTATTTTATTTCCTCTTTTTTCTTTTTCAGAAAAGCAATTCATCTGAGAAGGCCGACACCCTCTGGGCACTATAAAAAGCTCTGTTTAATAGCAAGCAAAATGAAGGAGGGAGGAGACACCCTTAGCTGAGTAAAGGGTAGACTGAGGATATTTCTGGCCCTGACTGTAGTCTGTAAGAAAACAGAAAAACAGAAACAAGTGGAAATATAATGAGGAGTAAGCCTCATCCAGACAGTGGTAACCTGGAGTAAGGATAGTCACACAGAGAGCTGTAGTCCTCAAAGCAAGACTGTTCCAAATCATGTTTACTGAGCATTCACAATTTCAGAAGACCTGGTCTCAGAGCTGCTGGAGCTGAGATCCCAAGAAAACAAATGAACAGAGTGATCACCGCATGATGTTTTCTCACATTTATTTCATCTGTTATTCCAGGGTGGGAAAGGTGTACTGATTATGATTATGGTAGGTAGGAAAACACTTTAAACTTAAGTTTCATGAGAGAATTGAGGTAATCATTGGGGAAAAAAGGGCGTGGGAAAGAATTATGCTAAGTATATTGGATGGGATGGAAAAAAATAAGTTTGAAGAAAGTGAGGGTTATTTTATTAAACAAGTGAACATATATTTTTTCTTATTTGTTTTGTGATCAATTCAAAAGCTTTTGCTTTTCACATGTGAACCTTTTTTAAAACTTTTATTTTAGGTTTAGGCGTACATACGCAGGTTTGTTATATAGGTAAATTGCATGTCACAGGGGTTTGGTGTACAGATTATTTTGTCATCCAGGTAGTAAGTGTAGTACCTGAGAGGTAGTTTTTTGCTCCTCTCCCTCCTCCCCACCTCCACCCTCAAGTATGCCCTGGTATCTGTTGTTCCCTCCTTTGTGTCCATGTGTGTTCAATATTTAGCTCCCATTTATAAGTGAGGACATGCAGTATTTGATTTTCTGTTCTTGCGTTAGTTTCCTTAAGATAATGTGTGAGCTGATATTTGAGAAGGAAAATTAAAGAATGGAATGGAGGGAAATAATATCAGTAGGAAAGCCTGAAAACAAACTGGGACATTTTTATTCATTCATTCCCTCATTCATTCACCCATGTAATTGTCTGATGCTTGCCAGGCAAAGTAACAGATCCCACTAACTTTGTTTTGTTCCTTTTTTTTTTTTTTTAATAGAATGCAAAAGTTGGAGCTATTCTTTTTTTTTTTTTTTGGAGATGGAGTCTTGCTCTCCCAAGTAGCTGGGATTACAGGCATGTGCCACCATGCCCAGCTAATTTTTAAATTTTTTAAATATTTTAGTAGAGACGGGATTTCACCATGTTGTTCAGGTTGGTCTCAAACTCCTGACCTCAGGTGATCCACATGCCTAGACCTCCCAAAGTGCTGAGATTATAGGTGTAAGCCACCGTGCCCAGCCAAATGGAACTATTCTTAACCTCAGCTCTGCAACTGTCTGTTTATTGCCATTTCTCAACCAATTTACATCCCTCCTTTTCAGTCAATTCCACTAGGATCTATAGGCTCACAATATAAAATCAAAACTATACATATAATTAAATCATACAAATATACTATCTACTTTGTTTTATTTTTATAATAAATACATATATAATTGACCAATATATAATGTATATGTGTGAATTGTGGAATAAAAAGGAAAGTAAAATATCTGATTATTTTTGTGATGATTTTCTATGTCAAATACTTATCTGGATGATTAATTTCCCATAGAACTTATGAAAATCTATTTTAAAGTATAAACAATTCCTATTTACACCTGAAAGTAACATAGCTATTACTGGTGTAATGATAGTGATAATAATAGCTAGGATATATTGTGTACTTCCTGCCAGGTGCTATTCCAAATACTTTAAGTATATGACTTTACTTAATCCACACAACTTTTTGACGAAAGTACTGTTGTTATTTCTATTTACTAGATGAGGAGACTGAGGTTCACAGTGTTTAAATCACTTTCCAGGGTGATGTGGAGAGAGAAGAGCTTGTGTTTAAGTGCAGTTCTCCTGGCTGGCAGGAGAACCAAGTCCTAAACTCCCAAATGCTACTGGGTGTGCAGTGTTTATGGTTGAGCAACAGCACTTAATAGATATGTAATGTTGCCAGAGTGGCGTGATGCTACTTCCTGTCAATTCATCACGAATACTTCATGGTGCATAGATGCATCTTGTGCATCAGCACACAGAAAACTGGAAAAACACAAATATTTTACACTGCTCTTGATCTTTCAACTGTAGTCATTTAGGAATTTTACCATTTCCTTCTTTGGCCTGTCAGCCATTGTTATTTCTCCTACTTACAATTCAAATTCCCATGAGAATAGAATTAGGAGGTTTTCTGTTTCCCTGATAGAGAGCCAGACAGCTGACAGGAAATGCTAGAAGGAAACCTAAGAATTTGAAGTAACAATTTCCAAAGTTACCTACCATTCCTTTCATTTAATTTACTTTTTCCCTCTTAACAACTTCTCTCCCTTTCTATTTCTTCCCTCCTTCCCTCAACTTAAGAGGCATGATGGGAGGGAGGTATCTCTTCTTTCTATTTTATTCTTCCTTTTTTTTTTTTGAGATGGAATTTCGCTCTTGTTGCGCAGGCTGGAATGCGATAGTGCGATCTCAGCTCACTGAAAACTTCGCCTCCCGAGTTCAAGAGATTCTCCTGCCTCAGCCTCCCGAGTAGTTGGGATTACAGGCATGTGCCACCACGCCCGGCTAATTTTGTATTTTTAGTAGAGATGGGGTTTCTCCATGTTGGTCAGGCTGGTCTCGAACTCCCAACCTCAGGTGATCCGCCTGCCTTGGCCTCCCAGACTGCTGGGATTACAGGTGTGAGCCACCATGCCCAGCCTCTATTTCTTTTTTTTCCTTTTTTTAAAAAAATTTAATTTTCTAGGGTACATGTGCACAATGTGCAGGTTTGTTACATATATATGCATGTGCCATGTTGGTGTGCTGCACCAACAACTCGTCATTTACATTAGGTATATCTCCTAATGCTATCCCTTCCCCAGCTCCCCACCCCACAACAGGCCCTAGTGTGTGATGTTTCCCATCCTGTCCAACCTCTATTTCTTTAATCTTCCTCAGACTCATCTCCATAAGTTATCCATAATATCTTTTTAAAAGTGTTATTCTGGAGGAAACAGTCACTGGGTTGTGTAAATATTGTGACAATATTTATTTTCTTTCAAACTTCAGATGAGTTTGGGAGTCAGCGAACAAGCCATAGGATGTGTGTAGCTTTAGTTGTGCCAAGGGCAGTGGACTGGAGCTGGTCACTACCAGGAGGCCCAGGACTACATCTTCTCTTACAGGCACCTTTGACTGTGGAGCAGACAGCGCAGGTGGTGCTAGACAGGAGTAGGCTGCTTCTACCGTGTGAACACTGACCTCCTACAGGGCTCAGTCGTCGAGGCAAACCATGCTTCTTATTCACTGCTGAAAGGATGAGTCTGACTTTTTTTCTCCTTTATTTATCTGCTGTGAGTTCCCTCTGACATTTCTATTTGCACAGCAGTGCTATTTACCTCTGTCCCCTAACCCATCTCCCCATCTGCTAATTCCTCTGCAAGCTGGCACTCTGTCCTGAAGGTGGGAAGTAGTTTGACAGTCTTTGATAGCACATCTCCTGTAAGTGACAGGCCAATGAAGAACAGTTATAGCAGGTTGGTGACTCGTTCAGATATGGCTGCACGAATGTGAGTTCCATGCTTGGACAGAAGCCACATGGGCAGTTTGAGGGCCCTCTGAATTCAGATTTAAAGAAATGGATTCAGATGCTAATTCTCTTGGGGATATTGGACTATATGCCAGAAGATTTCTAAGTTATTAAGTATTATTTCTAATGTTGTCAAAGGATCATATGTTAACTTTCTCAGTGAATGAAGTTTATTTCCAAAGTGATATACAAACAGCAATGGTTTCTGCCACTTTTGCTTGAAGCTACTTTAGTTGTTTATTCACAAATTTTATAGAGACTTAGCCATAGGTTACGTGACTTCTGGTAGAACTGTAAATCCCCCCTCTGTGTGTATGTGTGCATGTGTGTAATGAATCCTTCGGAAGCCAGTATGGGTTTTTAGTGCCTTGGGCCCAGACCACAGATTCTGTCTGAGTGCACTCATTTCAAAGTGGTGTGCAAGGAGTCATTGCTGTGGAATGATCTCATTTATGATGTGGATGGGAAATGGAAATTCCAGTTCTGTTTTTACTTCAGAATATTTCTGCTTTTTTTGGTTTCCATTTAAATACTGAAATATTTAAATGCAAAACACGAACAGATTTTTTTCCCCAATGTACCTTATTTCATGCTTAACCATCTTATTACTAAATTACCTTTACTCGGTAATAAGGTATTCCTGCATAAGGATGCTGCATAATGAACTTGGATCAGATTTTATTACCTGATGATCTTTTTACCTTGGCCAGGTCGGTAGTTTGAAATCTAGTCTTAAAAGTTTGCTTATTTGACTTATTTATAATTGGTTTTTAAAAATAACTTTTAAATGGTAGATTTTGATTCTTGCCAGTGAAATCTTATACTAATGTTATTTATTTTTTCCTGAAGGATTCTGAATGTGTTTAAAAAGCTGTATTTAGGAAGGTCTTCATGCAACATCTGAGTAGTTGTGCAGCAGCTGGGTAACTGCACATAAGAAACTTGACTCAAAGCTCAGAATGCTAATTGAGAAAGAGCCTGTGTTTAGTTCCAAAGTCAAGGGGAAAGCAATGTGGGAGGTAATTATCCAATTTAGGATATTGCTTGTTTAAAAGAGTTACTGTGTTAATAAAAATATAATGAGGTCTCGTTCCCTGGGGCTGCTGTTTATTTTTGCATGTCTCCCCAGGAGATATCTCCAGGTGCAAGATGGCTCAGTGAGACCATGTCCTACTCTTGGCTCTGACTCAATTAGAAGGTGGGCGTCTACTTCCTGAGAAACACTAAACCCAATACTGACATGACACTGGGAAAGTAAATAATGTGCAAGAATGGCAAGATAATCCTCTTGCTATTCTTGGCATTGGTGAGGCTCTTATGTCAAATTCTGGTTTCATCATTATATTTTAATTTTAAGAAAGATTAGTGATAGGGAAGAATAAGAGGATGAAAATAAAGATTTCAAAAAAGGATTTAGGGAGGAGAGTTAAAGAACAGAGTCATTGGTTTGGAGGAGATCATGTACATTTATAACAGGTAGCTTAAAGTGAAAATGTACTATGAATCTTAGGGGAATACCTCTGAAACAGGACAGTTAGAAATTAACCTGGGAAATAATCTAGGCCTTCTGTTTTACTGCAAACTTGAATAAATAAGATAGCTTTGGAAGTAAATGGCATTTTCAATATAGGAAATAATGGATAAGGAAATTGTTTTGGTCCATCTCAAAATTCCCTTCTCTTCTAGCGTGATTTGCACACCAAGTGGAAAGGCTTTTTGCCCTCTGGTCTGTTCTGGTTTTCAGTAACATAACATTAGGATTCTTTCTTTTGTGTTTCTTCTACATGTTTATTCCTTCTGGCTCCCACAAAAGTCCTTTGCTCCCCACAACCCATAACCTTCTACTGACTGGTCCCCCCATCCCTTTACCACCCTGCATCCCCTTTTTGGCTTCTCTCCTTTCCTTAACAACCTTGACTCCAAGGCCAATTGTCATGTTGTTCCCTTATGTACACACTGGGCTACCCTTTGCCTCTATCATTTTGTAGAAGTCTCTTAGAAAGCCTAGAGCCCTGGTTCAGTCCAAGAGTCAGCCTGCTCGGTGCCTGCTTCTGTGCAGCTGGGCTTGGCTGGAGAAAACACTCAACTCAACCACTTTAAATTCATCACCACAAACATTAAACAGGCCTTAACAGCTGCTGGACAGCCATTCTATACTTTCCTAACTATTCACTCTCCCACTCTCCTAGACATGTATTTCACACCTTCTCCTCTCTTTGCTCCAAACTCCAACACCACCTCTTCCATATTGACTCTCAGCTGAGGACCCTAATTCCTGCATCATGAATATATTGAAGTGAATAGAAGAGAACTTGCACAGATGACTACTGCCCTACCTATCTGCTTGGCAGCATCCACCTTGTCTGCCTTTGGTCTGCACCGTAGGAGCTCTGTGTCAATCCCTGTACTCTTGCATAGATCTCATCTCATCTTACCTCCTCAGGGACATAGCTCCAGCAATTCCTCTCCCTTTCTTCTAAGTTGTCATTTTTTTCCTGCTCTTCTCAATTGCCACCATCAGCATATATGTACGTGCTTTTTCTTTCAATTTCAGAAGCTTTCTTTCAATCATCCTTCCCCTGCAGCTGCCATCTCATTTCATTGCCCCCCTTACGTTAAAACAACCCTAAAAATATTTCTATGCTCACTGTCTCCAAATCCTCTTTCCTCATTCCCTCTTAAGTCCAGTTCAGTCAGGCTTATGCTCCAAATACTTGACCAGGATGGCTCTTATCAAAGCCACCAGTGACCTCCTTATTGGCAAATGTACTGAATAATTCTCAGTCCTCGTCTTACTTATCCTATCCATGGATCTAATAAAGTGGAAGCACTCCCTCCTTGACATCCTTTCTTCGCTTCCAGGATACCCCATTTTCTTGAGTTTCTTCCTATCTCATCAGTTACTCCTTTTTTTGTCTTCTTTGCTGCTTGTTCTGCTCTCCATTCCTCCATTTCTCTCCATTCCTCAAGTACTGTGGATTCTGTTTATAGATCTCTTTTCTTTATATTTATTTTCTTGTTGACCTCACCCAGTTCCATGATTTTGAATATCATCTGTATGCTGATGTACTCTAATGAACATCTTCAGCCCATATCCTCTCCTGACCTTCAGATTTTTGTATGCAACAGCATACCTGATGTATCCAGTTGGATATTATAGAAATATCAAATTTAATATGCCCCAAATAGAGAGTCCCTAATCTTTCCTCCTAAATCTGTTTTACCTTCAACCTTTCCTGTCTTGGTCAATGGCAACTCCATTTTTCCATTTGCTTACATATAAAACCTTGGAGTCACCCTTGACTATTTATTTACCCTCATAACCTATGTCCAATCTATCAAGAAATTTTGTTCTCTCTACCTTGAAAATATATCCATAATCTAACTACTCCTTGTCCCTAACACTGCAATACTGGCCTGTGCTATCATTTCCAATTATTCTCCTGGTTTCTACATTTGGTTTTCAACCTAGTATCTTTAAAAAATGTAAGTTAGATGATGTCACTTCTCTTTTCTGACACTATAATGGCTCCCATTTTTCCCGATTAGAAAACAAAGTCCTTAAAATGTCCTATGGCGCCTACATTACTTTCCTAGAGCTGTTGTAACAAATTATCACAGACTGAATGGCTTATAACAACAGAAATATTCTTTTACAGTTTTGAAGGCCAGAAGTACAATACCAAGGTGTTGGCATGCTCCCACTGAAAGTTCTAGGGGAGAATCCTTCCTTGCCTCTTTCAGCTTCTTATGACTCCAGGCGTTCCTTGGCCTGTGGCAGTGAAACTGAGCTCTACCTCCCAATTTACACAGCCCTCTCTATCCTCTTATAACGACACTCCTTTCTGTATTTAAGCCCCTGGATAATCCAGGATCATCTCATTTTGAGATGATTAAATTATTTGCATTTGTAAAAACTCTTTCCAAATAAAGTCACATTTACAGGTTCCAGGAGTTAGGATGTGGGCATGTCTTTTGGGGGTCCCGCATTTATCCCACTCTAGATCCCCACCTTCTATGAACCTGTGTTACCTCTTGGACCACTCCTCTTCTTGATCACCTTTTTGAAACCACACTGGCTTCGTTGATTATCTCAAACATGCCAGGTGCTCATAGATTAGGACCTTTGCACTGGCTGTTCCCTCTGGTACACTCTTCCTCCATATTATCGATAGGAACTCCCTTGTTCATCTTTCTCTTGAGGTGTCCCCTGGATACTCTATTTAAAACTGTAATGCTCACCTTCCTTCTTACCTTGCTTTTTTTTTTTTTTTTTCTTTCCATTTTAGTTGAATAGGACAATCCTTCTGCTTCATGTGGTGTTGCCTGGGGTACTAGGATGGCTTGAGGGTCCAGATGGCCTCAGACATGTGGCTGGCAGTTGATTCTGGCTGCCATATGGGAGCTAAGTTGGAGCCCTTGGCCAACTGCCTGGGTTCTTCTCCATGTGGCCTTCTCCATGTAGCTGTTTGGGCTTCTTCACGGATTGGTGGCTGAGTTCCAGGGAAGAATATTGTAAGAGGAAGGAAATAGAAGCTGCCAATCTTCTTAAGGTCTGGGCTTAGAAGTATATAGAATATTACTTTTGCTGTATTCAGAGTAGTTGCAAGCCCAGTCTAGATTCAAGGGGAGAAAAAAATAAACTCTACCTCTCAGCTGAGGGAATGGCATGTTGTACACGAAAGACAGAAACTGATGTCTAATTTTTAGAACTATCTACCAAAAGGACCTTCCTGGGTCCCCGATATTATGCCATGGTGTGGCTGCCCACAAAATGGACATCTTTATCTTTGTGTTTACTCTATTTCTTTTCTTTCTTTCTTTTTTTTGTTTTTGAGATGGAGTCTTGCTCCATTGCCCAGGCTGGAGTGCAGTGGCACAATCTTGGCTCACTGCAAGTTCTGCCTCGCCGATTCACACCATTCTCCTGCCTCAGCCTCCCGAGTAGCTGGGACGACAGGCGCCCACCACCATGCCTGGCTAATTTTTTGTATTTTTAGTAGAGACGGGGTTTCACCGTGTTAGCCAGGATGGTCTCGATCTCCTGACTTCGTGATCCACCTGTCTCGACCTCCCAAAGTGCTGGGATTACAGGCGTTTTTATTCTTTTTTCCTGCCACCATGTTATTGAGAGATTGCCCTGATCTTTAAAAAAGGAAATAAATAACCAATATTTTTTAGATTTTAAAATTTGAAACACATAGATAAATCAGTTTATTAGCCATCCTCACTGTTCCATGCATGAAACTTATGAAAATTATTCTGTGTGCAGTGGAGGCAGATAAATCATTTTTTGTTTGTGGTTTTTTTTTTGAGATGGAGCTTAGCTCTGTCAGCCAGTGGCTCAAGGCTCACTGCAACCTCCTTCTGCCAGGTTCAAGCAATTCTCCTACCTCAGCCTCCCAAGTAGCTGGGATTATAGGCACCCCTCACCATGCCCAGCTAATTTTTGTATTTTCAGTAGGGACCAAACCATGTTGGCCAGACTGGTCTCAAACTCCTGACCTCAAGTGATCTGCCCGCCTAGGCCTCCCAAAGTGCTGGGATTATAGGTGTGAGCTGCCATGCCTGGCCTGAGAAATTGTTAAGCCTTAAAAATTTGTGCAAGTTTTATATAGTATGCCTTAGTTTCACGTTCAAAGAAATTACTCCTTGACATTATTACTGCTACTTGACAAGGTCCTGATCTATAATCATATAGAAGAGGCAATCATTATTATACATAATATTTTGAAGGTCTCAAACCATTTTAGAAAATCTCAATATAGTTAGGTAAGATTTTTCTGCTCTTAGCTAGTAAAAACCGTGATTAAATAAGAGGATTTCTAATGGAAGCTAAAGTTTATTGCTTTTGAAGGGGTTATGCCACCCCATTGTGAAACTACATTTCCTTAAATTGAAAATAGGGGATGTATCTCTTTTATTTACATCTACTTTTCTGACTGTTTCAGTCTGCTCACACTGCCAAACAAAATATTATAGACTGTGTGGTTTAAACAAAAAACAATTTATATCTCATAGTTCTGGAAGCTAGATGTCTAAGATCAGAGTATCAGCATGGTTGAGTTCTGATGAGGGCCTACTTCCTCACTTGCAGATAGCTACCTTCTCTCTGTGTCCTCACATGGCAGAGAAAGGGAGGAGGAGAGAGAGACACAGAAAGAGAAAGGGGGAGAGTGCGCACGAGAGAGCAAGCGCTTGCTTTCTGGTATCTCTGTTTTAAGGGACACTGATCTCATCATGAAGACCTCACTCTCATGACCTCATCTAAACCCAATTACCTACCAAAGGCCCCGTCTCCAAATATAATCACACTGGGGCTTAGGGCTTCAACATGTGAATGTGAGCCCATAGCATTGACTTATTTTTTTCATCTCTCCATATAGACTACTGGTAGCAGATAAGAATAAAACAGATGAATCAAGCAAATAATACATTTCAACATAAGTTCTGTAAAATTCATTCACCAGTCATAAAATTTTATTTATTACAAATCTTTTGGTAAGCTTATTCTCTTCAATATAGGAAATTATTGTTCAGCAAGGGGTATGTAAAATTGGCATAGTAGAAAGACTAATGGCTTTTCAAAGGTGTCCGCATCCTAACCTCTGGAATTTGTGAACATGTTTCCTTACAGAGCACAAGGTACTTGGCAGATGTGATTAAGGCTACAGAATTTGAATGTGGAAATTATACAGGTAGGCTCAATCTAATCACATGAGACCTTAAAAGTGGAGGAGATTGAGAAGGTCAGAGAGATTCAATGTTAGAGGGGCTCAACCCACCAGTGTTGGCTTTGAAGATGCGGGAAGGGGACCTCTAGAAGCTGGGAATAGCCCTCAGCTGACAGCCAGCAAAGAAACAACTACCTCAGCCTATAACCTGTAACCAAAAGGAACTGAATTCTGCCAACAACTCTAATGAGTAGGAAATGGATTCTCCCCTAGAGTCTCCAGAAAGGCACACGGACTGCCGACACCATGATTTTAGTTCAGTAAAACTCATACTGGACTTCTTGTCCACAGAACTCTAAGGCAATACAATTGTATTGTTTTAAGCCACTAAATTTGCTGTAATTTTTATGGCAGCAAAAACAAAACACAAAAAAACACAAAAAACCTAACACCGTTGGTTATGAATTAAAGACCTCAGTCTCCAAATTCTAAAAGTCACCCAAACATGGCAGATTCTTCTAATCAACGAGAACAGCTGACACTTATTTTAGCAACTATTCTAGGCCCATTGGAGACATTTTTGGAATCACTGTAGTACTATGGTCTTTGAAAGCAATTACATATGATCCCTCACTTATGATGATTCAACCTATGATTTTTCAGCTTTATGATGCTGCAAAAGTGGTATGTATTCAGTAGAAACTGTCCTTTGAGCACATATCCAACCATTCTGTTTTCACTTTTACTATAGTATTCAATAAGTTATGTGAAATATTCAATACTTTATTATAAAATAGGCTTTGTGTTAGATGATTTTGCCCAAGTGTAGGCTAGGCAAATGTATGTAAGTGTTGTGAGCACATTTAAGTAGCCTAGGCTAAAATAAGGTGTTCGATAGGTTATGTGTAATAAATGCATTTCAACTCATAATATTTTCAATTTATGATGGGTTTATTAGGATGTTATTCCATCATAAATCGAGGAGCATCCATATATCACTTTGAACTATGGCTTTTGACGTATTTCTAGGTGAGCTGGGAAACACTTTGTCAGATTAATAGCTGGGTTGGGAGAGTAGATAGGTCATGCTCAACAATAAGGAATAGAAATTAGTGGGGGCATTCTGAAAAATTCAGAAGCTGCATAGAGTCTGAAGTCCTTAGTTCTACTAAAATATTCCTTATTAAAGAAAACTGTGCTTGATTTTAGAGCACAACTCTAAATCCACGGTATAGATGGACTCACATTCATCATGTGGCACCCTCCTTTTTTTGTTTTTTAACCTTCTAACTTTCAAGATGAAGACATTGAATACAAAGTCAAAGGTGACCCAGGTATTATAGTGTTGTTTTAATTGCCTGGGAACAAAGATAAGCCACCTTGAGTGGACTTGTTTTAACACACTGAGGAACTATCGGTAAGTTTTGCCAGATTAAAACAAAGAAAATTGGCATCAAACATAAAATATTCAAACAAGAAAAAAAATTGTCAATTAATATTTTAGGCTACTTCACTAAGAAGCACTTTGGCTTTTGGTAAATGGATGAGGAATAAAACTAGAATCATGAGGGAGATTATTTCATATCAGGCAAATTATTAGAAATACAGAAAAAAATAAATGATCTACTAAGCAGTCATGTGACTAGTAGGCTATGCTAAGCTATGATGTTTGATAGTTTAGATGTAATAAACTCATTTTCAACTTATAATAGTTAGGCTTACAATATTTCAACTTATAATATTATAGTGAATTAATTTTCCATCAGAAATTTTGAATCTGGGCAATGCAAGTTATTACCTTTGTGACCCTGGACACAATGAGCCTTAAACTTCATTTTCCTTATCCATAAAATGGGAATAATAACAATACTTGCCCTATTTATCAATTATGGCTCAAGGGAGAGATATTATGTGTGAAAATAGTATTTTAGCAAACATAAAGAATTGGGTATACCAAAACATCATTAACACAAAAGACTTTTTATTACTTGTTTAATTTACTGAGATAAATTATTGCACCTCTCAAAAAAAAAAGTACATTGTTTGTAAATGTTTGGTACTTGTTGCTTTTTTTGTGATAGAAGGAAGTGTTTCAATTAGCCAAGTATGGTTGTGCACACCTCAGTCCCAGCTACTTGGGAAGCTGAGGTGGGAGGATCACTTGAGCCTAGAAGGTGGAGGTTGCGGTGAGCCCACCACGGCACTCAAGCCTGGGTGATGGAGTGAGATCCCATCTGAAAAAAAAAAAAAAAGAAAGAAGGGTTTGAAAGAATATATTTTCTCAATTACAAAGTGGTCTAGTAAAGAAATACAAATTGTATCTATTAAAATGCACAGTGTTCTCTAAGGACTGAAAGTGCTTTTATGAAAATGCAAGTTAGTTATGTCCAATTTGTTTATTCATTAGTAACTATGGAAGAATAGTATAAATATAGAAAACACTCTAATTACAAGTGTTCTACTTGATGGTTTCACCTATAAAATGATTACCCCCAGTAAGCAACACCCACATCAAAAACCAGAATATTACCAGCACTCAGAAACCCTCTTCTTTGCCTGCCTCTTCATTCCCAAGGGTAACTACTTCTAACAGATTATACTAGTTTTGCCAATTTTATAGTTTATATTACTGGAATCATAGTATATATTTTGTGTCTGGCTTGTTTCACTTGACATTGTTTGTGAGAGTCATCCATATTTTTATATACAGTTATAGGGTGATTATTCTTATTGCTATATGGTATTTTGTTGTGTGAATATATCATTTTGCTTATTCATTCTATTGTTGATATGCATTTGGGTAGTTTCCAACTTGCAGCTATTATCAGTGTTCTATGAATATTCTAGTGCTGTCTCTGGTTAACACATGTACACATGTGTTGATCATATGGTACACATATGTTCAGCTTAGCAGATACTGCTAGTTTTCCACCGAATTAACATTTCTACCAACAGTGTATGTGAGTTCCTATGACTCTACCTTTTCACCCACACTGTTTTCCTTCTATGCTATTTTCATCGTCTTGTTTGTCTAGTCATATCTCATTGTAGTTTTATTTTGTATTTCCCTGATGATCAATGAGATTAAGCACTTTCACATTCATTAATTGCCCATTTGGATATTATGTTTTGTGCAAGATCTGTTCAGGTTTTTACCCATTCTATTGGAATGTCCTTTTCCTTAAAGATTTGTAGAAATACTTCATGAAATTCTAGGCTGGGCATGGTGGCTCATGCCTATAATCCTAGCACTTTGGGAGGCTGAGGTGGGCAGGTCATTTGAGGCCAGGAATTTGAGACCAGCCTGGCCAACATGGTGAAATCCAACTGTACTGAAAATACAAAAATTAGGTGGGTGTGGTGGGACGCACCTATAATCCCAGCTACTTGGGAGGCTGCAATAGGAGAATCGCTTGAACCTAGGAGGTGGAGGTTGCAGTGAGTGGAGATCAAGCCACTGCACTCCAGCCTAGGAGACAGAGCAAGACTACATCTCAAAAAAAAATTCTAATATTTTCTACTTGCAGTTTTTCTGTTCCCTCTAGTATTATGCTTTTTGACAAACACAAATTCTTATTTTAATATATTAACATTTATTAATTTGTTATAGTTAGTTGTTTTTTTCCTGATTAATAACTCTTTCCTTACTTTGTAGTCATGAAGATATTCTACCTACAGTATTGTTTAATAATTGGAAGTCAGTATCAACAATAAAGCTATATAAAGGAAAAAATGTTCAATTTAGTTATTCAAATGCAATTAAGCAAATGACTTACTAAGCAGTGAACATGAACAGATGAATCTTTAACTCCATAATCAATCATTTCAAGCAGTCATGTCAGTTTTTTAGGGTGAAGTAACAGTCTTGTTTTTTTATTGTTGTTTTTGAGACAGGATCTCACTCTGTTGCCCAGGCTGGAATGCAGTGGCGAGATTTTGGCTCACTACAACCTCTGCCTCCCGAGTTCAAGCGATTCTCGTGCCTCAGCTTCCAGAGTAGCTGGGACTATAGGTGCATGCCACCACGCTGGGCTACTTTTTGTATTTTTTGGTAGAGAATGGGTTTCACCATGCTGGCCAGGCTAGTCTTGAACTTCTGACCTTTAGTGATTTGCCGACCTTGGCCTCTCAGAGTTCTGGGATTACAGGTGTGAGCCATTGTGCCCGGCCTTTTTTCCCTTTCTTATCCATCTAATTTTAGTAGTATCAGATAACCTGTCATGACAGGCTTTACACTTTCCTACATGCCACCAAAAAAGATACAGCTTCTTACCTAATTCTGAAGAACACAACTTGTATATTGGATAGTGAGGAATTTCGAGATTGGAATTAAGAGACAAATAGAAAATGTAGACTGTGGTTCATGACCTAAACTGTTTGCAGGCATAGATACATATTGAGAAAATTGAGTAAGGTTTGAAAACAAAGCCTTATTCCTTTGTTTTCATCTGTTGACATTTTTGGTAAATATTGAAATTAGGGCAATTGCCTTTTGGTGTGCAAGATTTCCTTGTTTCTTTATGAATGTAAAATATTTTTAAACACCAGACTGAAAGATTCCCCATCAATCTCCTCTGGCCCAATAAAGCTAGTGGTTTGCTAATCTTTTTTTTTTTTTTTTTTTTTTTTTTTTTAATACTTTAAGTTCTAGGGTACATGTGGCATAACGTGCAGGTTTGTTACATATGTATACTTATGCCATGTTGGTGTGCTGCACCATCACTCGTCAGCACCCTCATCAATTCATCATTTATATCATGTATAACTCCCCAAAATCAATCCTCCCTCACTCCCCCCTCCCCCCTCCCCATGATAGGCCTCCAGTGCGTGATGTTCCCCTTGCCCGGAAGTCCAAGTGATTCATTGGTTCAGTTTCCCACCTATGAGTGAGAACATGCGGTGTTTGGTTTTTCTCTTCTTGTGAATAGTTTGCTAAGAATGATGGTTTCCAGCTTGCATCCATTCCCTTACAAAGGATGCAAACGTCATCCTTTTTATATGGATGCATAGTATTCCATGGTGTATATGTGTGCCCACATTTTCTTAATCCAGTCCTGTCACAGATGGACATTTGGGTTTGTTCCAAGCCTTTGCTATTGTGGAATAGTGCCGCAATAAACATACGTGTACATGTGTCTTTGTAGTAGAATAATTTATAATCCTTTGGGTATATACCCCATCAATCTCCTCTGGCCCAATAAAGCTAGTGGTTTGCTATCTTTAAATAGCTAGCTTTAAATAACATTTAGCTTTCAATAGAATTCAGGTTTGCTAGACGTAAACCAGTCAGTGCAAGCATGTTTTGAGGCACCTAAGTTGATTCAGAATATTTTTGGAAAATAAAAGAGATACTGAATGTGTATCATCTGCCTACAAGGATGTGGGGAGAGGTGGTGGCGGTGGCATACAGTTTATTTGAGAAAACATTTATTTGTGATTTACGTGAGAACTCTCAGAAGCTAAGATTTGCTTTCTGAGTTCAGGGATTTTTGAGAATAGTTGGGTATAAATATCGGAGGATTCTTTGCAGGAAGACCTTATTCAGATTTTTAAATGAAACAATTGAACTATGCTGGTTGACCAGCCCAAAAATCCTCATTTACTTAGATGGCTCCGCTGATTCCCATGGGTTTAGGCCAGGTGGAATCAGGCATCTTGAGGAATCAATTCAGCCTCTCCAGGGCTTGGTACCTCCCACTTGGGATAATCCACTGTTTCTCTGGATCATTGCTGTTGGGTTGTCCCATTTACTGCGATAGTGGCCCAGAGATTTGGGAGGTTCAGTTTATGTTTGCCATGGAGAGGTTCATCTGAATTTGTTTCTGTAAAAGAGACTTCTTATTTTCTGTAATCATTTGTTTCGAGAAGGCTAACATTGATTGACTCCCATACAGTTTGAGAAAGAAACAAGGAATCAGGGTGGACGCTGAGGGCTCTAAGTTTTCTTTGTTTTCAGACTTGACCTATCTGGAAGAGTAGACCCTTTCTGGAGAGCAGACCTTTGGGGGCTTCTTCACAGTGCATTTTAGAGATCCAAATCTGAGTTGCACAACTTGTATCTTACAGCCACCTTTCTAACCCCTTCCTAACTCGGCATGTCTTCAAATACCTACAGAATTAAAGCGGATCATTGTTTTGTTTCCTTATTGTGATATGCAGATAGTGATACACATTAGAATTTACATTTAAAAATTTTTGGATTGTGGAAGGACTTCAGCAGTGGGTTACTGAAGGAGATCAACCATAATATAACTTTTATTGGGGGTTTTTAGAAGTAAAATAATGAAATTAAGTGTATTGATACTTCAATGAATATTTTTTAGAGATCAGTGTTTTGTTGTTACTGGGGGGATGAATTTTAAATGAATCCCTGAAGAGTTTCAACCAGCACTTTCTTCCACCTCACAAAGACCAGTAAAGGCCCCAAAGCAGCTTGGACCAGAGTGTTTGGGGAGTGGGAGTGAGGCAAACACTTGTTTGTGAGGATCTTCCTACATCCTCCCCTTACCCCTCTTTGAAGGAATATGTACCCTTGGAAAATATACTATTCCTTGGCATCACTTGGGAGGTTGTCATATTGATCTAATTTCAAATGTGACATTCAAGAAATGTCACAGAAATATCTTCCACTTCTGCCTCCAATTCAAAAGCCATCCCTGGAGTGACCATTGGTGGTGGAAGATTTAGTTTCTAGCTATCTAACACCTACAGCACTCATCCTGTTCCCAAAAACCCCTAGAACATTGAGCTTGGTTCTGCCCTCTCATATGTGAACTCTCTTCCTCTAATTTAGGAACTCTCATGTGTGTTTTACTGATGGTAAGGAGTCAAGAACTAGCACAGGAGTGGATGTATGGTGTCCACGTATACAAACGCGCTTTTAATGACTTTAATGTTCATCTGTAAATTCATTAGCTTCTTGAAGATTTAGTTTACTCTATATATTTCTTATGCTACTTAGCTTGGTGCTTTGCATATTGAAGATAATGAATATTGTGGAATGGACCATGCTTGTATAAATCATGTAGTAGCATTTACAAGTGGAGTTAAATGCTTTGTTTCTGGAGTCAGATAGCTTAGGTAGATTCCTGGCTATGCCACTTGACAACTGTGTGACCTTGGGCAAGTCATTGAACCTCCTGTGTCTGGATTTCCTTATTTAGAAAATGGGAAAAATAATACCACCCACCTCACAGACTGTGGTGAGCCTTAACTGAGTTAGTATATGTAAAGTAGAACCACTGTTGACATGTAGTAACAACTTGGTAAGTGTTAGCTCCTGTTGAAATTATTATAATAGCACTTTAAAATTTAGAGAGCTCTTCCTTACCATAGCTCATTTGATTCTCACAAGAATCTAGTAAAATGTGAAGGACATACATATTTAGTCTTGCCATTGCCCTGTCTCTACCATCACACACATGTATCATTCTGGAGGGAATTAAAAAATATATGCACATTAAATTATATTGTTATGAAGGAGAATCACAAAGATATGAGAGCCTTGGCTTTTGAGATCATGCTGGGAGACCACATTGACGTAATCCTTCCATGGTCTTATGTTTCTGACCAGATGGAGTGAATTGCACAGGAGGTAGCCCAAGTCCATGGGGATGGATAGACATGGCTGCCAATGGACATGGATTGGTGGGAAGACAGGCTGGAAGGTTGCTTTTCTCCCTGAGTTCAACCACTCTGAAGAATGATGAAAGCCAAGTTGGTCCTTATAAGGACCTGGGGAATGGGGCAGAGAAAAGGCCAATATATCTATACAGAAGTTTATGTTCCTGAGCTTGTGTTACCAAGGTCTTTTCTAACTGTCTCTGCCATGTCCTCCCTTCTGTACCTGATACTTGATACTTGACACTTTGCATTTAGTATATATTCAGTAAAGAAAAGCTGAATAAATGAACAAATAATCTTTTCTTTTGATTATTTGATTGCCAACTAGTAGGTATATGAACACCAAAATAATGAAAAGATTTGAAATTAGGAGTCACTTTAGTTATATTAGCTATTCAATTAAAATTGGACTAATATTAGCTATCAGCATACTTAGCTTTTTAAAATACAAAATTTAATACCACAAGAAGTACCTCTTTCAGTAATCCTAGTTCCCTTTACCCTACTTTACTTTTCTTTCTGTAGCGCTTGCTACTTTTTATCACAAAATATAATTTACTTATTTATTATGTTCATTATTGATTGTCTGATTGTCAACCACTGGAACTCTACTCCCTTAAGGACTGAGAGCTTTGCCTGCCTTGCTCAGTAATTTATCTCAGATTCGTAGAACAGTTCTTGGCATATATTAGCTCAATAAGTATTTTTTAAAAATAAACTTGACAAACATTTAATGGCTCTCTTTTATGTGCAAGGCAATGTGAGTAGTGTTGCATATAGGGATAAACAATGAGTGAAAGAAAGACCATTTCATTGAATATGTATAAATGCATATATATTCACTGATACAAAGGAGTGGTATATTTTTAATGTAAATATATGTATATTAAGTAAAGTATTAAATACATACTATATATAAGCTTAGTATACGTATGTACTACAGATAAACTTAAGTAAAGGACTGTGCCCAACAGGATCAGTTTTGACCTGATTGAAGAGTGTCTGTGCTTTCCTGAGTAACCCCTACCTCCCTGTAGATGACATTCTCTGGGGTGTACAGGTCAACTCTGCAGGAACTCACCCAGCCTGCCATATGGCTCTCTTGCCTCCCTCTTCCTCATGCTCTAGAACGCAGCTCACAAACTACATGTCTAAGGGTTGCATCTGGCACCCACATGTGTCTTGTTGGGCTTGCTGGGGGATTGGAAATTCTTTAAGTCAATTTCCAACATTTAAAAATCTGGAGAATTATCATAAATATCCAAATTTCCTTCCATCTTATCTTGCAAAACCTCAGAGTATTTGTCAACATTGGGCTGGCCTTTCTATGTGGCCTGGGCAGGCTGGGGCTGAGCAGCATCTGGCCCATTAGACCAGCAGAAGAGGCATCTGCCCTCCTTCTTACGGGCATTGCCACTGGTAACTTCACCCATTCACTTCCCTGCCCAGCCCCTGAACGGGCTGAGCATGCAGCCCCTGCTCCTTATCTGTATCTCTGGTAGGAATTTGATACTGCTGTAAACTGCTAGGAAGAGGCCAGGAGATAATAATGTTCAATTCACACTGATTGGTAGCTACACACGCTTTTTCTTTCTTTCCATTTTTTTACATCTAGGATCCAGTCCATGAATAAGTAAATGGCTTTCTTCCAGTGGAGAGCTGACAGCTGGGATTGAAACAAGGTTTGTGATTCTTTCACTGCGCTTCAATACAATGTGCTCATTAGTGAAACAATCTCAAAAACAGTGTTTTGTTGTTGTTGTTGTTTTGAGAAAAAAGTGACATTAGAGACTAATGGCTCAGCATGTTGCAAAACACCTTTCTGAGGACTTTTCTTCTGCCACTTGAACTTGTCCAAGCTTGTCTGTTAGGCAAATGTACCTTTTTGCTTTTCAAATAATCCCCCCCCCACCATATATATCACTTTGGGCAAAATAGCACCATAGGCTTTCCCATTCTGTTATCACAAAGAGGGGTTATTATCTGTTATTTGAAGGCAGCAAGATGTACCCTGAACACTTGTTCAGATCCAGACGAAAACATATCAAAGCCAGCATCTAACCATTAGTGGATGAGAGGATATCACTTTTTTTGCCCTTTCTTCTCTGAGAGGAGAAAACATGATATTAATACATCTCCTTTGGTTCTTTATTCTTTTCTTTTCCTTCCTGCTGACAAGGATTAGAAGGCTATAATGTGAGGGCAAATTTGTGTCAGGTGGTACCGAGCCATTTACAGGAAAGTGTGAGTGTAATCTGAAGTTTTCATTGCTTTGAAACAACATTGCTAAGTAATTAATTAACATGTTATCACTGATTGCCCTACCACAGTTGAACCCAGTGCTCAGTAAAGGGTAGAAGCTTTAAGCGAAAGAGAAAAACAAATGGCCCGAACACTAGACAGCAAATAAAGAAATTTGGGGAAGCCATCCTAGGGTTTGTTCCTGATGAAAGTGACCCAGTTGGGGTCAAACATGCCTGCTGATTTCAGCACCCAGGGGGAGTCTGACATGGTGGGTGGGTTGTTGCAGTTGAAGTCTCCAGGAAATGCTCATGGGCAGGTGCACACAGCAGCCGAGGGGTCAGGGCATAGAGTTTAGTGGCCCAGAAAGAAGACTGTGTGTTGGGTATCAGCCAAGGAGCTTGAGAGAAACAGGGTACCAGGCCTTGAATGGAGAGCAAAAGTACAAATCAGGAAAGTGAGGCAGCTGCCCAGTCCTATGGGTTGCACAAACTCAAAATGGGCAGAAGGCTGTAGCTCCAGATACTCACAGGAGCCCAAGGTTCATCTTGGCCCTCACAGAATCACAGTAGCAAGATCAGTTCCAGACTCTACCAGCTGGTGGGAGCTCTATCTATTGTTATATCATCAGTCTTGACTGCAGAGGGGTCAGGATAAGGCTGAGGCAGGACCAAGAAGCCAGGACCTTATAGGCATCAACACTGGCGAGGATACCTGAAAACACACACACACATACACACACACACACACACACACACACACACACCCCTCTGGAAGTATATACTCCAAAATATTAGCAGTGGTTATGATTTGGTGGTAGAATTTTGAATGGGTTCTTTGCTGCCTTTCTAAAATTTTTATGTCCATGTCCCCTTAATTTTTTTTACCATGAAAATAAAATGACTATAAGAACTTCCGTAATAAGAAAACAGGTTATTAAATTATGCAACAATATATGATTCACTCTAATTGAATTTATACTTGGAGCAGGTTTAAAGGTGGTTAACATGAAGGAAAAAACAAAGAATGGTGAAGGTTCTTTTCCCCACAAATAGGTCTTATTACAATCTAATCATGATTATACAATCACCCTCCAACCCTCTTTCTGTCCTTGAAGGTGGAGTGGGAATAGTAAAGGTAAAAGAAGAGAGAGCATACAAAATATTTTTTGAGGATTTCTCTGGAGTGGCCTTCTGGGGAATAAACTGAAAGCTGCCAAAATAAGAATTAGTGTTTGTATTTGAATTAGTAGCAAAATCTTATCAGTTAATGTTTTAGTCTTTGCTTCCAAGGAAATATATACTGCTATTCTCTTTATTCATATGCTCTTATTACTTAATTTATAGAATTGAATCTCATGGTAACATCTTAGCAATATGATATCTAGCTCTCAGCAAACACCAGCCTATACTTATTCACTGATTTTTAATCTGAAGGAAGTAGAGAGGTACAAAGCTATATTTGCTGGGGTCTCTGTCCTGTCTCCTTCTATTCTTACTCTTCTTGTTTGAATTGTACTGTTCAATTATAGAAATGGCAATAACTGCTCATAATTGTGCCTTAATATGCAATTAATGTTTTTGAATGATATCAGTACAGCCCAGTACCTTGGTATAAGCTCATTTTCAAGGTTGCCTATTACAATTTATTTGTGTTATTCAGTTTATGTATCTAGGCTAGAGACTGGGTGATGGATGGATCACAGTTTTTTCAAAGGGTGACAAATCTGTCTTGTACTCTTCACTAAGTGTAAATCTAGGTGAATCGTTCAGTCTCTTGACATTGACATTCTAATCTGTAAAATGGGTTTCGATTTAGTAATCTCTATAACCTACCTTCTACAATAAAAATATTGGCTTTAACTTACCAGCTTTGAAATAATCTGGGGTTGGAAATGGGATGTCTTCATGAGTGGGGTAGTTCAACTTGTACGTGGTGATGAGAGGAAGTATCAGAACCAAAAAAAGGTTTGACTAGTAGAGAGTCATTAGATTTCAGCCGAAGATAATTCTCTTACTACTGTCACTACAGATGCGCTGCTGCCAGATCTCTTTCCTTGCCTTCTCCAAAAGGGAATGCTGATGAGAAAAGCGGAAGCAGAGAGGGGCTGCCTCAGAGATGGGATTCCATCCAAAGCATGGACATCCCTTCCAACCTCAGACCTACAGTTGATTAGTTTCTAGTCCTAGTATTTGTCCTTTCTCCTCTTTTTCAGACCTTGGGGACTGACTTATCCATATCATGGATTTAACAAAAGTCTAATAACAATTCTGGCCACCTCTCAGGAAAACGGGAGGGAAACTCTTAATTGTTAGAACTCAGATGTTACACCTGTTGGGTGAAGCTCATGTCTTCTGAACACCTCCTATTCTGCCACCACCACACAGTTCCTGGGGATGTGGCAGCTGACTTCAAGGGTCACCCAGAAGGGAGAATTAGAGGCTCATGCTTGCTGTTGTGCTGGCATCCACACCCATAATCTCTGGTCAGTTTCTCTTTCTGGACCTGTTTAATTACTGTAGAACTAAAGGCCTGCTCCCAAAAAGGCAGAATCTTGAATCATCTAGTTTATTGACCATCTCTCATATGTGATAAAATTGCTCCCCCAATCATAGCTGAGTGAGAAGGAAGTGACAAAATCAGTAATTGACTGGACTTCAGGTGTCAGTAAAAGTCTGGGATTGGCTCCTGACACTGAAATTCTGATAGATAATACAGATTTAATAAATTTAGGGTGGAGTGTGACCATTTGTCTTATTAAAAAGTTAAAGAATGTCAGGAAAAAATAAGAAAGAAGAAAAAAAAAATAGGAGGTGAGTTCCCATAACAGGTTATCATGACCTTATGAACTATTCTGGGCCTCAGTTTTATCCCTTGATACCCTTTGGTCAGTTGTTATCCTCTGGGGAGAGTCAAATCTTTGGCTAAGGGCTGGAGGGTTTGTAATTCTCCTTAAAATTCTACCTTTGAGGTGGTTTTTTGTTTGTTTGTTTGTTTGTTTGAAGAACACTGTACCATAGATTTCTGGATGCTACTTTAATGATCTCCATGGAAAGAGGTCAGATGATCATGACTGCAAAAAGTAACAGAGACACAGATTAGTGGTTTGTAGATGAAGAGGAGATCTAGATCAAACCAAGTCCTGCCTTCAGGGGACCAGGTGATTATAACATTGATGATAGTGCTGGTATGATTCTGTCAAATGAAAGAATGATTCAACATCATTTTTAGGTAAACTTGTGGGGGAGGGGAGAATAAGAGGTTCCTGGCTTAGTCACCTCAGGCCCACTGATATGGTTTGTCTGTGTCCCCACCCAAATCTCATCTTGAATTGTAGCTCCCATAATTCTCTTATGTGGTGGGAGGGACCGGATAGGAGATAATTGAATCATGGGGGCAGTTTCCCCCATCCTGTTCTCGTGGTAGTGAATAAGTCTCACAAGATCTGATGGTTTTATAAGGGGAAACACCTTTTGCTAGGTTCTCATTCTCTTCTCTTGTCGGCTGCCATGTGAGCCATGCCCTTCACATTCCGACATGACTGTAAGGATTTCCCCAGTCATGTGGAACTGTGAGTCCATTACACTTCTTTCCTTTGCAAATTGCACAGTTTTGGGTATGCCATTATCAGCAGTGTGAAAACGGATTAATACACCCACAGACCTCGTGCCCCACTCAGGCCAGTGCCCATTTATACCAGAAAGCCTTTCCTAGATACTTGTTTTATTATCCCTGATGCCATATCCTCCTATAGTTGATACAGGTCTTCTCATCCTATAACACCATGCTCTCTTGTGCCTCTGCATCTTTGCCAATGTTATTCCCTCTGTCTAGATATTCTTTCACCCCCTATTTAGTCTTTCTAGAAAGCTCTTACTTACTTTTCAAGGCTCAGCTCCAAGTTTTATCTGCTTAGTCTTTCCTGACCTTCTTTTAACATCTGTGTTCCACATCAATAGGTTAAGGTTCTAACATATTGATAATGACTGGTATCCTCTCAGGTTAACACATTTGCCATTTTTTAGTCTAAACTAGGGTAAAGGTTGAAGGCAGATTCAGTAATAGTTCCTTTTCATAGGAAGCCTGCAATCTAATTGTGGAAATAAAAACTGACACACTTAAAATTACCATATTCTGCACTAATTACAATATTATATGTTGTAAATTTATAAGAGTTACAGAAATTCTAGAAAGGACTGTTATAATCTGAGAAGAAATATAATGAACACCATTAAACCAGTAACATTGGACAACTTAGATAAAATAGAAACATTTCTTCAAAATGCAATGTGTCAAACTAACATGAGAAGAAATGGAAAATATAAATAGTTCTATAAAATAAATTGAATTTATTACCAGAAATCTCACAAAGAATTGATACAACCAGATAGTTTCACTGACAAAATCTATTAACAACTTAAGAAATAAATATTGCCAACTTTACACAAATGCTTTCGGAAAGTAGAGTTGAAGGGAATACTTTCTATATTATTCTATGAGGCCAACATTACCCTGATAATATAGCCAGACAAAATGATAGCACACAAAGAAAACTATAGTCAAATATCTTCCCTGCACACAGACACAGAAATCCTTCACAAAATAATAGAAAATGGGATCCAGCAGTATGTTTGTTCTTTTGTGTGTGTGTGTGTGTGTGTGTGTGTGTGTGCGTATGTTTGTGTGTGTGTCTGTGTGTATGACTATATCATGATTAGGTATTTGTTTTCAAGGAATAAAAGGGTTTGTTTAAAATTTCAAAGTCAATTGACATAGTTCACCATATTAAAAAAAGGAGAAAAATCATATATTCATTTCAATAGGTGCAGACAAAATATTTCACAATATTCAACATCCATTTATGATTAAAAGCTTTCAGGAAATTAAAAATAGAAATTTTCTCAATCTCATAAAGAGGACTCACTAAAAATCAACAGCTTATATTTAGTTGTGAAATTGAATGCTTTCCTTTTAAGACTGGAAACAAGAGTGTTTGTTCTTACCATTCCATTTGTATTTGAGGCACTAGTCAATGCAAAAGATGAGAAAAGTACAAAGATCAGATAGGGAGAAGTTTTGTTCTTCTATTTATATTCACAGGAGAAATCATTGTTTACTTAGAAAATCCTAAAGAATCTACAGAAGAACCACTGGAACTGAGAAGTGAATTTAGGAAGGACTCAGTATACAAGATCAATATTAAAAAATTATTTCTGTATGTTAGTCATAAACAATTAAAAAACAAGACAAGAAAACATTTTTATCCATAAAGCACTCAAAACAACATTCTCAAGGATAGTTTAAACAAAATATAGATAAGACCTCAACATGGAAAACTACATTGTTGAAAGAAATTAAAGAAGAATTAATAAGAGATATAGAACATTTATGGATTGAAAATTCACTATTATTGAGATATTAATTCTCCACAAATTTAAATATAGATTGAATCAAATTTCAACCAAAATGTTAGTTCTACATTTTTAAAATATAGACGTTAAAAACAACTGATTCCAAATTTATATAAGAAATAAGAGACTCTAGAATAGCCAAAACAATCTTATAAAAGAACAATGTTAGAGGCTTCACTGTACCTAATTTCAAGAGACAGTCAGCTCATATCTGTGGGTTCTGCATCTGTAGGTTCAACCAACTACAGAAAACATTTGTAAAAAAAAAAAAAAAAACAATAAAAAAACCACAATAAAAATAATGCAAATTTAAAAACTACAGTATATCAACTATTTACATAGCATTTACATTGTATTAAGTATTATAAGTAATCTAGAGATGATTTAAAGTATATGAGAAGTATATGAGAGGTTGTGTGTAGGTTATACGCAAACACTATGTTATTTTGTGTAAAAGACTTGAGCATCTGCAGATTTTGGTATCTACAGGGGGTCCTGGAATTCATCCCCTACAGATCAAGGAATGACTACAATATTAGGCTGTATTGCTTAAGACACCATGAAATTGGTATAAAGATAGACAGAGAGCTAGAACAGAATAGAGAGTGCAAAAGTAGACCTATATATACCTGGTAAACTGATTTTTTTTTCCAAAGGCATCAAAGCTATTTAAAGGGAAAAGGAAAGTCTTTTCAACAAATGGTACTAGACTGCTAGACTGTTTAATTTTATGGAAAAAAAGGGTATTAACACTACCTCAGGCATACTCAAAAATCAACTTGAGATAAATTATAGATCCAAACAAAAAAGTTAAAATTTAAAAGTTTCTAAAACACATAAGAGAATTTCCTTGCAAATTTGGGGTAAAGATTTCTTAAATAGTATTAAAAAAGCACTAATTATAAAAGAAATTAAAAATCAACTTCATAAATAGTAACTTTTGATTATCTAAAGATGCCATTAAAAAATAAAAAGGCAGGGTGGGCACAGTGGCTCACGCTCATAATCCCAGCATTTTGGGAGGCTGAGGCTGGCGATCACTTGAGGCCAGGAGTTTGAGCCCAGCCTGGGCCAACACAGTGAAACCCTGGCTCTACTAAAAATACAAAAATTAGCTGGGCATGGTGGCACGTGCCTGTAATCCCAGCTACTTGGGAGGCTGAGGTGGAAGGATTGCCTGAGCCCAGAAGGCAGAGGTTGCAGTGAGCCGAGATCGTGCCACTGCACACCAGCCTGGGTGACAGACAGACTCCGTCTCAAAAAATAGAAATAAATAAAAATAATAAAAAGACAATCCATAGATTTGGAAAGTATATTTTCAATACATATATTTGAAATCTATAAATATAAAAACTCCTACAAATCAATAACAAAAGTCAACCCATTCAAAATGAACAAAACTTGAACAAACATTTCATCAAAAAAGATAATAACCATTATGCAGAAGGATAGGTGCTCAACATTGTCTTGGGGGAAGTGAATTTTACCCACAAAAGGATACCATAGAAAATATTCCACACCAACTAGAATAATTGAAATTGAAAAGACTGACTGCACTAAATGTGGGCCATGGTATGAAACATTATGGACTATCATACATTCCTGATAAGAGTATAAAATGGTACAACCACTTCAGAAAACTGCTATTTTTAAAATAAATTAAACATATGCTATGACCCAGCAATACCAGTCTTTGATATTTAACCAGCAGAAATGAAAACATATGTTCACAAAATATTGGAAACAAATGCCCAAAAAATAGGTAGTTGGTTAAATAAATATCGTACTGATGAGCTACCCCAAAACATGTCACCTTGGCATTTGAGCAACAGCAACAGGAAGGTCACTTTTCCTTTCCCCTCTTCTCCCCAAAACAGGTTATAAATCCTAAGATGGTTACTTTCTGACTTCCCACCCTTCTCTTCTGAAGCTGGTCATAAGACCCTCACTTGAGAGGTGCCCTTTTTATACCTGGAGAAAAGGGACACAGAGAGGAATCTTAACAAATAGGCCTTTCTAAGTTTTCCCCAGTTTTTTATCATTAGATCATACCCCCTTTGCCCAGTCATACTTCTCCATGACTATCTACTTTTCCATCAAACATAAGTGTAAAAATAAAAAAGTTTACCTATTTCTTTGAGTCTTCATTTCCTTATGAAGTTTCCTGTATTGTGTAAAACACATTAAATACATGGGCATGCTTTTCTCTTGTTAATCTGCCTTTTGTTATGGGGCATCAACCGTGAACCTACTAAAGGATGAGGAAAGAATCTTTCCTTCCCTGCAGTACATATACATAATTGAATACTATGCAGCTTTAAAAACAAAAAGCAAAGTTCTCTACCATATGGCCTGGCGTGATCCTTCCAAAATGTTCCATTTTTAAAAAAGTGCAAAATATATATAGTGTGCTACTTTTGGTTAAAAAAAAAAGAATTAAAACACGTATTTACTTTTCCAAAAAGGGGCCCAGGTAATATAAACCAAAAATTAATGAAATTGCTGAACAGCAAGAGGTTCGGTATAAGGGAATGGAGCAGAAGGGTTACTGGAGGGAGAGAAACTTCTGAGTGAACTACTTGCTTAGAAGCAGTAATGCTTCTGCTTTGCAGATGAACTAACCTAGAGTGCAGGTGTTGGTTTACTAAATATCATTCCTTACTAAAAAGAACTTAGGCTATTTGGAGAAATGGCTCAGTCCATGGCTGGTGCAGGAAGTATACAAGCTGAATCCAGAACATCTTGTGATACTTGAAAGTAAGAAAGTGCTCAGAATAAAAGGATAGGGTCATGTCCAAAGGACAGAGGAGTGGGGACAATGTGAGCATCAGAAAATTGTAACTCATTAAATAAAGTAAGAATCCATGAGTCTACACTGCTAACAAATAGATAAGTAAAATAGGGAAGAAGATAAAACTCTTTGTGAGAGTAGAATGCCATCTAGTAAAGTAAAAGAATAGTAGTACATTCATCCCCAAATTGCATTGGTGTTCAAGAATTATAATTGGTTTGATATAAGTCCGCACTTTGTCCTGGGACCAGGCACACCCTCAGATCCCCTCTCAGCCCGTCTTCCAAGCACAAAACATGGACAGGGATTTCACACTCTCCAACCCAGCCCAAGTGGTTCTTATTTAGGCCAAATGAGCATCTTGGACTACTTTGGTAGTCAAAGTTGATTATACCTTGGAATCACCTGGAGAGTTACAGGCCTAACAGTGCCTGGGCCTCACCCTCAGAGATCCTGATTTAATTGGTTTGGAGTGGGTGCAGGTGCCAGTATTTTAAGAAACCTTTCCAGATGATTCTTTTGTACAGCCAGGTAGAAAACTACAGACATAAAAAAGAGTAGAGATTCTCAATTTAAAGAAAAGCTGAAGGATTTATTAATATTCTAGATCTTGCCTTGCTACATAAAATATCAAAATCCTTATCCTATTTGGGTGCTTAGTACTAACCAGCTTCCGACTTGATCACACCTGCTTCAGAAAGGAAGCTGGAGGTTGAACTTCACACTGATGAGTCACACATGATTTTGTTTTAGGGCAAACTAAATCCTTTTAGGATGAATGCTCCTTTAAGATGATATTCCCTCCCAGTCCTTTCAATGAGGTCAGTAACTGGGATTTCCACAAAGCAACCCCCTAGTCATCGGTCATCCTTGCCTTTATTGGCAATGGCAGGACCACTTTAAAATAACAGGTGTATGAGTGAGGGTTGGAAGGGGGAAGGAGCATGAGAGACAGAAGTGATTAGGTGACATTGTCACCCTGCCATTTGTCTGCATGTCAGCTTGGCTTTTATATTCTTATTTCCAGGTCAAAATGTTCTCTTTACTTTTTTACCTGGAGCACTGAGGCCAAAAAAAATCAGAGGGGTTTTTTTAATGGAACAGCTTTGATGATGTAATTTTTTTTTATTATTATACTTTAAGTTCTAGGGTACATGTGCATAACGTGCAGGTTTGTTACATATGTATACTTGTGCCATGTTGGTGTGCTGCACCCATCAACTCGTCAGCACCCATCAATTCATCATTTATATCATGTATAACTCCCCAGTGCAATCCCTCCCTCCTCCCCCCTCCCCATGATAGGC